>NC_136268.1:8033179-8070679 GCF_964187855.1 Myxine glutinosa | reverse complement strand
GGGCAGGCTATCGCCGGCACCCTGGCCAAATTACAAATTCCTGCTCTAACCTACAGGGGGCACTGCATCAGCAGCACAGCTGCACCCCCCAGCAAGTTATGTTACTTCCAGCCACGTGCTGCACAAGAAAGAAGAAGAAGAAGAAAATATATTCATGAGAGATTTCCGTACGGCGTTTTTCTTGAGGATTGGCAGTCATAGTGACGTACCAAAGGAAGCGGTGTTGGCAGCATGAAGACCATAGCTGGACCTCGAGGTGAATGGCAGGTGCAAAACTGAGAGGTACAAATATAGTTTGGTCTTGAGCAGTTGTTTGAGAATTTTTTGAGCTTTGTAAATGAAATACAGGTAGTTATGTGAAGGTGATCTGTTTACATTGCAGGAGATAATGGAGTCCTTCACAATCGTGGGTGTGACACACACACAGCTACCTCCACCATTTTGACATCTCTTGTCATGCGGGTTGCTCTATTCATGAATGTAGGAAGACCTGTCTTTATGGAGAAAATAGATGAAGATGATTGGATAGAATGTGCATGTGATGAGTGAAATAGTCCTGTTGTCCTTTTCCGAGTTGGCACCGTCATTAGACTCATTACAGATGCTGAGATCGACTAGAACCCCACTGTGTACAATGATAGAGATCACAAGACAGGTACACAAACCTACACCTACACCTTATTATAATAGAGCAAACGTATATGGTTATGTATGTTAAAATGCGACCAAAACGTCTTCTTCTTTTTCAAATAAAATTAACACCCAAAACACAGTCCGTCAACTCTTAATTACGTTTATACTGCTGAGACCCCTCAGACCTTTGACGACCCTTTAAGTCCCACAATACCCTTAAGACCACCAAGACCCCGAAGACCCAAAACACCACAAAGACCCAAAATACTGTCGTGCGAATCCCTCAAGGTTAACACCAGGGACCGCGGATGGACCAAAGGGATCTACTGAAGGCGACGACCAAACACGGATTTTGCTTTGACTCGCGGGAAGAGGAAGGGAAGAGGAAGAAGCGGGAACAGTGCTTACCTGGAGCGTGCCGACTGCAGCTCCAGTCCTGTCGGGAATTAATGAAAAACGGGAATGCAGGGTAAAATGTACAAAAATAATGATTTATTAACGAACCCGATAACAAGGAACGCGATGGTAATAAAATAATGAGCCTAAATTGGGATCCCACACACCTCACTTCAGAAACGAGACAGGGGCAAATGAATCAATAAAAGAACACATTTGTCGTGGGTTTGGGTAATGTAGTGTGAGCTTATCTGTCCGTCTCTTGTCCGTGTATCATCCAACACGGCTCCAAACTCCGGTGCGGAGAAACCCTCCGTCCGCCTCGCACGCTTCGCTAGGCCCGAGCCAACGCCCTCGCTCCAATACCCTCGCCGTTCGCACACGAGGTCCCGCCCGTTCACAGCACTGAGCCTCGCTCCTGAACCACGCAGATGGTGAACCAACGACCACCAGAACCTCTCAAGACCAAGAAGAAGTGCAAGAGCTTCAAGCACAGAGAGATATCGTGCAGCGCCAAGAGACCAAAGAGGGACGTGCAAGAGGGAAAATGTCGTCCGGGACGCCCTTTTATAACCTGGGCGGTGACGTCAGCCTTGGCGCGCCACCAACCAGTGCCTTCCACCGAACCTTCCAGCGCCTTCCCTCCAATCACACGTTCCCTGTGGTGTGGTCATAGCTCGTGTCACGCGATGTTGCTAGGTCTAGCTGGTGGTGTAGCTGACAGTGGCCACCCGGCGGTGCCCCGATTTGGCTTCCTGCCTGGCTTCTTCCAAAGTCGTTGTAAGGGAAGGGGATTTAATTACTGTGTGCACTAAAGGGCCTATCTAAATGTTTACAGGTGTGCGTTGCCATAAGGGACAAAGGTTTGACGACAGAGGGGACGATGAACAAAGGAATCTTTGTATTGCAAACCCCATAATCCCTGCACTATTTAGCACACCCTGCTCCCTCGTAGCAGGGACATCAATACAGCTTATCCCGACAAACCGGACTAACATAGAACTTATTACAGGTAGATTCCATATCACGACAGACGAAGCATGATACAATGATACATATACAGATCTACCTGACTCTAGATATTCCTTTACCCCCCGACAAAACAATACCCTTAAAGGCCCTGAGGATCCAAATGTCCCCGAAGACCCAAAACACCCTGATGACCCCAAACATCCTGAAGACCACGAAGACCCAAAACACCACAAAGACCCAACAAACCCTGAAGGCTCAGAGGATCCAAAAGACCCAAAATACTCCGAAGACACAAAAGACTCCAAAGACCCAAAACACCCTGAAGACCAAAATGATTCTTAAAGACTTAGAGGAACCAAAAGACGATATATATATATGTGTGTATATATATATATGTGTGTATATGTGTGTATATATATGTATGTATGTATATATATATATATATATATATATATATATATATATATATATATATATATATATATATATATATATATATATATATATATATACATATACACACATTATATATATATACATATATATATATATATATATATATATATATATATATATATATATATATATATATATATATATATATACACAGACTTGGCATTTAATATGGAATATTTTTTTTTTCTTGACTTGGGTTTACTTCCTTAACTCAGTATATCAATCTGGTGAGTTTCTTTTACACTTTGGTGATTTATTTGTTTAAAGAACCATGTCACTGATTGTCTGTTGCAGCAAGAAGTCAACAACAGGATTATATCACAGGTGGCATGGCAAAATGTACGGACAGGTGCATTTGATGATTGGCTTCAGAGTCGTGTATACAAGGGTTGTTGCGTTCTGTATTAGTGGAAAACAACTGCTGCACATCTCCAAAAGTTATTGCCGCTTCCTCTGGAGATGGTCCGTCAACTCGACAATGCTGTTTGTCATGGAGTGGTGGCTTTACGAAATTACGGCATGAAACAGCGTGCTATTGCTCGGCAGAATGGCATCACTCAAGGTCAGGTGTCAAAGATACTGAAACGAAATGCTCAGAGGGGTGTCCCTACTCCAATACCGAGGCCAGGACGTCCCCGCAGAACCACAAGGAGGGATGATCGCCAGCTGCACCGGTTAGTCCGCAATGGCCGTACCAAGTCAGCTAATCGGCTTAGGGCTGAGTGGCAGCAAATGACAAATGTGCCTGTATCCAGAAGGCTAGTCAACCAACGACTGGTTCAAGCAGGCTATCGTGCCAGGCGTCCCCTGAGAAAGCCACGCCCGAGCAGACAACACCGCCAGCGCCGATTGCAGTGGGCCAGAGAACACCGTCAATGGCAGCCAGGACACTGGAATCACGTGATCTTTAGTGACGAGTCTAGATTTCTGGTCTATCGTCAAGATGGCCGCGTCCGAATGCGCAGACAAGTGCATGAAGCCGACAACAAAGATTGTATTGTGCCAAGAGTCCAAGCTGGAGGTGGTGGGGTGACCGTTTGGGCTGCTTTTCATGCAGGGGGCAAAACTGACCTGGTTGTTCTGAATGGAAACCTGAACCAGTTCAAGTACAGGGTCATTCTGGAAGAAACATTGCTTCCATTTGCTCGTGCAGCCTTTCGAGGAAACTTTGTCTTCCAAGATGACATTGCATGGCCTCATCGTGCTCGCATGATCCAACACTTTCTTGTTGACCGTGGTGTGGAGCATATGGAGTGGCCTGCCATGTCCCCGGATATGAATCCGATAGAGAACTTGTGGGCAGAATTAACGCGTCAAATCGACAACTTGGACCAGCAGCCTGCCTCTGTGCGTGAATTGCAGCAGGCTATTGTCACTGCATGGCAAGCGATTCCTGTCCAAACCTTGGCAAATCTCGTGAACAGCATGCCTCAACGTGTACGTGCTCTCCTGAATGCTCGTGGGGGTTACACGAAGTACTGTACTGTAATTTTACTGTCCGTAATCCCAGTCGTAATTTAACTTTTGTTTTTGTTAAAAAAAAAATTGGCTAATGTGCAAAATAGAGATACTTCTGGAAAACGCACAGAAGTTTAACACAGTACTGTCCGTGAATTGAGTTCGATATCAGTTTACATCACTTTCAAGGATCAATTTATTTGCTTCGAAATGTCAAATGTGGTTTTTGTTTCTTTTAAAGGTCACATTACAAAATCTAGAATAATGTCAACATAATTCCAATGAACTTTTGGTTTTAAGTCATCTTGAAAAGTAAGTTCACCCCCACAAAAAAAATATTCCATATTAAATGCCAAGTCTGTATATATATATATATATATATATATATATATATATATATATATATATATATATATATATATATATATATATATATATATATATATATTGTTACAGATCGCGGTTAGATGTTATAGACCGAGCGGTGGTGTAAGACCGCGACCTAACAAAACTCACCCGATTCCACCCGAACTTTGGCCGTATCGCACCGTAGCTGCCCAATGGGGAAAAGACAAAGGCGACGAATGCAAAGAGGAAAAAGAAGGCAAAGAAAGGTTTGGAAATACGACTGAATTTATTGGCTATTTACACACAAGCAAAAAGAAAGCAATCAAGGTTTATTTACAACACATAAGACGCAGGTGACACAGGGAAAATACTAGCTTATACAGACTTAATTAACCCAGGACAGAACAAACAAAAGACGGACTCACGCGGGGAATTGCAGGAGGTGGATGGCTGGAGGTGAACGCTTGGTGGAGCCAACGCGGAGCTTGGTGGAGCTGAACGCTTGGTGGAGCCAACGCGGAGCTTGGTGGAGCTGAACGCTTGGTGGAGCCAACGCGGAGCTTGGTGGAGCTGAACGCTTGGTGGAGCCAACGCGGAGCTTGGTGGAGCTGAACGCTTGGTGGAGCCAACGCGGAGCTTGGTGGAGCCAACGCGGAGCTTGGGGGATTGGTGTGACGGGTTCTCTCTCCTTCCTTAGTCCCACCCAGTCCAACAACTTCCTCTCGTGCTTCAGGACTCTTTCTTTCTTGGTCCCTCACTCTTTACCACCGACTCCTCACCGCAACCAACGCAACCACTTGACCACCACCTCTACTGACTGACTCTTCACCACTCTGCACTTGACGACCGACTCCCAACCAACTCAGACCAACTCAAAGTCCAACTCCAGGCCTTTCTGTCTTCTGCTCTCCTCTGTAAAAACGCATCTCTGCTGGCCACACCCCTGCCTTGGGTTATATAGGCCCCCGCCCCTCAACCTTTGCGAACCTCCCCGGCCGCTCTTCCTCCGCCCTCTGTAGCCAAACCCCTGGCTCATGGTTGGTCGAGCGGGGCTGGTTCACTCCTCCCCTCTCTGACGAGGTGGGGAAACGCCTTCCTTCCCCCAACCCTGCCTCGTGGTCAATGGCGGCAATTGGATCGGAGGTAATATGGGATGGAGATTTTGGGGATGGGAAGGAAAGGGGATCTATTCTCTTTCACTGGTGCAATGGAGTATTTCAATTAATGGAAGACACAGCCTTACGCTAATACACATAATAAGGATATAACTGTCAAAAGAAAGGATATATCGTGTCCTGCATGTATGTTTTATGGACTAACTACGGAAACGCCCTTTGACCTTTATACAACCACAAACGGAGGGAGGAGGGGTGATATTTTACAACAACCTTTTACAACAACATTTTACCACAACAACAAAATAAAAAAACATTCTCATATCCACAACACTGCACCCTCCTCCCCTTAGGCACGTCCCGGGCCTATTACTTTTACCTTAGTGTGGCATGTAGGTGTAGTTCCCTCTACTTTTAGCCTGACCCTGAGTGCGACAGTTTTAAAACATAAATAAATGTGTCCCGCTGCTCCATTGCACCCTGCCTAACAGACTTACGCCCACAGTTAACCGAATTGCGGAATGGTCTTCAAACTACACACTGACGGTGGGAAGCATTATTTACAATTGACGCTATTTTTATTTACAAAACTAACCCAGGACCTGTAATTGTTCTTTCTGGGGGGAGGACAGTCTGCTCTGCATCAATGCACCATGAAAGCACCTATAACGCACCAACACACCCTCAAGCACCAATCAGTGCAGTCACCACTGTTCATCAATAAAATAAATCCAACAAACCCAAACCCTGCAGGTGATCTCTTGCTCTTCGGCTCCCTCTGCTGGTTATTATTTGTTCTTCCAGATGTTGTCATTCTTTTGCTTTGCTTACTGGCGGCCTATTTTCAATAAAGTGTGCCCAATGTGTCCTTTTTTTATTTGATTTTATTTATGGCCCACAGGGCCGACTAGTGTGGTTCACCTGTGGGGCATCGGTGCCCTGTGGCCAAGGTCCGCCAGCAAGATTTCGGGCCCTCATGGCCGGTTCCAGCAGAGGGGCCTTGCCCCAACCCATGGGGTCCATAAGTGGTGCTCGGCCACTGACATGTGGTCCATAACGTGGTGCATCGATGCAGACAGCTGGTTCTGGGAATTTCGGGCGCACAATGGCCGACCCACGCACGCTCCCCTCGGCGCCCAACGGCGCTCAGGTCCTCATGTGGGAGACAAAAAGGGGGGACAAGACAGATGAGCGAGGGGTAAGGTCTCAAGGGTACACGTCAAAAAGGCAATGCAAGGCAAAATGCGTACGGAGGGCGAAGTGAGAAAGCTCGTCCCTACCGTACGTCACCCCCCTGTCACCTAGCCTACCCTTGCCCTTACGCCATATGTACAAAATCTACACATTACCAATTCGTCACTACTGTCACGTCTTCCCCATATTTCCCCTATACCAAATTCGTCACCACAATCCCTCTACTTCAAAAATTTGCCATCATCAATTCATCATCATCTGCCAATCATTACTGCCAATCATCAAATTTTGTTTTTCTCTAATTTTGGGTCCAAAACACTATCACTATCACGATCACCATCATCACAGTCCGCTATATCCTAGCCTCGGTGCGTCATGACATCATTAAACTCGGCTTCGTAAAGCCGAGCAATGAATTCGGGTGGTTTGGTTGCCTGCAGGTTGAATCCGTCCGGCTTTCGGTTCAAGGGAGGTGGTTTGGTTGGACCGAGATTCCACGCACCATCTCGGCGCGGCACCTTGCGGTCCCGGGCCCGATGGCTCCATCTCCCCCGGTCGGAACCCCGTCCCCACGAGGGGGCACCGTTCCGCTTCCTCCCACTCGCCCTCGAACCGGACCGGTCGCCTCGCCCGACAAAGCCCGGACTCGACCGTGTGGGGCGGGGCCAAGCCCGAATCGGCAACGACGCTTCGAAGAGAAACGACGCAGCTTCGATCGACGCCGGGCCTCGCACCCAACCAAGCACCCCTCGCACCGAGTGCTCGCATCGGCTATCCGTCGCTCTAACCACTAAACCGGTTACCATCGATGCTTCACTTGCATGCTTACAAGCATACGCTACCCCTTTCACCCTCACAAAACCTGGCGTTCCAACGCCGTCCGTACATTCCACCAACGCTCTCTCTGTTACACACCACACCTCTTGCGCACACTTCGGTCCACACCTCTCCTCCGTTACGTCCTCCGTAACACTCACCATGGGCGTGCACTCTTGCATCCACCCACTAACGCGCTCACATGGGCTCTCCCACACCCGCGCCATGACCAATTCAGGTGTGCTTTCTCGCACACGTTCCACCACCACCTTACTCTCCGTGTCACACTTCGTACACCCCGACGTGCATTCTCGCTCGCACTCGGTTTCACACTCGCGCTCCGATGTGCCCTCTCGCACCTGCGCCATCACCAACTCACTATTCGTGTCACACTCCGTACACCCCGACGTGCATTCTCGCTCGCACTCGGTTTCACACTCGCGCTCCGATGTGCCCTCTCGCACCTGCGCCACCACCAACTCACTATTCGTGTCACACTTCGTACACCCCGACGTGCATTCTCGCTCGCACTCGGTTTCACACTCGCGCTCCGATGTGCCCTCTCGCACCTGCGCCATCACCAACTCACTATTCGTGTCACTCGCCGTACACCCCGACGTGCATTCTCGCTCGCACTCGGTTTCACACTCGCGCTCCGATGTGCCCTCTCGCACCTGCGCCATCACCAACTCACTATTCGTGTCACACTCCGTACACCCCGACGTGCATTCTCGCTCGCACTCGGTTTCACACTCGCGCTCCGATGTGCCCTCTCGCACCTGCGCCACCACCAACTCACTATTCGTGTCACTCGCCGTACACCCCGACGTGCATTCTCGCTCGCACTCGGTTTCACTCCCACACTTTATAACACACCCACTCGCCGACGCACACTTTTTCCTCCCACGCGTGCCATTTCCACTCACACGGGACCCTTCACCAACGCCCGGATGCTTCCTCGATCCCAAGCGCGCGAAAATTCTTTTGTCGCTAAACATCCTCCTGCAAAATCTACCCGCACAATATACAGCACGACTCACCTGGGGGATCCTTTTCTCCACGCGAACCTGCAAACTTCCATTCGGGTTAGCGAGTACAGCATCATGATTTGAGCAGGGACTTTGTACATAATCCATTTCTCCCTGCAATTCCCGGGTTACCTCCGTCATCTCTTCAATTTTAATTCCCGCTACTGCTTTTTCTTTATTAACCTCGGCGACCGTTGGCTTTAATAAAATTCCCTCTACTTCATCGGTCGCCGGCTTTTCAAAACCCCGTGTCGCGATTTCTACCCCCGTCATTGTACCCGTGCTTTCCTCCGCTTCGCTCAACCAGCGCTTTTCGACACGCGTTACCTCCCCGTGCACCCGTGGGACCTGCTCGCCCAACCTGCGGTCAATGTCTTCCTGTATTCTTTTTATCGTGGCGTTTATTTGCTCCTCAAATCCAATCGGGTTGTACCTTGCTTCGTGCCTCGCTTTTTCCGCGTCTAGCCCCTGGGTAGCCATCATTGCATCAAATCCCTTACTGTCACCCCTCAGAGCGGCACTGAAATGCATCATGCAAACACCCCAGTCCATTGGCACTGCGGGTCCGGCTATCGCCGTCACGTACGGGAGGCTGCCATTTTGTGCACCTGATATTCCCGCAACCACACCTTCTTTACTCTCCTCCACCATTTTTTTTCCTAAGTCCTGGGTCGATTCTACCCCGTCTATCTCTCCCACCGGCATCCCGTCGCCTTGAACAGCCATGGCGCGATTTCAAAATTCGGGTTTTGCTTAAAAAAAACCAAATTTCGGCAGCTCGTAATTTTGACCAAAATTTTTTTTTTAGATGTTTTAAAAATTTGGTTCGGGACCCGAATTCCACTCCCAGACACCAATTGTTACAGATCGCGGTTAGATGTTATAGACCGAGCGGTGGTGTAAGACCGCGACCTAACAAAACTCACCCGATTCCACCCGAACTTTGGCCGTATCGCACCGTAGCTGCCCAATGGGGAAAAGACAAAGGCGACGAATGCAAAGAGGAAAAAGAAGGCAAAGAAAGGTTTGGAAATACGACTGAATTTATTGGCTATTTACACACAAGCAAAAAGAAAGCAATCAAGGTTTATTTACAACACATAAGACGCAGGTGACACAGGGAAAATACTAGCTTATACAGACTTAATTAACCCAGGACAGAACAAACAAAAGACGGACTCACGCGGGGAATTGCAGGAGGTGGATGGCTGGAGGTGAACGCTTGGTGGAGCCAACGCGGAGCTTGGTGGAGCTGAACGCTTGGTGGAGCCAACGCGGAGCTTGGTGGAGCTGAACGCTTGGTGGAGCCAACGCGGAGCTTGGTGGAGCTGAACGCTTGGTGGAGCCAACGCGGAGCTTGGTGGAGCTGAACGCTTGGTGGAGCCAACGCGGAGCTTGGTGGAGCCAACGCGGAGCTTGGGGGATTGGTGTGACGGGTTCTCTCTCCTTCCTTAGTCCCACCCAGTCCAACAACTTCCTCTCGTGCTTCAGGACTCTTTCTTTCTTGGTCCCTCACTCTTTACCACCGACTCCTCACCGCAACCAACGCAACCACTTGACCACCACCTCTACTGACTGACTCTTCACCACTCTGCACTTGACGACCGACTCCCAACCAACTCAGACCAACTCAAAGTCCAACTCCAGGCCTTTCTGTCTTCTGCTCTCCTCTGTAAAAACGCATCTCTGCTGGCCACACCCCTGCCTTGGGTTATATAGGCCCCCGCCCCTCAACCTTTGCGAACCTCCCCGGCCGCTCTTCCTCCGCCCTCTGTAGCCAAACCCCTGGCTCATGGTTGGTCGAGCGGGGCTGGTTCACTCCTCCCCTCTCTGACGAGGTGGGGAAACGCCTTCCTTCCCCCAACCCTGCCTCGTGGTCAATGGCGGCAATTGGATCGGAGGTAATATGGGATGGAGATTTTGGGGATGGGAAGGAAAGGGGATCTATTCTCTTTCACTGGTGCAATGGAGTATTTCAATTAATGGAAGACACAGCCTTACGCTAATACACATAATAAGGATATAACTGTCAAAAGAAAGGATATATCGTGTCCTGCATGTATGTTTTATGGACTAACTACGGAAACGCCCTTTGACCTTTATACAACCACAAACGGAGGGAGGAGGGGTGATATTTTACAACAACCTTTTACAACAACATTTTACCACAACAACAAAATAAAAAAACATTCTCATATCCACAACAATATATATATATATATATATATATATATATATATACATACACATATATATATACATATATATATATATATATATACATATATATATACATATATATATATATATGTGTATATATATATGTGTATATATATATATATATATATATATATGTATATATTGTTGCAGAAACGGAGTACGGCTCTTCCCCTTAGCAAGAGGGGGGTTAATCCCCCTTTTATTTTCACTGGCCGTCTCCGCTCCTGAAGCCGCCCCGCTCCCTTCACGAGGCAAGTGGGCAACCTCGTTCGAGACCACGGGCAAGATGTTATTTTGCCGAGCGGATTAGCAGCCCGCGGTTCGAACCATTAGCAATACTAAACCCGATCCTAAACGTTGGCCAAATCGTGCCACAGGTGTTCAATGATGGAAACCTCCAAAACGAACGGATGTGAAGAAAAGAAGGCAGAGTAAGGAAGAACAGGAATTTATTACTAACTATTGTACAAAACCAAAGAAACCAAGGAGAAGGAAAGAAACGAAAATAATTGACAGAAGAGGAAGACACAGTGCAATTCTACTTATCCATACAGTCTTACTTATTCCCAGGGACAACACGGACAAACAGACGACAGTCAGACTTACACGGGGATGATGACAGGAATGGCAGGAGGTGGATGGCTGGACAGATGAGGAGGTGGGACCACAGGGCTGGAAGGGTGCGGGTCCGGCTCGTGTCAACGGCAAGGCTCGAGGTGAGCAGCCGCCGACCCTCCTCACTCTCGTTCGTACGGCGGCGTTGCTTCGCGGCCGCGGGTCGAACTGCCGTTAAAGCTCAACTCCTTCTCAACTCAACTCAGCTGTGGTGGACTCAGCTGTGGTGGACTCAACTGCGGTGGATTCAGCTGCGGTGGACTCAACTGCGGTGAACTCCTCATTCATCTCCTTAAGCAGACCCTCCCAACTTCCTTTTATAAGGCGCGTGGCGATCAAGCCGCCGGCCTTTTAGAAACGCCCATCGGTGAGCTCGCATCGGCCTAGATTGGTCGCGAGGGCTCACCGATCCCGCCCCCTTGATGAGGCGTTGGCAAAGCCACGCCTTGTTCCTGGCGCTTGGCTGACTCCTCCCACCTTCTTCTCTGAGATGACCTCGCCGTAATGGCGGCAAATGTAGTTGGCAATGCGATTGGCAATGACGCAGTTGGAAATGGAGGTTTTGGGGAAATTGAAAAAGGGGATCTATCTTATTCGATTCGGTGCAATGCAGTGTCAACTAATGGGAAACAGAGCCTTAAACTGGAACACATAATAAGGAAATAACTATTTAGAAGGGTATATGATTTTCTACGTGCATGCGATGGACTAACTAAGGGGACGACCTTTGACCTTTACAATTAACGGAGGTATTTACAAGAATCATGACACTATTTACAGAGGGTGATATTTACAACAATTACAGGATTCTCAAATCCGTTACACTGCACCCTCATCCCCCAGGCACGTCCCGGGCCTATAAAACTTTAACTTAGTGCGACACGCAGGTGTAGTTCCCTCTACAATTAACCTGACCCTGAGTGCGACAGTTTTAAAACACAAATAAGTATGTCCCCCGATTGCATTGCACCCTGTCTAACAGATTCACGCCCACAGGATAACCGAATTGCGGAATGGTTTTCAAACTAAACATGTACGGTGGGGAGCATTATTTACAAGTGACGTTACTTGGACTATTTACAAAACGCAACCCAGGACCTGTGATTTTTCCTTTTGGGAACAAAAAAAAGAATAAATCCTGTGGGATTAGAGGAGACAGCATGCACTGCATCGACGCACCAGCACCAATAATCACCAAAGCACCACTCACCAAAACGCACCGGAGTGCACAGTCACCACAGTTTAAATATAAAAAAACCCCTGTTGGTGGTCTTGTTCTTCGGCTCCCTCTGCTGGCCATTGTTCTTCCTGATGTTGTCTTTCTTCATGTTCTTCTTGCTGGTGGCCTATTTGCAATAATAATAAAAAGCACAGAACGTGTCCACTTTTTAATTTATGGCCCACAGGGGCCGACTATGGGTGGTTCACCTGTGGGCTTGGTGCCACCTCACCGAGGTCCGCAAGCAAGATCTTCCTCTGGGCAACCTGGCCGGTCCCAGCAGAGGGGCCATGCCACAAAACTGGTGGTCCATAAGTGGTGCTTGGCCACAGACTGTGGTCCATAAGTGGTGCATGGATGCAGGCAGCTGGTTGCAGAAATTCCGGGCACACGGACGCGGCCCCCCCGCACGCTCCCCTCAGTGCCCAGAGAGCATGGTCCTCGGTTGGGGAAGGAAGACAGAGATGACAGGTTAGCGAGAGGTAAGGGCGCAAGGGTACACATAAACACAGGTAATGCAGAACAAGGTGCGCACGGAGAGTGAAGTGAGAAAGCTCTCCATACCGTACGTCACCCCCTCTGTTACCTACTCTACCCTTGCCCTTACCCATATTTACAAAAATCTACACATTACACTACAATTTACAAATGCGTCGCTACCGTCTCGTCCTCCCCATATTTCCCCGAATACCAAATTCGTCACAATCCCCTTGTCTAAATTTGCCATCACCAATTCAGCATCAATCCTCATAAGGAGGGAGAGATGGAACATCAGCACAATGTCACACCCACGTCATGATGCGTCTCACAATCCAAACATTTGCACAAAAATAATAAAAACATGGCATGGTGTGGCGTTCTGTCACCTCAGGTGAGTGGATGTAGATGGTGCGAGGAGATTTCAATCCTAACTACTTCCTAAATGACATTAACACACTTTACACTACCCGGGGTATTTCCCTGCCAATCCATTGGCCATCTTACTCTATGTGGTTTTAAGAACCAAATTCCCATTGACCAAACTGTGGTGCTTCATCAATTTGGGGTCTCACTCCCCCGATTCAACTCCCTGTGCCTTTGAACAATTTCAGGACTGGGTCGTGTGGCTCTCCCAGCAGGTCTACCCACCTGCACACCTCCACCACTTCAGTTGCCTCCGAGCTTACCTGCTCCTTACCTAACCTATGTAACTGGGGAAGGCCCTCCTTGGCGCTTACCCCACTCGGTGCCCTCTCTGGCACTGGGCTACCCGGGTCCGTCCTCCGGATCCTCGGGCCCCATCCACAACTCTAACGGCTCCCAGAGCCCACCTGCGGCCTCACCTGGCTGACATCCTCACAGTGGCGGAGTGCCCAGTGAACTACACACACTAACAGGCCACACGCCCAGTCATTTCCACGTCACTAATGCACCCATCCAAACACCATTCTTCCACACGCACCACAGATGCCAATATCCAACCACAATTTACCTATACCCTCTACCTAACTCTTAAACTACCCTCCCTGGGTATTCGTGATGGGGTCCATCCTCCCCATACACTCCCTTCGCACCATTCACTCCACTCCACAGTTTTCACCATACTCACTCCACACCATCCATTCCATACTCCATATATTCCATACTCCATGTATTCCATACTCCATGTATTCCATACTCCATGTATTCCATACTCCATGTATTCCACACACCTGTTCATTTGCACACCTGTGCAATCACACCTGGTGCCACCTGCACCCTCCTTCGTCCGGGACCATTTGCTCAATACAACGCCCAATCACCATTACTCACTCATACACTGCTCCATACACCTGTTCACTTGCACACCTGTGCAATCACACCTGGTGCCACCTGCACCCTCCTTCCTCCCAGGCATGTTCATTCAATAAAATGCACAATCATAATTTTTCCTCATACGCTGCTCCATACACTTCCACGCTCAATACAACTCACAATCACCTCACACTTTTCACAATACACTTCTAACTCCCAAAACCATTGCCTCAGGCACCCAAATTCTCCCACGCTCATATACACATCCTTCCCGAGCATTGCCCCGCATGGATGTGAGAGATGGCAGAGTTGCCATCCCACCACATCGGGTATGTCCCACTATCAATTTTTTTATTTATTATTATTTATTTTTTTGCCCATCAAATTCCAGCCAATCAAAAATTGGCCAATCATCTGCCAATCAGTTTACCAATCATCAATTTTGCTTTTCAAATTCACTACTGCTATCACCCTCACACGTCTACTCACTTGAGCCTCTCGGTGCGTCAATTCATTCTCAAAGCCCGGCTTTGTGAAGCCGAGCAATGAATGCGGGTGGTTCGTTGCCGGCGGTTGGATCCGTCCGGCATTCGGTGCAGGGAAGGAGGCTTACTCGGGCCGAGATTCCACGCACCATCTCGGCATGGAACCGTCCGATGCCCCAATCTCGGCCGGCTGGAACGCCGCAACCACAAGGGGTCGCCGTGCCGACCTTTCCCACCCGTCCTCGAACCGGCCCGCCCGCTCCGCTTAGCGGAGCATGGACGCGACCGTTCAGAGCGAGGCCCGGCGTGGATTGCGCACGGCAGTTCTTTCGAAACCGCCGTAGTTACGATCCCCGCTGGTTCCCGTGGCACCCAAAGCCCAGCACGAACCCCAGGCTCGCTTCGGCTAAAAGTCGGTCTAACCGCTGCTCCGTTTAACGTCGATGCTTCACTTGCATGCTCACACCACGCGTTCCGTTCTTTTTTCACACATCCAGGTGTCTCCATACACTCCGTCATTGCACCTTCTCTTACACACCACCCAGGTACACTCATTACGGTCACAGACTTCATCACACACCTGACCACCGCACACCTTGGCACACACTCGTCGTTCGCACACCTCATCAACACACCTCTTCACGCCCACTCCTCGGTCACATCCTCTGTGACAACCACGGGTGTGCACTCTTCTGTACACCCATTCACGTGCTTCACTACCAACTCAAGTGTGCATTCCCGCACACGCTCAACCATTCCAGGTGTGCATTCTTCCATTCCAGGTGTGCATTCTCTCTCACCTGCCACAACCAACCCGTACTCCGTGTCACTCTCACCACCACACTCTGTCGTGCGTTCACCCTCACTCTCGACAGCGCACTCTGTTATCATGCACCCGTCCGTTACACACCTTTCTCGTGCATCCTCTTGTGCACACTCTCCCGTTACGTCCTCCGTAACACTCACCACAGGTGTGCACTCTTCCGTTACATCCCCTGTAACACTCCCCATCACGCCCTTCAAGGTGCCATCCCGCACCCGCGCCACGACCAACTCACTCTCGACAGCACACTCACTCCTCGGCGCACACTCTTTCCTCACACACACCTCCTTTCCACACCTTTCTTGTGCACCTGTTGCACTCTGTCCCGGTACATACTCCGTACCACTCATGGGGGTGCATTCTTGCACACACCCGATCACCGCCGCACACGCTGGCTCACAAATACCTTCCGCATTCCCCATAGTCGGACCTCCTTGCACACCTCCTCTTTCCATACACTTCTGACCACTCATACACCTCACCATTGGTCTCTCACGAACACCCGGGTCGATACCAACACCCAAGCTGACTGAATCTCCCCTCACACCATATACATTTCCGATTACATCGCCACTCACCTCGTCTTTGCTCCTCCTCCGCCACCTGCAAACTCTTTATTTGGTCAGTAAGCACATCATCACGATTTTAGCACAGACCTTGTACATAATCCATCACTTCCTCCTTTATCTCCCTCTGAGTTTCCCTCCATCTCTTCTTAATTTCACTTACCCCCTCTTCCACTTCCTCTAATTTTTGTTTCACCTCTTTTATTTCCCGGTGCGCCCCCTCAATTTCGTCCTCTAATGCCACCTTGGTCGTTTCTATGTGCGTTCTTACTTCCCGTTCTTTGTCTCCATTGCCTCTGTTACCTCGTCCAACCTCTTTGTCAACCCCTCATGTACCATCTGACATTCCCTCTTTGTCGCTATGAGTTCCTTTTTTATCTCCTTCTGTGTCGCCTTCAAACCCCCGATTACCGCAGTGTTCTTCTCCACTTGCTCCCCTAATTCCTTTTGCCCCACCGTCAGTTGTTCTACTCCCCGTGCCAGGTCTTCTATGCCCCCCTGTAACCTAGCCGTACTATTTCTCACCTCTTTCTCCATACGCTCCTCACCCCGCTTTACCTCCTCGCGTACCCCCGCGACCTCCTCACCCACACCTCATCTGATCTCCTCCCCCATTTCTCCCATCTCTTTGGTAGATGCTGCCCTCATCTGTTCCAAATCATTCCTCTGGGCATCCAATTTAGTTTCCAACCCGATTTTCACCTCCTCCATCTGATCTCCCATTTGTTTAATTTCCCGGGCGGATTGCTCCCCTATTTCCCTCAATTTGCCTTCCATGTTGTTTTCTAACCCCATTAACCCATTCTTCACCCCTTTCATCCCGTTGTCTAACCCCTCAAATTTGTTGTCTAAACCCTCAAATTTACTGTCTAAACCAGGGGTCGGCAACCTTAGGCACGCGTGCCACCATTGGCACGCGGCAGCGTAATCATTGGCACACTGGCGAAAGCAGTGCCCTCTCAGTTGCATGACAAATCACTTCTTGAACAGCCATTGGCTGTTGCGCGGCCTGTCTTATTTAGTTTGATTGACGGTACGGCCTCCCGCTCACATTTCCCCCAGAAATTGCAGTGAAGCGGTTCAGGTTCGGTAGATGATGGCAACCCCGCTAGCTAAGAAAGCTGAAGTAAAGGTTCGGGCATTCCAGCCCTCATGGACAGAAGAGTGGGGTTTTGTTTTTCAGAAGGACCGTGCTGTGTGTACTTTATGTTTTGAAAATGTTGTTTGTCGAACGTCGAGTGTTAAGCGCCATTTTGAGACAAAGCAAGAGAAAACTTTCAAAGATCAGGCAGACAAGGCAGAATCCATCAAACGTGTCGTGTCCAGGTATGGGAAGCAAGCCAACACCCTCAAAGTCTTTGCCGCTGCTAAAAACCATGCGACTGAAGCAAGCTATCGCATTGCTCATTGCATTGCGAAAAGCGGAAAGCCATTCACTGATGGCAAATATATTAAGGAGGCTTTTCTCTGTAGCTCAGAGGCTCTGTTTGAAGGCTTACCAAACAAAGAGATAATCAAATCAAGAATAAAAGATATTCCCATGTCAGCTAGAAGTGTTGAGCGACGCATCGAAGAAATGGCCTCCCGCAGTCGTTTGACAACCGACCACTCCGAAGCATGTGTGCAACTTAAAGTGACTAACTACAACCCCCAGATAATGGAGCTCAGCAAAGGAAACCAGGGCCAGGGATCACACTGACTGGTAGGCATCTGTTTATTTGTAGTACACATGGGTTTGCATATGTAGCTGTTTGTCCATCTCTTTTTTTCCAACTTAGATGTGGATGTTTTCATGAGGATGGCAGCATTCTTGTATAGTACTGGTATTTCTGTTTGATACAGTTTATTCTCCCTTTTTGACATTTGGTCCCAATGCAATACTTTGTAAATGAGTTACTGAAAGCAGTTTTGAAATGGGGTCCGTGCATATAATTTGTAACCGCATGGGGGACAAATTTTACAATGATAAAATGATCATTACAATGTCCTGATTATGAGAGATAAATGTTTCTTTAAAATGTTGTTGCTATATGGATGGAATAAAATTCCATGTCTGTTGGAAGTATTTTTTTTGATGTGGTGTCAAAATTAAACTTAATGTTAAACTTAATGTTGATGTGGCACACTAATTAACAAGAACATTTCAAACTGGCACTTCATGTCAAAAAGGTTGCCGACCCCTGGTCTAAACCCTCAAATTTACTGTCTAAACCCTCAAATTTGGCTTCTAGCCCCCCGATTTGATTTCCCATATTACTTAACCCATCTCTCAATCCCCCGATTTGGTTTTCTAATCGCTCCCCCATTCTGTTTTCCAATCCTCCAATTTGGTTTTCAATCTCAGTTTTTAATCCACTAATTTGGCTTCCCAGCCCCCTGTTCTTTTCCCTCTCCTCATCCACCTTGACCATGAAGGCCTGCATTTGCAGCATGAGTAGGTCCCAGTTCATTGGTGCTGCGGGCGCGGCTGCCGCAACCTCGTGCGAGCCGCCATTTTGTGCGCCTGAAACCTCGTGCACGAGGACGCCATCTTGTGCACCTGATACCCCTGCAACCACATCCTCATTGCTCTCCTCCTCTCTCTACCCCATATACATTTCCCTGGGGGTCCTGGGTCGCTTCTACCCCTTCTAACTCTACCCCCACCGGCATCCGGTCGCCTTGACTATCCATGGCACGATTTTAAATTTGGATGTTTTAAATAAAATTTTGACCACTCGTAATTTTGAATGCGCGAAGCGCACTTCAGGTCCGAATCCTACTCCTGACACCAATTGTTGCGGAAATGGAGTACGGCTCTTCCCCTTAGCAAGAGGGGGGTTAATCCCCCTTTTATTTTCACTGGCCGTCTCCGCTCCTGAAGCCGCCCCGCTCCCTCCACGAGGCAGGTGGGCAACCTCGTTCGAGACCACGGGCAAGATGTTATTTTGCCGAGCGGATTAGCAGCCCGTGGCTCGAACCATTAGCAATACTAAACCCAATCCTAAGCGTTGGCCAAATCGTGCCACAGATGCTCAATGATGGAAACCTCTAAAACGAACGGATGTGAAGAAAAGAAGGCAGAGTAAGGAAGAACAGGAATTTATTACTAACTATTGTACAAAACCAAAGAAACCAAGGAGAAGGAAAGAAACGAAAATAATTGACAGAAGAGGAGGACACAGTGCAATTCTACTTATCTATACAGTCTTACTTATTCCCAGGGACAACACGGACAAACAGACGACAGTCAAACTTACACGGGGATGATGACAGGAATGGCAGGAGGTGGATGGCTAGACGGATGAGGAGGTGGGACCACAGGGCTGGAAGGGTGCGGGTCCGGCTCGTGTCAACGGCAAGGCTCGAGGTGAGCAGCCGCCGACCCTCCTCACTCTCGTTCGTACGACGGCGTTGCTTCGCGGCCGCGGGTCGAACTGCCGTTAAAGCTCAACTCCTTCTCAACTCGACTCAGCTGCGGTGGACTCAGCTGCGGTGGACTCAGCTGCGGTGGACTCAGCTGCGGTGGACTCAGCTGCGGTGGACTCAGCTGCGGTGGACTCAGCTGCGGTGGACTCAGCTGCGGTGGACCCCTCATTCATCTCCTTAAGCAGACCCTCCCAACTTCCTTTTATAAGGCGCGTGGCGATCAAGCCGCCGGCCTTTTAGAAACGCCCATCGGTGAGCTCGCCTCGGCCTAGATTGGTCGCGAGGGCTCACCGATCCCGCCCCCTTGATGAGGCGTTGGCAAAGCCACGCCTTGTTCCTGGCGCTTGGCTGACTCCTCCCACCTTCTTCTCGGAGATGACCTCGCCGTAATGGCGGCAAATGTAGTTGGCAATGCGATTGGCAATGACGCAGTTGGAAATGGAGGTTTTGGGGGAATTGAAAAAGGGGATCTATCTTATTCGATTCGGTGCAATGCAGTGTCAACTAATGGGAAACAGAGCCTTAAACTGGAACACATAATAAGGAAATAACTATTTAGAAGGGTATATGATTTTCTACGTGCAATGGACTCACTAAGGGGCCGACCTTTGACCTTTACAATTAACGGAGGTATTTACAAGAATCATGACACTATTTACAGAGGGTGATATTTACAACAATTACAGGATTCTCAAATCCGTTACAATATATATATATATGTGTGTATATACAGGGTGATTGAAAAGTAACTCCCTATTTTAAAATATTTAGAAATTATTTATTTATTGTAATATGTTTCTCAAATTTTTAGTGTTTGTTCCTTAATGTATGAGAATTTAATCTGTGTTGGTTTTTTGTCAGATTATTTTTTGTTTGAAATTCGGAAGCCCTACAAACATGGCTGGACGTCTTACCCTGCAGGAGCGTGCCCAGCTAGCGGCACGTTACGAAGTTTGGAAATCCGTTGTTCAAGTGCAAAGATGGTGGAGGACCATTTAAGGAGCACATGCTCAAGTTGAGGCAAAGGCGATCAAGAATTGTCATGCAAAACTCATGACTACAGGATCTGTATCTGATACTCGAAGAAGCGGTCGCCCTTCCAAGTCCAGTGACCCGGAGACAGTGCAAGCAGTTCAAGAAATGTTTACACATAGCCCAAGAAAGTCAATTCGACAAGCAGCAAGGGAAAGTGGGCTCTCCTTTCACACAGTACGAACTGTGCTCAAAAAGGAGCTTAAATGGCATGCTTGGAAGCCGCACTACTGTCAAGCACTCTCTGCTGAAGACTGCGACATTCGCATGGAGTTTGGGGAGGTGATGCTGGCTTGGTATGAAGATTGGTCTGATCTCTTTAAAAATATCCTCTGGTCTGATAATAATAATAATGCATTTATTTTATATAGCGCTTTTCAGGAAGCCCAAAGACGCTTTGACAGAGTGCAAAACATAATGCATAGCAAAACATAAAAACAATTGCAAATTGCTATAGAGAGGTCCTATGATTTGCTACGTGTTGCAATGTGGACTAACTAAGGTGCGATTATTTCAATTCACAGCCAATTAAGGGGAAATGTACACAGGGGTTATTTATAAGGAAATTTAATACTAAATTTCAGGTGAAGGTTCTAAAAACCGCCTTATATTAATTTCGGCGGTTGCGCGACAATATATATGTATATATGTGTGTGTGTGTGTGTGTGTGTGTGTGTGTGTGTGTGTGTGTGTGTGTATATATATATATATATATATATATATATATATATATACAGTCACGTGAAAAAGAAAGTACACCCCATGTAAAGTTTTGACTTTTTCAACATATTCCAACATACAGCGATTTGATCTTCATCTCAACAATATTGATAGATAAAGGCAATATAATATAACAAATATCATGAAACATTTACATTTTGTAGTCCATTGTATAATTTAAATAAACATAAATGCAAATTTCGCATATGGAAAAAGCAAGTACACCCCATGGAAAGTTTTGACTTTTTCAACATATTTCAACATACAGCTATTTGATCTTCATTTCAACAACATTGATAGAGAAAGGTGATATAATATAACCACACCCCCCAGAACCATCCGAGCCAGGGAAATCCGTTTGCACAGCTCGGGGCTAACGGGATAAATAACGGGACCGATATTGCAGGGTTCCCACCACCGATAGGACAGGATGGGTTATACCCCTCACTGGTAGGCTGTAATGGGAACGAGACCTCACAAACTACCCCATTGGAATGTCAGGAAATAACAGGAAGGAAAACATTGTGCCCCTTACAAGTTATTGGAGTTAATGCTCAAGGTCAGGGGGTTCGAGAAAGGGTACCATGGAAAGAATCCGCTTTAACAGTAATGCGGGAAAGGATTCAACATTTGCTTATTGAGGACCCACGACAGATAGTGCCAACCATGTCGAATTGGTTTTTAGTTGGCGAGTGCGACTATCGAGATATAACCCATATGGGGGTATCCGTGCTCCCACCCAAGGTATGGGAAAGGGCTAGACAAAGAGCACAGTGGCCGATTGAGGATCCAAGGGCAGCAGGAGCGGGCCAGATAACACCAGTACAATGGGAGCAACTGAAGGTCCGGCTGCTAGAATCCATCGAGCTGGCGCTGTTGCCAGCAGGAGGTCCGGACTGGGGAAAAATCGGGGCCATAAAACAAAAGACAGGAGAATCAATTGGAGATTACCGGGAAAGGTTGGAAAAGGCCATCGCGCGCTGGGGAGGACTGGGTCCGATGCAGCTGATAGGGCTACCCCAACCATTGGTAAGCCAATATCTAATCGAGGGGCTTCGGCCGGCATTAAAGAAACAGGTACAGTCCGTCCTTTTCGGCTGGAAGGGAATGACAACCAACGATTTGTGCGATAAGCTGGAACAATGCCCGGGCTCCTCCTTAGAGGAGAAGAAGGATATTAAGGAGGAAATATTGCAAATGCATGTCCAGGAGAAACGGGCTCAACTTAATCAAAATAAAAAGGGGGATCGGAGTCAGAGCCACATACGCGATCAGTGCCAGAAGTGGGGGCCTGTCCGGGGTTATGAGGACCTTGGGAGGGGGGGTTGGCCTTTCTATAGGGGCCAATCCCCCAACGGAGAGTGGGTCCACCATGAAGGCAACGACTGCGACGGTTGTACTGACCAAGACCATGGACGAATTAACATGGACGAGATAAGACAACAATGGACAATACCACCCCCTCTTCCCCTTCCTCCTCAAAACCCTCAAACTTGGACCGTACCAGGGCCCCCTCCCCAAATTTGGTACCCACCAAGACCCCTTCTCCCAACCCCTGGACCACCCCCCAATAGTGGGATGCAGAATGGAGCGAGGGGGACCTGGGCCCCGCCTCGGGGTCCGCAGCAATGGCAACAAGTAAACCAGTCACAGTGGGGGCCGTCAGACCGACGGCTGGGCGGAAGGGGTGCCGTAGAGGGACGACCTATGCCCTCCGCACCGCCGGTTCCGCAGGAACCGTGCTTCTATTGCAAGCAAATGGGACACTGGAGACGTGATTGCCCAAGTGCTCGTAAGGGGTTTCCGCCCCAGGACAATAGAGGGGCCTATTGACGGGACGCTGGCGGGTCGCCTAAGGAGTGTCCTCTTTTGACCATGACACCGGCAGAGGAACCGACCTTGACGCTGGACGTGGACGGACGACAATTAGAGTTTCTTGTCGATACAGGCGCGACCCGCAGTACAATTAACGAGGGGCAATTGCCATCTTTGCGCCCCACGGCGAGGAACGTTCAAATAATGGGCGTTTCGGGCTTACCCCAAGCGCTTCCTATTTCGGAGGAAGTGCGAGTAACATGCGGCCCGCTGGAGGCTAAGCATGCTTTCTTGATGACCACTGCACTACCGCCCCAACAAATTTGCTGGGACGGGACTTATTGTGCCGACTGGGCTGTCAAATTTCATGTACAGAACAGGGAGTTTTCGTAGATGTCGCGGAATCTAAACACGACTCGTTGATGATGGCATTGTCTCGTCCCGGCCCCACCGCGTATTGGTGGCGCTTGGACGAAGGGGCTCTGGCTACTTGGACGCATATCATAGATAATGTGTGTTTGGACAGTCCAGTTCTGCGAGATTGGCTACAACTGCACCAAATTTCGATAAAACACTTAAAGGATAATCCACCCCATTGCACGGCGTATTACGATGCAAAGGGCGAGGACGAGGATTATCGAGAGAAGGTTAAGGAAAAGCTGGGCGAGCGCACGCCTCTACACTTATCACGAATATGGATCGGCCGCGAGGGGATAGGTATCGAGGTAACCCTATCCGCGAGTCAGCGTGCGTTGACCCAATACCCCAAAGGAGCGGCCGCCCATGTTACCCTCACTACTGCCAAGGGGTGGCCGCCAGAAAGTGTAGGTTGGATGGTGGGGCGATTACAGGAAGTTCCCTTACAAGGTTATTGGTTTAAGAGGGGCCGCTGGACTGTGAGACGGCTCAATAACGATGAAGGGTTCTCAATTGACATTAAGACACAACTGAGGGATGGAGTGTTCGAAGAGGCAGAGTTGCCCCCTAAGGGCAACTATGCCATGCGAGCGGTTCTAACGGACCCGGGTGAGTCAGACTACCTCCTGGCGGAGGTGCCAGACAATTTATGGCCTCAGAGCGACGATGAGGTTGGACGGATGCGAGACGCCGAACCTTTAGTGATATCAGTGCAGCCGGGGATGCGCTTGCCAAACGTAAAACAGTATAAATTACGACCCGAGGCCGACGTAGGCATAGCACCAGTAATTCAATCCCTGGTGGAGCAGAAAATTATCGTGGAAACTAACAGCCCATGTAATACACCAATTCTGCCAGTAAAAAAGCCGACAAAAGATAAATGGAGGTTTGTACAGGATTTAAGGGAGGTGAACAAGGTGATACAAGGCATACACCCACTAGTGCCGAATGGAGAGACCCTTATGATATCCATTCCGCCGGACGCAACATACTTCACAGTTATTGACCTTTGTTCTGCGTTTTTCTCTGTGCCCATCACGGCTGAGTCACAATACTTGTTCGCTTTCACCCATAGGGGGCGACAGTATACTTGGACAGTACTACCTCAGGGGTTTTCAGATAGCCCCACTCTGTTTTCCCGGGCGCTGCACCGCGACCTGGCGGATGTGGAATTGAAGGGAGGGTTAGTGTTGTTGCAATACATTGACGATTCGTTGATTTGCTCCCCTTCTAAGGAGGCGTGCGAAAAGGATTCCATGGCCCTATTAAAGGCCTTGGCGGCCAAAGGCCACAAAGTAGGCAGACCAAAACTTCAATTTGTGCGGAAGGTTGTAACTTACTTGGGACACGCCATTTCGCATGGGAAACGGGAATTGGATGCTGGACGGGTGACCGCTATCATGGAGATGCCTCGCCCACGCTCGCAACGGCAAATGCTGTGCTTCCTAGGTATGACGGGATACTGCCGCACTTGGATACTTGATTTTGCGCTGCTGGCTAAGCCACTACGAGGCGACCAAATCAAACGCCCCGGACGAATTGGTATGGACGGATGAATTGAAGCGATGTTTCGTAGGGCTGAAAAAGGTGTTGGTCACGGCACCGTCATTAGGACTCCCGGATTATGCGAAACCATTTACCCTTTACACTCACGCCGTGGGAGGTTTCGCCCAGTCAGTTTTGACACAGACCCATGGGGATAAGGAGCGGCCGGTGGCCTACTTTAGTAAAAAGTTAGACCCGGTCGAACGAGGGTTTCCGGTGTGCCTGCAAGCCGTGGCAGCGGCCAGGTACGCAGTAGAAAGAACAGCGGACATTGTTATGGGACACCCAGTAACGCTACGGGTGCCGCATTGCATCACTTCGCTGTTGTTACAGCGAAGCACACAGCATTTGTCCAACACTAGATTAATGCAATATGAATCCGCACTGATCACTGCAGCCAACATCACGATCGAACGTTGCATGACACTCAACCCAGCCTCACTGATGCCCACCCCTGAGGAGGGCGAACCCCATGTGTGCGCCGACGTTGTGCAGTTAGTCTCCACAGTGCGATCAGATTTAAAGGACAATCCCCTAGACTACCCCGACTGTACATTTTATGTCGATGGATCAGCTAGGCGCGCATGGGACGGGTCCCTGTTGTCCGGGTACGCTGTGTGCTCGGATAGCGAGACGGTAGAAAGCGGGCGTCTTCCACCTACATTTTCCGCACAGCAGGCGGAGCTGTGCGCCTTGACCAGAGCGTGCAGCTTGGCGGAAGGCCTTGCCGTCAACATTTACACAGATTCGGCCTACGCTCACGGCGTAGTCCACGATAAAGGGGCCATCTGGAAGATGAGAGGTTTCCTCACATCTGCCGGTTCAGTGATAAAGAATGGCGCGTTGGTAGAAGGGCTCCTCCGAAGCATTTTACTTCCCCGCGCTATCGCGGTAATTAAATGTCGTGGCCACCAAAGGGCGGACACTGACGTTGCCCGGGGCAATGCAAGGGCGGACGAGGCGGCAGGAAAGGCCGCCAACCAACAGATAGAACGCAACATGCCGATGGTGACATGAGCAAAGGCGACATCTGCACAAATTGCTGACATACCGACTGTGGGTCCACCCGCCACACCAACTAAGGACGATATCATAAATTTGCAAAGCGCTGCGCCGACGGCCAAACATGAGGACTGGCTCAAACGAGGGGCGATACGCCCTGGGCCAGGGGAAATGTGGACCCTTGAAGAGAAACCTATAGCACCCCAGGCCTTACTGCCTTGGCTGGCACGCATGGCACATCAAAATGGTCATGTGTGCCAGAGGGGGGTGATGGGACAGATAAACTACACTTGGGCGGCACCAGGACTGTCACGGATTGTATCCGAAGTGTGCCGATCGTGCGTGGTCTGCCAGCAACACAATAGAGGGGCGCCGCCGAGACATGCACATGACGGGGGACGGCCCCCGCCAAGTGGGCCGTTCGCAAATATCGAGTTCGATTTCACGGAATTGGAACCAAGCATGTCATTTCGCTACGTGTTGGTAATAGTAGATACATTCACCAAATGGGTCGAAGCCTACCCCTGCGTCAAGTCCGATGCCCCGACAGTAGTGAAGCGCCTCGTGCGGGATTTTATGTGCAGATTTGGCATCCCCCAGATAATTTCGTCAGATCAAGGGGGCCATTTCACGGCGCAGGTGGTCACGGGTATCCTGAAGGCGTTGGGCATGAAACAGTCCTTCCATTGCGTTTACCATCCACAGTCATCGGGACTTGTGGAACGAACGAATAAGACTTTAAAAAATAAACTAGCGAAGCTTTGCGCAGACACAGGCTTGAAGTGGCCGGAGGCTCTCCCGCTTGCATTGATGAGCATCCGTTCCACCCCAGGTCGCACTACGGGCCTTTCCCCCCACGAAATATTAATGGGACGACCTATGAGCTTGCCCGTTTCTGCACCAACGGACATGTCCACCCTTGCTTTGCCGGTGATGGATGACATGCTTTTGAGATTTTGCATAGGCTTGTCCAATGTGGCACGCAGCACCCATGCTCGAGTACGAGAGGCGCTGCCTGAACCAATAGGCCACGCCATCCATGACTTCCAAGCCGGCGACTGGGTGCTCGTAAAGCACTTCACCCGCAAAGCTGCTTTGGAGCCACGGTGGAAGGGACCATTCCAGGTGCTACTGGTCACACCGACGGCAGTCTTCTGCGAGGGTAAACCTTCGTGGATCCACGCCACCCATTGTAAGTTGTCCATTCCCGCACCACAAGCCACACAAGACACCGCACCTCACACTGCTGAAGACAATGCACCGTTTAGGGCACTACAGTCTCCTAAGGGCGGCGATGATGGTCATGGTGATGGGAATTCTGGGTAGCTGCCTCAAACCCCCTGCCAAGGATAGGCTCTTGCACTTTGAGCTATCGAGAAAGGACCTCCCCAAGTACCCAGGACACGACAACTATCCAGCATTTCCCCTCTACCCCGTCAAGTATATAACGGCTCGCTGGGGAGACAAAGTAGCGGTGAATTGCTGTAACTTGGAAACACACTTTAAGTGGTTATCTGTAAGATGGGTGGAAGCTATAGTGGTACACAATAAGACACCACAGGCACGCATGACAAGACCACGCCTAGTCCTGTCTAAGGTTAGGAAAGTGGACAATGGAACATACACTGGGCCCATTAGCAGTCGATATGCCCCAGGATATCGATGGGGCGAGGGCGTCGAGAATACTACCCTCTTAATGCATTATGCCCCCATTGGTCCGGATACAACAATGATACTTGAATGTGGAATATGGCCCCCTCGCACGCTAATCCCAAATGGAAATGAACCCTACTTCCGACCTAGTTGTGCCGCGTACGTCATTAAACCCCCTCCTGCCCAGAAAGTAAGAAGGAAGCCAGAGGAGAACACATACTGGAAGGCCACACGGCATATGGCCACAGTACAGAATAGGACACGGTGTTGGATGTGTATGCACCTTCCCCGCCCAGCACAGCAGGAATACCAATGGTAGTGTTACCCCTATCACTCAATGATTTGTGCTCGAAGCCACTAGACACCAAATGCATTAGTACAACCCTGACAAGCCAAGGTTCTGACGGAACCGCGTGTAAACGAGTTTTTCAGTACTTCCCCCCCATCCAGTCCCGACACTTTGAGGAACGTCCGGCACCGGTTTGGGTCAAGCCGGCAAGGGGGGCGCTCTGCTTAGAAGGAAAGGGCCAAGTAATGGTAGGCAAATCCGTGTGTAGAGATACCCTCCCCGCGGACCCTAGGAAAGGGAAACACAGGCTGTTAGTGAATGTTACAAGCTCGCCCTTACATAACCTCACACACCTCCAGTTGGCATGGAGAGGGGAGAACGGGACAAACACTATCCCAGGCCTTCGCACTTGCATGACCACCCATTTAGTGGCTCCGCACGGGACCATGTTTGTATGCGGGAATAAAGCTTACCCGTATTTACCTGATAATTGGGGAGGAATTTGCTATTTAGGATCAGTTTTCCCAGAGATGGAAATGCGACAACACTTGCATAATACCACTGCACTCATAAGGACACAACGAAGCACCTATTGCCACGACGACGACACCACCACCTTACACGGCGCTGATTGGGAGAAAGCCGTTAGTTTCTTCTTCCCATTGGCTGGGACGGTCATGAACAGTTACCGCATTGACAAAATTGCGTTAATCTTAGAAAGGGTGGCCAACGACACCGCTACAGCACATGACGAAATGTTGGACACGGTTGTCCACCTGCGTACGATGGTTATGCAAAATAGGGTTGCGTTAGATATGCTACTGGCAGAACGAGGAGGGGTATGTGGGATAATTAAGGGTAAATGTTGTACTTTTATTCCTGATCCTTCACAAGGGGTCAGTGCTGCTATTATAAGGTTAAGAGAAAGTGCTCATATATTGACAAAGGATCGAATGGATCGGGAAGCCTCCCACCAGTGGCTTACTGACTGGTTTAAAGGATGGACGGGTACGATAGTAAAATGGATATTGACCGCCTTGGCAATAGTCCTTGGAATCGTGGTTTGTTGTGTACTAATCAAGGCTTTAGTCCTTGCGTGTGTGAGAAAGTTTACCACAGGATGGACACTGAAGACGACACCAGAAAAGGCCATGGTGATGACCGACAAGCTGACCGTGGGTCCAGATGACACTCCGGCCGTCGACGTGACTGCAGATCGCGGATCCTGGAACGACGACCCGAACGAGTCACTGGGCCGCGACAATGAGATCTCCGCTTCTGAAGATTGTTCTTCCGTTGTTGATGTTACCGATAATGATTTTGATTACACAGTTGCGGACCTCAGAGCATTTCAGGCTGCCAGGACGCCGATTACTCTGGACCCCAACATGTCGCATGCAGACGCCAACGAGTACCTAAGGGAGACCTCTCGTTTTTTCTCGATGTGTAAGGCTATGACTGTTGCTGGCCGCCTACGCCGCAGGCCTAAGCCACCTGAGAATAATGTTACTGATGATGATTCCGATGATGATGTGGGCCACTTGCAAGGGTCCTCGACTGATGTTTATGTCTCAATGCAGGCTTTGCCTCTTTATGTTTCACGAGCTCACCTTTATGTCTCACAAGCTCACAGTGAGTCAAACGTCACTGACCCAATCCTGGATTTGGACCCAACTGCAAACCCGAGCCTGGATGGTGAGGAACTCAACATTGGAGATACTCTGAGTTCCGAATCTGATTGTCTTGAAGATTCGTCCATGGATAACGGCGGTGGAAGCAGCATCGCCTCGGACGACTTCGACTTTGACCCAAAGGAAGTTTCTCTCCCTCCTTTGGACCGTTATGCTTTGTTTTTTGGCCATAGGTTTAAGCCACCTGATACTGATGACGTTGTGTCTTCCCCAGATCACCAGCATATAAGAGACCTCATGAACATGAATATCGATTGAGCGCTGAAGATCTACAAGGATTTCACCTGGGGAAGCTTGGGCAAGCTCCTGTCGGGGGGGAGTCCTGGCCGCACCTCTGTGGACCAAGGGTGGGTCGGGAGATCCTCCTGGGTGTGGACCCCGGCTGAACCAGAGGTCTTCGTTGTGGATCTGACACGCTATTCGATCTTCATGCCTCTACGGTCTCACATCATACACCCATCTACACCTGACTTACATCATACACCCACATACACCCACATACCCGCGGATCATCCTGCTGAGTGCGATGTGTGGTACTTTGGGTGCGGGACATGCTCACTGGGCTGCATTCGCGTGGTATGTTTAGTGAACCTTTTACACTGTCTATTTCAATACTCTCGGAGGATTTTACATGCCATTTGACCACCCTGTCTTTACGGACTTACATTGCATACTCACATACAGACGCGAATCAACCTGCTGGGTGCGATGTGGAGTGCTTTGGGCACTACATGCTCACTGGGCTGCCTTCGCGTGATATGTTGAATGACTTTCCTGATTTGTTTGTTTCTGCTTTGTTTGAAATAAAGGCCTTTGATTGGCTCATAGATAACGTTGTATCTTAGATCCAAAAGGGCGGTATGTGGGGAGCTGTTATTCCCCTCCCCCTTTATTAATTCTTGCTGCTCTACCAATTACCAAGCATAACCAATTATATGTTTTGTTTTGACTGATTGCTGTATTCTTTTAAAATACTTAGTCCTTTCTTGTGCATTGAGGATGTGTAAGACCCTAATAAGGAGTTCTGTGCTTGTGAGCTCTTGCCCTGTATTGGCATGATCCCTTGTTCCCCTTTTGTGGCCTTGGTTGCAGCTGCTATCTCTCAGCCTCCCACATGACTTTGCCAATATCCTGTAGGCTGACACATTTATGAGTGTCCACTCCCTTTGTACTTCCCCAACCCAAGTCTCTATACAGAACGTTGTAAACATGTTGCCACACATTGCTGACCATCTCCTTATCTGAGCTAACCCATGAGTGGCCTTGGATGAACTTCCTTTAACTAACTGAACAACAGGATGGGACTAATGGTGGGGGGACCAATGAGCCCATTCTTTCTCTGTATCTTGTGAGCTAAAGCCACACCCTAATATTCTTTATATATAGCAAGTTTAAATCGAATTACTTCAGAGCACCTTGTTGTCGTGTTGGTCATTTCGTGAGCTTCAAGCGACATTGTGTTTTCCGCAAGCTTGTGTAAACGAGTTCTAATAAATATATCCGTTGCTCCTTTCTCTGAGTCCTCTGAGTCCTAAGTTCTAAGTCCCATTCCGACATATATATATATATATATATATATATATATATATATATATATATATATATATATATATATATATATATATATATATATATATACAGTAGTGACCCCTAATTCCGAACGCCCCTCATCTCGAACTACTCTAATTCCAAACCGTAAATTCGAGAAAATTTTGTCCCTAATTCCGAATGTATTTCTATAACCGAACCGCCAACATAGCGTTAGCGTAGTTCATATCCTTTGCCATTGTTGAAAAGTGGCACCCTAATAAAGCAGTGGTTAACAGGAGCATTAACTTGTTCAGTGACAATGTGATTGACCACTTCAGAAAAATTAAGAAAAGTCGCCAACACCAGGCAACTTTGGAGAGGTGGTTCTCTAAAGAAAGCAAGCCTAGTGAGCCCCAACCCTCTACAAGTGGTGTTAAGAGACAAAGAGAGCAAACACCAGAAGCACAGTCATCTGATGTTAGCTTGGAAGGTGCCTCACCTTCCAAGCAATAAAACCCTCTCCCTCCTTCCTCCTCTCCAGCTTCCACATGCACCATCAGAACTCTCCACGAAGGTAAATGCAGTTATTTTCATGTTAGTACATTTATTTCTTGTTTTTATTATTATTATTATTTGATATTTAGGGCATTTACTCATCTTATTTTACCTTGAATCGTGTGTATTTGCAGTTAACAGTGTCTTGATAATGGGTTTTTGGGGTCCAGGAACGGATTAATTCACTTTCCATTATTTCTTATGAGGAAAATAGTTTCTAATTCCGAACTTTTCCCAATCCGAACTGCTGCTGGAACGAATTAAATTCGGATTTAGAGGTCCCACTGTGTGTGTGTGTGTGTGTGTGTGTGTGTGTGTGTGTGTGTGTGTGTGTGTGTGTGTGTGTGTGTGTGTATATATATATATATATATATATATATATATATATATATATATTGTTGCGGACGCGGTTAAAGATGTTATTTTACCGAGCGGTTGGTATTACCGCGACCGAACAGTTATTCCCCGATTAGAACCCGATTCCACCCAAACGTTGGCCGGATCGCACCGCGGCTGCTCAATGAGGGAAAAGACTAAAACGACGAATGCAAAGAGGAAGACGAAGGCAAAGAAAGGTTTGGAAATACTACTAAATTTATTTACTATTTACACACATAAGCAAAAAGAAAGCAGTCACGTTTATTTACAGCACATAAGACGCAGGTGACACAGTGAAAATACTAGCTTACCTACAGTCTTAATTAACCCAGGACAGAACAAACAAAAGACAGACTCACGCAGGGAATGATGACAGGAATCGCAGGAGGTGGATGGCTGGAGGTGAACGCTTGGTGGAGCCAACGCGGAGCTTGGTGGAGCCTTGGTGGAGGTGAACGTTTGGTGGAGCCAATGCGGAGCTTGGTGGAGCCTTGGTGGAGGTGAACGCTTGGTGGAGCCAATCGCGGAGCTTGGTGGAGCCTTGGTGGAGGTGAACGCTTGGTGGAGCCAACGCGGCTGGTGGGGGGTTGGTGTGACGGGTTCTCTCTCCTTCCCTCACAAGCTTCAGGACTCTTTCTCTCTCTTTCTTAGTCCCACCCAGTCCAACAACTTCCTCTCTTGCTTAGTCCAACTCAAGGCCTTTCTGTCTTCTGATCTCCTCCGTCCTCGACTCTCTCCGGGGGCCTCTGCCTCGGGTTATATAAGCCCCACCCTTGACCCTTTGCGAACCTCCCCAAAACGTTCTCTCTCCGCCCTCTAAAGCCAACCCCTCGTTCTGGGTTGGTCGGCAAGGGCTGGTTCACTCCTCCCCTCTATGACGAGGTGGGGACCCGCCTTTCTTCCCCAACCCTGCCTCGTGGTCAATGGCGGATGAAGGGAAAACCGCCCAAAATGCAGTTGGCAATTGACGAAAAGGGGGAATGGAGGTTTTGGGAATGGGAATGAAGGGAATCTATCTCTTTCACTTGGTGCAATGGAGTACTTCTATTAATGGGAGACACAGCCTTACCCTAAAACACAGAATAAGATATATAAATATCGAACAGGGGTATTCTATGATTGGCTGACGTGTATGCTTGTGGACTAATTATGGGACACCCTTTGACCTTTACACAGCTCCGGAGGCAGGGGGCGCAGAATAACAATAATAATAATAATAAAGCACACAATCAAAAAAAACAGTCCTCATATCCGCAACACTGCACCCTCCTCCTCTTAGGCACGTCCCGGGCCTACAACTTTTATTTAGTGTGACACGTAGGTGTAGTTCCCTCTACTTTTAACCTGACCCTGAGTGCGACAGTTTTTAAAACATAAATAAATGTGTCCCGCTGCTCCATTGCACCCTGCCTAACAGACTTACGCCTACAGTTAACCGAATTGCGGATTGATCTTCAAACTACACACTGACGGTGGGGCGCATTATTTACAATGACTCTGCTTTTATTTACAACACTAACCCAGGACCTGTAATTGTTCTTTCTGGGGGGGAGACAGTCTGCTCTGCATCAATGCACCATTAAAGCACCCAAAAACGCACCAATACACACCCAAGCACCAATCGGTGCAGTCACCATCGTTCAAGAAAATAAAACCAACAACCCCTAACCCTGCAGGTGATCTCTTGCTCTTCGGCTCCCTCTGCTGGTTATTATTATTGTCTTCCAGTTGTTGTCATTCTTTCATTTTCTTACTGGCGGCCTATTTGCAATAAAGTGTGCCCAACGTGTCCATTTTATTTTCTTTATTTATGGCCCAGAGGGCCGACTCCGTGTGGTTCACCTGTGGGGCATCGGTGCCCTGTGGCCAAGGTCCGCCAGCAAGATTTCGGGCCCTCATGGCCGGTTCCAGCAGAGGGGCCATGCCCCAACCCATGGGGTCCATCAGTGGTGCTCGGCCACAGGCATGTGGTCCATAATGTGGTGCATCGATGCAGACAGCTGGTTCTGAGAGTGCCGGGCGCACAATGGCTGACTCACGCACGCTCCCCTCGGTGCCCAATGGCACACAGGTCATGTGGGAGACAAAAGAGACAAATGAGCGAGGGGTAAGGTCACAAGGGTACACATCAATAAGGCAATGCAAGGCGAAATGCGTACGGAGAGCGAAGTGAGAAAGCTCGTCCCTACCGTACGTCACCCCCCTGTCACCTACACTACCCTTGCCCTTACCCCATATGTACAAAATCTACACATTACCAATCCGTCGCTACTGTCACGTCTCCCCATATTTCCTCTATACCAAATTCGTCACCACAATCCCTCTAACCAAAATTTGCCATCACCCAATTCATCATCAATCCTCATAAGGAGGAAGAGATGGAACATCAAGCACAATGTCACACCCACGTCATGATGCGTCTCACATTCCAAACATTTGCACAGTAAAAAATAATCAAAACATGGCATGGTGTGGAGTACCTGTCACCTCAGGTGAGTGGATGCAGATGGTGCGAGGAGACTTCCTAATCCTAACTATCCTCTAAATGACATTAACACACTTTACACTACCCGGGGTCTCTCCCTGCCAATCCATTGGCCAACTTACACTATGGGTTCTAAAAACCAAATTCCCATTGACCAAACTGTGGTGCTTCTCAATTTGGGGTCTCACTCCCCCGATTCATCTCCCGGTGCCCTTGCACAATTTCTGGGCTGTGACGTGTAGCTCTCCCAGCAGGTCTACCCACCTGCACACCTCCACCACTGCAGTTGCCTCCCGAGCTTACCTGCTCCTCACCCTAACCTATCTAACTGGGGAAGGCCCCTCCTGGCTCTGTCACCCCTTGGTGCCGTCTGGCACTGGGCTACCCGGGTCCGTCCTCCGGATCCTCGGGCCCCATCCACAACTACCGGCTCCCAGAGCCCACCTGCGGCCTCACCTGGCCGACATCCTCACAGTGGTGGAGTGCCCAAACCAACTACACACACTAACAGGCTACACGCCCAGCCATTTCCACAACACTAATGCACCCATCCAAATACCATTCTTTCACCCGCACCACAGATGCCAATATCCAACCACAATTTACCTATACCCTCTACCTAACACTTACACTACCCGCCCCGGGTATTCGTGATGGGGGTCCACTCTTCCCCCATTCACACCTTCGCACCATCCACTCCACTCCATTGTTTCCACCATGCTCACTCCACGACCATCCATTCCAATACTCCATTTATTCCACACTACCATTCTCCATACCTGTTGTTGCACACCTGTGCACTCACACCTGGTGCCACCTGCACCCTCCTCCTCTTTCTGGACCATTTGGTCAACACAACACGCAATCACCACTACTCCCTCATACACTGCTCCACACACCTGTCCAGTTGCACACCTGTGCCATCACACCTGTTCAATCCTCAAACACACGGCATTCATCTCATCTAACTACTCCCCTCTGAAACTTGCGCTTCCCAGTCACCCCTTTAAACTATTGCGCTCCCACATCATTATCATCCACACTAATCTACCTGCGTCCCCCCTACAGGTATCAGTCACTAACTAAACCTTAACGTTACCTAATGTCATCTTCGCTAGATCCCTACACACAATATATCCTAACCCTCCCGGGCTAGTTTTCACTGCCATCAACCCCATAAAACTAGTGCTCCTTTGCCCCCGTCGTTGTGAGGGATGACAGAGTTGCCATCCCACCACATTGGGGAGGTCCCACTATCAATTTTGCTCGTCCAAATTCCAACCAATTCAAAAATTTTGCCAATCATCTGCCAATCACCGTACCAATCATCAAATTTCGCCTTTTTCTAATTTTGGGGCCAAAACACTAACCTCATCAGTCATAACACAGTCTACTCACTAATGCCTCTCGGTGCGCCAATTCCTGTCCAAAGCCCGGCTTCGTAAAGCCGCGCAATGAATGCGGGTTGTTTGGTGCCGGCGGCTGGATGCATCAGGCACTTGGTGCAGGGAAGGACGCTTACCCGGGCCGAGATCCCACGCACCACCTCGGCGTGGAGCCATCCAATTGCCCGATCTCGACCTGCCGGAACGCCTTAACAAAAAGGGGTCGCCATGACGACCCTTTCTATCGGTCTGCCCGTTCCGCCTAGCGGAGCACGGATGTGGCCGTTCCAAGCGCGGCCCAGCGTGGATCACGTACGGCGGTCCTTTCGAACCCGCCGTGGCTCGGATCCCCGCTGGTTCTCGCGGCACGCGAAGCCCGGCACGCACCGAGGGCCCGATTCGGCTATAAGTCGCTCTAACCGCTAACCCGGTTACCGTCGATGCCTCACCTGCATGCTTACACGCATACGCTACCCCTTTCTTGCTCATACCTCCAGCTGTTCCCATGCTCCTCGTACCTTTCCTTACACACCTCGGTACACTCATTCCGCTCACAGACTTGGTCACACACCTGACCACCGAACACCTTTGCACACATTCGTCACTCGCACACCTCACCAACACACCTCTTCACGCCCCCTCCTCGGTCACCTCCTCTGTGACAATCACAGGTGTGCTCTCACTCGCACACCCAACCACGTGCCTCACTACTAATTCCAGCGTGCATTCCCATACACGCTCTACCATTCCAGGTGTGCTTCCTTCCATTCCAGGTGTACATCCTCGCTCACCTGTCACAACCAACTCACGCTCCGTGTCACTCTCACTACGTTCACCTCCATTCTTGACAGCGCACTCACCCTTACTTTCGACAGTGCACTCTTTTCTCATGCCCCTGTCCGTTACACACCTTTCTCACGCACACTCTCCCGTTACACCCTCTGTAACACTCACCACAGGCGTGCATTCTCCCTTACTCTTGACAGCGCACTCTTTCCCCTTGCACCTGTCCGTTACACACCTTTCTCGCGCATCCTCTTGCGCACACTCTCCCGTTACATCCTCTGTAACACTCACCACAGGGGTACACTCTCTCGTTACTTCCTCCGTAACACTCACCACACCGCACTTCCATGTGCTCCCTCGCACACGCGCTACGACCGACTCACTCTCGACAGCACACTCACTCCTTGGCGCGCACTTTTTCCTCACACACCCCATGGTCGGACATTCTCGCACACCTCTTTTTCCGCACACCAGACCTGTCGCACACTTCACCAACGGCCTCTCACGAACACCCGGGTCCACAACAACCCCCAAGCCGACTGAAGCTCCCCTCACATCATGTACATTTCCGATTATATCGCCACTCACCTTGGCACCTCGTCTCCGCACCTCCTTTGCCACCTGCAAACTCTTTATTTGGGTAGTAAGCATCACATTATGAGTTGAGCACCGACCTTGTACATATTCCATCA
>NC_136268.1:7685679-8028179 GCF_964187855.1 Myxine glutinosa | reverse complement strand
TGGTGTGTTTTTATTACGTGTTTTATGGCTGTGAGGTGTTTTTATTACGTGTTTTATGGCTGTGAGGTGTTTTTAATTTTGTAGTGGTGTGTTTTTATTATGTGTTTTATGGCTGTGAGGTGTTTTATTACGTGTTTTATGGCTGTGAGGTGTTTTATTACGTGTTTTATGGCTGTGAGGTGTTTTATTACGTGTTTTATGGCTGTGAGGTGTTTTTATTGCGTGTTTTATGGCTGTGAGGTGTTTTTAATTTTGTGGTGGTGTGTTTTTATTACGTGTTTTATGGCTGTGAGGTGTTTTTATTACGTGTTTTATGGCTGTGAGGTGTTTTTAATTTTGTGGTGGTGTGTTTTTATTATGTGTTTTATGGCTGTGAGGTGTTTTATTATGTGTTTTATGGATGTGAGGTGTTTTTTTTACGTGTTTTATGGCTGTGAGGTGTTTTCAATTTCGTGGTGGTGAGGTGTTTTTAATTTCGTGGCTGTGAGGTGTTTTTTTTATGTGTTTTATGGCTGTGAGGTGTTTTTATTACGTGTTTTATGGCTGTGAGGTGTTTTATTACGTGTTTTATGGCTGTGAGATGTTTTACATTACGTGGTGGTGACGTGTTTTGAATTACGTGGTGGTGAGGTGTTTTTATTACGTGTTTTATATTACTTGGTGGTGAGGTGTTTTGAATTGCTTGGTGGTGAGGTGTTTTGAATTGCTTGGTGGTGAGGTGTTTTGAATTATGTGGTGGTGAGGTATTTATAATTACATGGTGGTGAGGTGTTTTGAATTACGTGGTGGTGAGGTGTTTTGAATTACGTGGTGGTGAGGTATTTATAATTACGTGGTGGTGAGGTGTTTTGAATTACGTGGTGGTGAGGTGTCATCGTCCCAAACTTCCAGTCTGCACCTACCCCTCCCCTATGTATGTGCGGAGGGGTTCTTTCTTGAAAAAAAAACATTCAACCGAAATCTTCAACCGAAATTGCCCATAAAAATGTAATATCACAAACACAACAAATACATTTGTGCAAAGTAATTGTTTGTATTATGATTGGTGTAAATCAACCCTAACACAGCAACTCAGGTACAGTCATTAGCCTCAGCTAAAATAAGCCCGTACCTCAGTAACGATGCGTGGTGAGGCGAGCATAGCGAGCCGAGCCAAGCTAGTATATATATATATATATATATATATATATATATATATATATATATATATATATATATATATATATATATATATATATATATATGACGGGCTCTGGCAAAAGTAGACACTTGTCGGCATTTCTCTTGGCGAGAAAAAGCCGAAGAGAGTCAAAATATGACCACAGGGACCAAATTGAGATTTTAAAATATGGATAAAAAGAATGACTTCTCGAGATTATTATGCACCAAAACATTTTCCCAAGAAAGAACAGAAACGTTGTGAAATTCGACGAAGAATCTAAAATGTCATTCTCAAAATGTGCTCAGAAAGACACAAAGATCGTGAAATTTCGATGTTTTACTTCGAGCCATACATCGTAATTCTAAGGAGATCCCTGACATACATGTTTGGTGTGAATGAAAAGTTATACGTGTGCACATTATTTGTGCGTGTCAACTGTATTGTGAACTTTGAACCCAATTATCTCCATTGTTTAAACGAAAATATAATTGTCATTAAAATACCATAACTTCGTTAATTTTCATCCAATTAACATAATGTATATATCAAATGAAAGAGAAAAGCACGGGGAATCAGATGATATCAAAATCACAATGTTGATTTTTGCACCCAAGTGTCTGCTTTTGCCAGAGCCCGTCATATATATATATATATATATATATACACAGATTTATGTATGTGTGTATGTGGGAATAGAGCCTTGATGCTGTGAAGAGGAACAGGTTCAGATGGTTTGGTCATGTGTTGAGGAAGGATGAAAGTGACTGGTTGAGAAGAGTGATGGAAATGAATGTAGAAGGAAGTAGAGGACGGGGAAGACCGAGAAAGACTTGGCTAAAGATGGTGGAAGAAGAAATGCGGGCAAGGGGGTTAACAAGGAGAGATGCAGAAAATAGGGCAAAATGGAGAAGATCGTCATGGGGACCGCAAGGCTAACCCCCGCTCTAGCAGGGAAAATGGCCTTTAAAATGCCCGTTGTTTGTTGTTGTTTGTATGTGTGTGTGTATGTTTGTATGCACGATTACAAGAACTGTGCCAGCTAATACTTGACATTCAAAAAGGTGACCAGAGAAAAATCACGTGACCCGAAGACATTTGCGAAAGCTCAAAATGCAGCTTGACCTCACAATTTTGAGGCGCTTCACACAGGATACCGTTCCTACGTTTTTCAACGTCGGGCCAATGTCGGTGTGTATATGAACCGTGTTGAATGTCGAAAAGGCAGGGGACGCTGTACCGATGTCCTTCGCAGGAGAAGCCAGGGTCCGCCTCCACTGGGTGACAAACTTGTAAGCGTCCAAGCGAATTTCAATGATGTTGTTGATTAGGGCGAGAAGTGGTGCCAGCGGAAAGGCCGCCACAAAGATGGTGACAAAACCAAACTGTAGGACTGAAAGGGGAGGTAAAGAAGGGATGGATTAAAGAGATGGTGATTTTTCCTATCCGACCTGTCTTGGCTTACATTCGCGGTGTTAAATTAACCCAGGCAACATTTCACATCTATTGCCACACCTGATGCAATTGAAATGCTCTAATGGCGACGAGGTGCCCGGTTTGAAACTGTGCGATATGTGTAGCTTTTTGATGCCGTGCCCGTAATAAAATGTTGTATTGGTGTCAAAGCCAGTGTCCAATTGCAAATTAATCGTAAGATTAGTGGTTTATTCAAACATGAAGTTTAAGAATAACAAAAACGAAAACCCATAAGCTCAACTACCCAATAAACTGGCATAACCGAGTCAGTTTGCCCATGAAAAGTTTGCCCATGAACAACTTTCATTATTGGCATTCTGTTTACAACAGGGGCGTAGATGTGACAAAATGTCACAAAATGAACCCCAAAGCCGTTCATCGAGCAACAAATCATGCAGTCATCCAAGGTGCATACCAATGAACGTACGTTACGTCCATGCACGTATCTCACGGCTCAAAGCCGAGAGGGTGTGTGTTCCACGTACTCATTTCCAGGTACTCGTCAAACAGGCCGTATGTGTTCATGGATTGTAGGCTGTGGTCTTTCTCCCACTGGGGTAGCCGGTCCATCTCGCTGTTGCTAACTTCATGGCGCATCTTCTTTTTCGCCCACCAGTTCTGTATTACGCTGCAGGTCAGACAGAGACAGACCGATATGTTCATGATACTTCAACATTATTTACATTATTTACCACATTGTACAAAGCCGATGGGAAGGCAATGGTAAACCGAGCAGAATAACCCTTGCCAAGAGACTGCATCGGCAGCACTGATGCTCTGTCAAGTGTATGGTCCATTGGTGATGACAACACAAAGATGACATCATTTCTTGTGGAACGAGATGAACATCTTAACAGCAGAAACAAAAATGATCAGATTTAATATTTCTACACAACCCTTGGAGTCAAGCCATGAGGTAATTTTCATTGAGGAAAGTGTGATCTAAGCAGGGTGAGGGGAAGAGAGGGTGAGAGAGGAAGAGAGAGAGGAGAGAGGGGAGAGGGGAGAGAGGGGAGAGAGGGGAGAGAGGGGAGAGAGGGGAGAGAGGGGAGAGATGGGAGAGAGGGGAGAGAGAGGGGAGAGAGGGGAGAGAGGGGAGAGAGGGGAGAGAGGGGAGAGAGCGGAGAGAGGGGAGAGAGGGGAGAATCGGTGTTACCTGAGTGAAATGGTTGTAGTTTTTATTTCCTAGTCTCTCGTGATACTCAAAGTGAATAGCTGTAAAACTACAAGAGTTAGCATATTGTTTCATACACCCTCAACATATAGGCTCAGTAAGAAAAACGATTAAGTAATAAAAAGAATGATTTGAAAGAGTAGCTTTAAAATAGAGGTGGCACTAAAAACAGCCGTGCGAAGGCCTCAAAATGCGTGTGATATTGATTAAGATGGCTGCAAGTATAAAAGTGATTAAAATAAATAAATAAATATTGAACTGCATAAGGAAATGCACCGTCGTGTTTAAAAATAAATAAAATAATTTACATCTTTGAGAAGGTCGTGTGAGGGCAGTCGATAAATGTGGGCTTATTCCATAAAGTCAGAAAAGCATTCCCTTCTGGGCTGGCATCCCTGTGTCACACTTTGCTCAGCTTGATGCCATGGAAACTGAGGCCTTCATTATCATTGGAATATCCCCCAATGAAGCTGAGTCTGTGGGCCTATCACTTTCCCATCACAGACAGGTCGGTGGTCTCTCTGTCTTCTCCCGCCTCCTTTCTGTTCTTGCACGCTCTGCTCTTTCTGTGCTCAGCCCCCCTCCGCCTCCTCTAGGTATCTGTAGGGCACACACGGTCCACCATCAATACCCTTCTGGTGAAATTCACAAAATCCTGGATCACTGCTCACCTTCACTCATGATTTCTCTTTTTTCGCTGCCTGTGGAACCAACCTCCATATCCGCTTTAATCTCATTCTTTCCTCCAGGTCTTCAAAAGCCTGGTGTTAGCTTAATGGTTTAGGCGTCTGTCTTGAGATCTTCGGGTGCTGAATTTGAGCCCCTGCTCAGGCTGTTGAATTGACACCAAGTGGGTTGACTCAGCCTGTCATCCTTCTGAGGTTGGCAAAATGAGTACCAGATGACAAGTTAGAGAGACATTGCATCAGTGGCAGCCACGGGCTCAGACAATGATGCAACCAGCAGTGCGAGGCTGCACACGAACCACCAACACCACCACTTCATGAACCACTTCAAGACAGCTGTTCACCACCATCTAAGATTCTCCCCAATCCAAAACCACGATCTTTTCTACCACCGTTAATCATCACTTAGCCCTCCTTCCAAATTTCCAGTTTCTCCTTCCTGATAGTTACCACCACCAAAGGTGGATGGAGGTTATGTCCCCTCCCCCCCTTGTCTGTTTGTGAACATGATATCTCAAAAAGTTGGACAGATTCAGACGAAACCTGGTTGACAAGCTGGGTGTCGGACAAGGAAAAATTGATTCAATTGTGGTGAAGATTCGAATATGGATCCGGATACAAGATCTGGATCCAGTTCTGGCCTGCCAGTGGGATACAAAATCTAAACTGTTCAGCCTGGCGGAGGTATGCTCTCCACCAAGTGCCTTTATAGTTTGCTTCTGTATATCCACCTTGAACACCACGTGTGTCCTTCCCTAGCTCTCATTTCTTCCCCATATGCCATATTTCACCAAGTCTGGCTCCATTTTGAACCTCAACCCTCTTGTTGGTGTGTTTCCCCCTCCCTTTCTGCCGTTCTTTTTGTTAGATTACATCTTGATCCATTTTATGATATAGCTACTCCAGGATCCTAGACTTTGCATTAAGGCGCTCTTTATTGAAATTTGCTTGGACGTTTACGAAATACAGACAAAGTAATGAAACTTCTCCTGTAGACAGTATGACATCATCATGAATATATGTTGTTCGCCATGGAGAGTTCTTTACAATGAGCCACGTTTCAATTTTTTCCATGGAGCCGTTTCGAAGATATAGAGGTGCAACGTTTTTCGGTTTTTCCAAGATGGTGACTTGTACCACGTGACCTATGACGTCATAATTATCATTAAAAAAATATACAGGAGGCGGCGCTCCTTTGGTGAAAATTTCATGTCCATCAGACCAACAGTTACAGAGAAAAAAATTCATACTGATCGGATCAAGCGTTGTACTTTTAGAATTATGACGTCACAATGAAGGCACTAATATCTTATTTCCATTGGCACTGATCTTAACATGTCTTATTTCCCATGGGGGTACTTGACAATGAGCCATGTTAAAAAAAAATTCCATTGGAAGGCTTTGGAGATAGAGAGGTGCAAACTTTTTCCAAGATAGCATGTGACTTATGACGTCATAATTATGAATAAAAAATTCTGCAAGAGGAGGCCATCGTATGGTGAAAATTTTGTGTCAATCGGACCAACGGTTGCTGAGAAAGTGTATTTTAACAAGCGTTACGCCTAGGTCCCCCGTCGGGGAAGTGATGTGAGTTGACAAAGTGGAAGACGCAGAAAACATGCTACAATATGATATTTCGCTCACAAGGTTCAGACATACATGGGGGCGGCCATCTTGGATTTTGACGTGGCGACCCAATTTTCAATAGCGTTCTTCCTTATGCGTAGATACACCCACACACCAGATTAGAAGTTGGTACTTCGCTTATTTTTCAAGATATTCCGCTCACAACGTTCAGACATACATGGGGGCGGCCATCTTGGATTTTGACGTGGCGAACCAATTTTCAATAGCCTTCTTCCTTATGCATAGATACACCCACACACCAGATTAGAAGTTAGTAGTTCGTTTATTTTTCAAGCTATTTCGCTCACAAGGTTCAGACATATATATGGTGGCGGCCATCTTGGATTTTGACGTGGCGACCCAATTTTCAATAGCGTTCTTCCTTATGCCGAAATACACCCACACACCAGATTAGAAGTTGGTACTTCGCTTATTTATGAAGATATTTCGCTCACAAGGTTCAGACATATATATGGTGGTGGCCATCTTGGATTTTGACGTGGCGACCCAATTTTCAATAGCGTTCTTCCTTATGCCTAGATACACCCACACACCAGATTAGAAAAGTTGGTACTTCGCTTATTTTTGAAGATATTTCGTTCACAAGGTTCAGACATATATATGGTGGTGGCCATCTTGGATTTTGACGTGGCGACGCAATTTTCAATAGCGTTCTTCCTTATGCCTAGATACACCCACACACCAGATTAGAAAAGTTGGTACTTCGCTTATTTTTCAAGATATTCCGCTCACAAGGTCGAGACATACATGGCGGCGGCCATCTTCGATTTTGCCGTGGCGACCCAATTTCCAATAGGGTTCTTCCGTATGCCTAGATACACCCACACACCAGATTAGAAGTTGGTACTTCGCTTATTTTTCAAGATATTTCGCTCACAAGGTTCAGACATATATATGGTGGTGGCCATCTTGGATTTTGACGTGGCGACCCAATTTTCAATAGGATTCTTCCTTATGCCTAGATACACTCACGCACCAGATTAGAAGTTGGTATGTCGCTTATTTTTCAAGATATTTCGCTCACAAGGTTCATACATATATATGGTGGTGGCCATCTTGGATTTTGACGTGGCGACGCAATTTTCAATAGCGTTCTTCCTTATGCCTAGATACACCCACACACCGGATTAGAAAAGTTGGTACTTCGCTTATTTTTCAAGATATTCCGCTCACAAGGTCCAGACATACATGGCGGCGGCCATCTTCGATTATGCCGTGGCGACCCAATTTCCAATAGGGTTCTTCCGTATGCCTAGATACACCCACACACCAGATTAGAAGTTGGTACGTCGCTTATTTTTCAAGATATTTCGCTCACAAGGTTCATACATATATATGGTGGTGGCCATCTTGGATTTTGACGTGGCGACCCAATTTTCAATAGCATTTTTCCTTGTGCCTAGATACACCCACACACCAGATTATAAGTTGGTACTTCAATTATTTTTGTCAACATATTCAGCTCACAAGGTTCAGACATACATGGCGGCGGCCATCTTGGATTTTGACGTGGCGACCCAATTTTCAAGAGGCTTCTTCCTTATGCCTAGATACACCCACACACCAGATTAGAAGTTAGTACTTCGCTTATTTTTCAAGATATTCCGCTCACAATTTTCAGACATACATGGCATCAGACATACATGGCGGCGGCCATCTTGGATTTTGACGTGGGTTGCACCCACACATCAAATTCGAATGTGGTCCGTCGCTTACGCATGCACGCACGCACGCACGGACACACGGACGGAGTGGAAAACCATAGTCCCCCTTTCGCTCCGCGATGCGACGGGGGACAAAAAAATGCACCAGCACGTACGTACGTACGTACGTATGCCATGCGTACGCAACCGATTGCCTAATTCTGCTTTTCACTTCGCTAGCACAGGGTAATCTATCTATAATTCCAGTAATCTCTGTGTGTATGTATGTGTGTGTGTATGTGTGTGTGTCTGTGTGTTTGTCTGTGACCGCTGTTTCTCGACAACCACGGGTCCGATATACTTGAAACTTGCCAGGTATATTGCTGGGGACCCGAGGATGTGCCTTTTCAAGGTTTCATATTAATCGGAGAAGTAGTTACCGAGCTATGGCGATTTCTTTACCAAACTCCGCAAGCCGTTCGCTTTGGACCAAACCATTTCATGTAAATAGAGGGGGGGGGGGGGGGGGGGGGGTTCTACCGTACTCGCAAGCCGTTCGCTTTGGCTTTGCGAATGGACCAAACCATTTCATGTAAATAGAGGGGGGGGATTGTCACCGTACTCGCAAGCCGTTCGCTTTGGCTTTGCGAATGGACCAAACCATTTCATGTAAATAGAGGGGGGGGGGGGGGGGATATAATTTTAGATATATATATAGTACGGGCATGCCCTAGTAAATAACAATATTAACAACAACTGTCCGTAATAAAAATAATAATGTGATACCCCCTGGCCGCTCCCGAAGATATATTTCAAAGTATTTTATGTGATAGGGGGACTGCTGGTCCATTGTACCAGGACATCAATTAATCGACGTATGTAATCAATACACAGAAACACACACCACACCACACACACACACCACACACACACACCACACACACACACCACACACACACACACACACACACACACTTTTATAATAACGTAACCCACTGAACTCACCTGCAAGCCACTTGGCGAGCTCTCTGCAAGCTGATTGGTAATGGAAGACATTCCCAGGACTTGTGCTAGACCTGGGAATGTCTTAGACCTGTTTTTGATTTGCCGCTTGTGTAACGAACAAAGTTAATTTCGGTAATACTGTCGAGCTCCTGTCGAGTTAAACATCAGGTAAAACGTGTTTTTAATTGATTAATCATGCGACAATACTTTATTTTTAGATGGAGCATTCACTTTGCGCTGTTTATCAGATTGTGGAACACGATCGGTGCGGTGGGAACACGACCACCCCCCCCCCCCGATATAATGGGGCGGGGGAGGGGGGGGAGAGGGGGTGGGGTGGGAGGAAGGGGGCCATCTTATCTGGGGGCCACGTATAATTGCACGGGATGCACACCCCTAACGCCGCCACTGCCTCTATCACTCCAAAATATTAACCTGCGGAGCGTTTGAAACTAAAACATGTTCGCTGCTTATAATAATTATTCCATACAATATAGTCGGACCACACTATTCGCGGTTTTCGTGTATTCACGGTTCATAAAATGCGACCTGTTTATCTACTGGCGGAAACGTGTCCCGCGAATTTGCAGTTATTTTTCTATTCACGGCCATGTTCCACGAAATCGCGGTATTTTTTTCCTATTCGCGGCTTTATTCTGCGAATTTGCGGTTTTTCAGGGGCGCAAAAAAACATTTCACGAGCAGCTAGCTTGACACATTTATAAAACCCATCTTTCACTAGCCATGCATAAAGCAGCTGGACATACGCAAAAAAAAACATCTTCTACGAGCCACGAACATGATGGTGTTGTGGCTTTTTTAGTTTCAAGGTGCGGTATGGTTGAGCTGGTTAAGCACTTTTAATAAACTGTAAGCGCATTCCTTTAATAAATCGGAAATGGTACCTGGTGTTGTCGTTTTGAAAAATTTGTAAGCATTTTTAATGAAACTGTAATCATGTGCATTTGCGGTCATAAACATTTTAAACTTTTAAAATGTTCCTCTATGAATCAGGAACCACCGGGAACCTGAACCTATAACGTATCCCCCTTTTCCCCCATTGAAAACAATACCATGGCATACATTCATGGGACTTTAATCGACCTTCGCAGATTTTCGTCGACATTTGCGGGATTTGACTCGCCATTCGTGGATTTTGCCTTGCCATCCGCGGTTTGTTCCTCTCTATTCACGGATTTTCGCGACCTGGGAACCTATCTCCCCTTTTTCCATTGAAACGATGCCTCACAATTCACGGCATTTTCCAGGGAACATATCCCCCGTGAATAGTGGGGTCCGACGGTACACAATTTGATATGGAACCAGACTCATTGAAGAATACTCCTCATGACGCCAAAAATCAGGTTTAAGAATAATTACGTTTTAAATACAAAAAAATGCATTTGCTCAACATACAAGACGAGCGCCTCACCATACGTCGTTTCAGAGGGATAGGCATCTTTGACCATTCCAGGGTCTTTTTGGTCTTCGGGGTCTTTTGGGTCTTCAGGATATTTTGGATCCTCTGGGCCTTTAAGGGTATTTTGGGTCTTTGGGGTGTTTTGGGGTCTTCAGGGGCTTTTGGGTCTTTTGGTTCCTCTGGGTCTTTAAGTGTCGTTGGGGTATTTTGGTTCTTCAGGGTATTAAAGAGTATTTTGGGTTTAAAGGGTCTTTCGGATCTTTTGGGTCTTTCGGGTGTTTTGGGTCTTCAGGGTCTTTTGGGTTTTCAGGGTCTTTTGGGTCTTCATGGCCATTTGGGTCTTTTGGATCCTCTGGGCCTTTAAGGGTATTTGGGGTCTTTGGGGTGTTTTGAGTCTTCAGGCTCTTTGGGGTCTTCGGTGTCTTTAGGGGCTTTTGGGTCTTAAGGGTCTTTAAGGGTCTGTGGGGGTATTTTGGTTCTTCGGGGTATTTTAAAGGGTCTTTGGGGTTTAAAGGGTCTTTCGGATATTTCGGGTCTTCAGGGTCTTTGAGGTGTTTTGGGTTTAGGGGTCTTTTGGGACATATGGGTCTTCAGGGTCCTCAGGGGCTTTAGGGGTATTTTGGGTCTTTGGGGTGTTTTGGGTCTTCAGGGTATTTTGGGTCTTGAAGGGTATATTGGGTCATCAGGGGTCTTAAGGGTCTTGAGGGACTTAAAGGGTCGTCAAAGGTCTGAGGGGTCTCAGCAGTATAAACGTAATTAAGAGTTCACGGACTGTGTTTTGGGTGTAAATTTTATTTAAAAACTAAGAAGCCGTTTTGGTCACATATAAACATACATAACCATATACGTTTGCTCTATTATAATAAGATGTTCATTTGTTCATTATTCAAGACGATATAAAAGACTTGAAAATGTAAGGGGAAAAATTATTCAACCCAGATGGGACTTGAACCCACAATCCCCAGCTTGGGAGTCTGATGCCTTATCCATAGACAAATATTTTTTTTACCTCCGCCACCAAAGGTGGATGGAGGTTATATTTTCACCCCTGTCTGTCTGTTTGTCCGTTTGTCTGTGAACAAAATATCACAAAAAGTTGTGGAGGGATTCGGAATAAATTTGGCAGAGATGTAGCGGAGGTGACAAGGACTAAATTATTAGATTTTGGTGAAGACCCGGATTCGGATCCGGCTAGTAGAATTTTTAAAGTGATTCTTCACCACTGGGAGAGAGGGCCAAAACGATACATAGCAGGATATCTCAAAAAGTTATGGATGGATTTGGACGAAACTTGGTGGACAGGTTGTGTGTGTGACAAGGAAGAATCGATTCAATTTTGGTGAAGATCTGGATCCGGATCCAACGAGTATAATTTTTTTAAGTTATTCTTCACCATTGAGTGATATGGCCAACCAGGTGGAGGTGTGCTCTCTATTGAGTGCCGTTCTAGTTTATATATATATATATATAAATATATATATATATATAAATATATATATATATATAAATATATATATATATAAATATATATATATATATAAATATATATATATATATAAATATATATATATATATAAATATATATATAAATATAAATATAAATATATATATATATATATATATATATATATATAATTTTAAAGCAAAAACTATAGCACTTAGGTGGAATCTGTTTCAAAAGCCATTAACTAGAGTACTAGACCTATTGGCCGATGTATATTCCAAGTTTCAGCTAGTTTCAATGTATAGCCCTGGAGAAAGGAGCGGCAACACATTTCGGGTGGACAGACGAACGGACGGACAGACACCAACGTGAATTTTCTTAATAAAACTCAAGAATGCGGAATCAGATGTTGCTGAAATTTGGAACATATTACCTCGATGTGCAAAGCATTTACTTCTGAAATTTGCAGTCGACTTCGTCCAATAGAAGCCGAGAAACGTATTTTCAGTCTCCATGTTAAAGTTGCATACAAAGAAACGATCCCATAAACCGCCAACCTTGATACACAAGTTCTACATTTTACCGGATCCAGTTTGACCTGTCTTTCACGTTTGGTCAAAAAGGGGTTCAACAAACCGAGCATAAGAGAGATTTAATGACTTTCTCATCAGCGGCTCAATGGACTGTGCTCGCTGATTTGAGATTAATAATTCCAAATCTCACTGTTCATTATATCGAGTTAAAATTCGTTTGTATAAACGGTATTACCCACCAAAAGTGTCCATTTTAAATTGAATTTGTCATCATGAAAATTTCTTACAATGATCTATCCATCAACGTTTCACTTTCAAGTTAGGACACATTGCATTTCAAAAGTACTCCGGCAGTGAGACACGGTGAAGGTGAAGAAACGGTGAAGTGAAGGTGAAGAAAGCACGGTGAAGAAAGTCCTTACGGAAAACCAAGTTCCATGAAGTTATTCCAAATCTGCTTGAGGACCATGATGATCCCCATCTGCATGCAGAGGTCAAAGAGGCAACCGCTGGCATGGCACTGCGGGGTAGCAAATGGAAGAGGAGAATGAAGACGGCGTGTGCATATGGTAATACCATGGCACAATACACTGTATCGCTAAAAAAAATCAAAAAAATCGCTGAGAGCAAAATGGCCGACAGTTAGAGAAGCGTCCTCGTGTTTATCCAAAGCACTACAAACATGCTCCGCCGCATCATAAACATCTCCAAATAAATCAACGAAATGAGTGTTCTGTTCGTTTTGTACCTCTTCTAGTCTCCACTGGTTGAACAGTTTTTCATATTTTCCAGGTCGACCAGTGAACCTGTGTGGAATAAAAACAAACATTTTCAGAATGCCATGTTTGCTAAAAAAAACAACCAAAAACATTTCTATAAATTGTTGGCAAGAATAAACGAGTTAATTTCAGTTTGTTTACTCATTTCATGACGAGCTGATGATCATACAGAGTTGTACTTAAACGTTTCCATTTTATTTGTGTTTACTAGTTGAAACGCCTGTTCAAAATGATGGGTTGGAATCATTTATTCGACAGTACAGCCTCGTGAGAGTGCCAAAGTCTGAAGCCTGAGCCTTACGAATTTTTGTGTCCTCTGGGTCATGTAGGTCAACAATACCCACAACCGCCCCACACCCCACTCCACCATCCCCTCACAAGCCCCCATCAACCATCACCCTAACTAAGAATACCCACAACCGCCCCACACCCCACTCCACCATCCCCTCACAATCCCCCATCAACCATCACCCTAACTAACAATACCCACGACCACCCCACACCCCACTCCACCATCCCCTCACAAGCCCCCATCAACCATCACCCTAACTAACAATACCCACAACCACCCCACACCCCACTCCACCATCCCCTCACAATCCCCCATCAACCAGCACCCTAACTAACAATACCCACGACCACCCCACACCCCACTCCACCATCCCCTCACAAGCCCCCATCAACCATCACCTCATACCCCGTTCTCACTTGAACGATTTCCTATGCGTATGCTGTGCGACTACCAAATCACACAGGGCGTACGGGAGTCGCACGGCAGTCTGTTGATTATTCGCACAGCTTGTAGGGGTGTCGTGTGTAATCACTGGTAATTCGGACGGGTTGCATGCCCGTGCGAGTTTTTTCAACTGTTGAAAATTTCCATACGGCTGTCGCATGTTTCGCATAGTTCGCATTGGTCGCATCGATTTTATGCGATTCGCGCGGATCGAACGGCGCTTGTACGGCGGACGCACGGCGCTCTGATTGGTTGTACCGCATGCGCACAGGTCGCACGCGAGTTGAACAAAAATCGCACGGCGCTTGCGCGGGACTCGATGAGGTTGTACGGCAGTCGCACGGCAGTCGCACACAACTTGAACCAGAAAAGTCTCACGAGAGTTTAACGGCAGTCGCACGGCAGTCGCACGGCAGTTGTACAAGTGAGACTGCGCGGAAAAAAACAGGGAATTTCGTACGGAAATCGCACGGCTGTACGATTTTTTAGTCGCACCGCAGTTGTACAAAAAATCGTTCAAGTGAGAACGGGCCTTAACTAACAATACCCACGACTGCCCCACACCCCACTCCACCATCCCCTCACAATCCCCCATCAACCGTCACCCTAACTAACAATACCCACGACCACCGGACTCGGGGAGAAATATATGCTGGTGACTCGTAGTCCTGTATTTGTTCATCGTTTGAGTATCCGTGTATTTCTGCTGTAATTAAAGTCATACCATGCTTTCTCCCTCTTCTGAGAGTAATAAATGCTTATATTAAACTATGACAAATGGAGGACAATTAATGTACTCTTCCACAGAGTCTATAAGGGTCTTGGGGTATTTTGGGTCTTCAGGATATTTTGAGTCTTTGGGGTCAATTGGGTCTTTTCGGCCTTTTGGGTCTTTAAGAGTCTTCGGGGTCATTTTGTCTTTTCGGTCTTCAAGGATTTTTGAGGGTATTTAGGGTGTTTGGGGTCTTTTGGGGTATTTAGGATCCTTGGGGTCTTTTGGGTCCTTGGGAGGTGGGGAGTGGTGGTTGGGGGGTCTTCTTTTGGGTCCTCCGGGTACTTTAGGTTAAGTATTTAAGGTAACAATTGTGGGTGGCGTCAGAACAGCTGACCAATGGGTGAAGAGTGGACATACATACATACATACATATATACATACATATATAATCACAAACACTTGCTCCGTCATTTTCAGTTTAGATAACAAGAATAAAAAGACATAAAATGTCAGAGCCCCCGTGGTTTTAGTAATTTTGCTGTACGAAGTTAAAGGTGGTCAGGCGGCCATCTTTGTTCGGATTACAAACCAAAATCTTTTGCATATGTATACTCATATATTGTTTGTGCCAAGTTTGAACAAAATCGGTCCATGCATGTTCAAGAAATGGTTGGTGACATGTTTAAGTAACAAAATGGCCGTCAGTCGGCCATATTGGATCTGATCTCGAAAATAAATGACGTGCATATGTTAGCCATCATTCCTTATCTGTGTGCACAGTTTGCATAATATCAGTAAATGCATGTCTGATAAATGGTTGAGGTTTAATAGTGTTTCTGCTTACCTAGCGATAAAACGGATTGTCAGTCAGAGACGTCTGGGAACGAGTCGGAACAAACTGTACTTCCTCAAAGAAGACTCATTGAAGAATAAAACAGAGATTTTGAGCTCCAGAGTCTGATTGGTAAAGTCATCACGGATGGGTGGGAATAGGAAGAGGAGGAAGAGGCGACTAAGGTACTTAGCTGTTGGTCACTTCATTAAAGGTGAAGTACTTATGAGAAAGTGGAGACCACCAGAGGTACCAGCGGATGACAAATGGAAGGTCCATTACCAAATTGTGGTGCCACAACCACACCATAAAGAGATATTGAGTTGGGCACATGAAATATCTTTGGCAGGTCACCTAAAAGTGAAAAAGACAAGATGTGAGGCACACTTTTTCTGGCCGGGATTGCAATGCGATGTTGCGGAATTCTGTAAATCTGGGCACTCATTCCAAATGGTGGGGAAGCCAAATTAGAAGATTCCTTCAGCACCATTAGAACCCATTCTGATTTTTGAAGAACCCTTCAGTTGGGTCATTATTGACTGTGTAGGTCCTTTACCTAAAACAAAGACTGGACACCAATACATGCTGACCATCATGTGTGTTTCAACTAGGTTCCCAGAAGCGGTACCTCTTAGGAAAATTACTGTGACAGTTATTGCGAATGTCTTAATTAAACTTTTCGTTATGTTTGGCCTACCTAAGATCATTCAGTCTAATCATAGTTCCAACTTCATGTCGAAACCTTTTCAGCAAGTTGTACACCAGTTGGGAGTGAAGCAAGTGAGGTCCAGTACTTGGTATCTCGAGAGACAAGGTGCCTTTGAAAAGTTTCACCAGACAGTGAAGAATATGATCAAACCTTACTGCTTTGAATGTGAAAACTTTCAAACTGGGATGAGGGAATCTGGGATGGTAAAGACCGGGATGAGGGAATCCATTTATTGTTGTTTGTGTCAAGGGAGTCAGTTCAGGAGTCATTGGGATTCAGTCTTTTTTTGAATTGTCATTGTTGTATGTGAATTGTATGTGAATTTTTCAATACATTCATTTACTTTATTCCTCACTGATGGATTAGTTTAGTTTCACTATTATTTAAACTGATCAAAGGGACACATCTCTCTGCCGCGTTCCTTCTTGGGATTCTGAGACGCACGGTCATCAGAGCTTGGGAGGTAACATGTAACACAATCCTTATCTCGCAGACACTATATACATTCGGCTGCGCCGATGGACTTCGTTGCTAGGGACTTCTGCGCATGCGTGCCGAGCATTCTGGGGCAAATCATGTAAGTTCAAAAGTCGCGTATCGTCTCCGACACCCTGGCAGAGTTTCAAATTCCTGCCCTGACTACCACTGGAAGGACGTGGCTTTCCCCATTGTAATCCTCACCGTGCATGATGCTGCTTCGACAGAATGAATTGTTTTTATCCTTCGGGCAGACCGCTGAAGAGGAAGCTATTGCATAATATTAAAAAGCAAAAAGAGAAGGGCGTTGATGTAAATAAAATTATTTAGCCAGAACAATATTATAGCTAATTTGAAAAACTTCAATAAGGATATGTGGCAGGTTGGGAGTGTGAGCGGAGGGACGGTGGTGTGGGGGCATGGGGGTGTGGGGAGAAGGGACCTGGACAAAGAAACAAATGTGCTATTACATAGATATCCTTGCACTCTTATACTTTGGCATCCTTGCCAAGAGCAAACGGTACCTTCCCAGGAAAAAGGCCACGTAGAATGTAGAGCTGTTCAGGTTAACAAACTGGAAGAGGAACATCTTGAGTGTGAAACTGTTCTCCCACTCGGACTCTGTGCGTGGTTGTTCTATTGAAGACACAATTTAAAAGTGTTTGTCATTCATTCGCATGTCTGTATTTGGACCCCTTTAATTTGTATGCATTTGCTTTAAGCATAAGTCACATTTGCTCTACGGCTAGGATACGGCGGCCGTACCCCCCCTAAATTGACAGAAACGTGCGGCGGCCGCAGAGTTTCTGAGGTGGCCTCAGGGTGGCCCTAGGGCGTATGGCTATCTTTTACAGGCCGTAGGGGTCGCCGTGGAATTATAGCGCGGAGTTATAACTTTTTTCATTTCTAGGTTGGCCGTAGCAATTCGACAAGCCGTAGCCATGACGACTGGTATATATACCCACTCGTTACCGTCCGTCTGGCCGCACGTTCGCCTTAGGGCCCCCCTGCGGTCGCCTTGCGGGCACCTTGAGGCTACCTTGCGTCTGCCTTGAAAATTCTATGGCCGCCGCAGGGACGCCCTAAGGTCACCGTGCGACATCAAATCAAAGACCGTACGGCACCCCTACGTTTTCGGTCTCCACAATTTCTAAATACCCCGTGCGGCTACCCGAAAAATAAAAACATGTGACTGCTACATTGTGTGACCGTGGAAATACTGCGGCCGCCCTATAATTGCTAGTGGCCGTAGAATTTTTAGACCCTACGGCCGCTGAGCCAAATGTGACTGAAGCATTACTCTCCTGATCTTTGTTTGGCCAAATGTAACACCTCTTCATCTAATACCAAAAGCACCCCTCAACCTCTTTAGGTTGCCCTCTTCTTGTATACTCAAACCCCGCCCCTTTTACGTTCATTTCCAAAATCCCACACCTTCTAGCATCCCTCCTCTATATTTGGAGGGCAAGTACTTTATTGAACGCTTTTCGTGCACGCTGCAGTGCTTACCGAGATTGGTCAGATAAAGAGCGATCTTTTCATACACCTGCAAAAGAAAACAAAAAATAAACAAACAAGCACACAGCTCTAATTTAGCATGTGTGGTGTTTTTATGGTGAGGCAAGCTGGTGTAGTATGCATAGGTAGCACGCTAGGTGTGGCCTGGCATGGCATCGTTTAGCTGGTGGCGATGTGCTGTAAAAGTAGAGTGATGCAGTGTAAAAGGGTACAATGTGGTGATGTGGTACAGTACGGAGCTGCCAAAAGGTGCCGAGACGAACCACATTGAGCAACATGATGACGACGAAGATGAGGCACGCTCCTGTTCCGGCCTGCCCAACAGGATAATGGGAATCCATGAACTGCCGCTCAAACGTGATGAAAACACTGAGCATGATGACACGGTACGCCACCACACCAAACACCGCCACGATCACCACACCGATCTGCACAGCGTGGATATGAGGCACACATGAAGCGCACATTAACATGTATGGTAAAATTGCTCGTTTCAGGAATTCCACAAACATTTCTCTTTTGGACGTCAAAAGAACACCACGATTCCCACAATCTGGTGTTTATGTGTCATTAGGACATTTGTGAGTCGGATCATGCTTACATCAATTACCCTGCTCGCGCACACGAAGCAAAAAGTGGTGTTAAGCAATTGGTTCACTTTGCATGTCTGTTTGTCTGTCTGTCTGTCTACAAATGTTAGTTTATGATCGAGGGACAATTTGATTTCAATATCATGTTATATTTTAAAATAATAATAGGAACATGAATCTGAAGTTTGATGTACTTTGGCTCTGAATTTATCCCGATCGTGCATGCCCAAAGAAGAGTGAGATACTCTTTTTACTCATCTGTCTGTCTGGCAGTCAAAGTTGAAAATCATTCCAAAGAGGAAACTTACTGTTTTAAAGGATGTCATAAGGGACACAAACAACAAGCACAAATGACTAATGTAAAGTGTTAAAGTAGGTGATGTAAAAGACGCTTCATCAACGGCGGTAAATTTCCGATTTTTTTTTTTCTTCAACCGTTACAAACTCCATTTTATTTAAATTGAATTATACACTTGAACACTGTAGAACACAAATCGCCTTTTTGACACTTTCACAACCCTTATGTTTAGCAGTACTTGGACAAAATATTGTCTTGCCGACCCTGTAGTGAAGACCTCAGGGCGACGGATGACCAAAACGAGCTTCAACTCCGAGGCGTATACCCAAAAATATGGCGGTGTTATCTCTTTGGCATGCTCGGGGGAGGGATAACGAGGTCTTTACCTGAACGGACGGACGCGACGGGGGTTATTCGATCCCCACAGAACAAAGAAACGAAACAAGACAAGAAATTGAAAGTCAACAAATAATGATTTAATGAAAATAATGCAAGCAATTAAAATGAATGTGAGGTAAAACGAAAATTCCTAAATGAGGGACCTTCCATTCAGACTCATATACAGACACAGGGAAAATAAAAAATTAAAACTTTTTTTCTCAGTGTTATATTATTGTGTTGACACATACATGGGCAGAATACTCCCCATGTCTGCTTACTGACCATGGCATTCTACTCAAGGCCTACTTGCTGTTATTTGTGACTTAAATGGAAGGATGTACTATATGGATGTGGAACTTTCCCCATTTTACCCTGACACTGCAACTGCTCGTTTATTTTTGTTTCTGGGGTGTCACCATCGCATCTGACGGCACAGTCGTAAAGCTGTGTATGCATGTTGTGAGTGAATAAACGGATCGTAATCTGTCGAGTTGCCCAGATTCATTACAATCATCCACTGGAAGAGGTTCAGTCTCCTGAACCTCTTAGCATCACCATCAGCCATGACCTTTCCTGGCCGACATTATAGCAAAGCTGGCCTCCAAAGCCAGCTGCAGACTGTACATCGTCCATCAATCCAAGTCTTTCCTTGGGAAATCAGAGCTACTTACAGTCTACAAAGCCTTTGTCCATAGCTCAATGGAGTACTGCTCTGTGTTATGGGCTGGCACTGCAGCATGACATATGTCTCTCCTGGATTCTGCGACATCTAAAGATCTGAAAATTATTGGAATCACCTGTGATGATGCCAAAGCACAAGGACTGTTGCTTTCACATCACAGGCTGGTTGGTGGTTTCTCTGTTTTTCCCGTCTCTTTTACAATATTGCTCCCTATGTTCTCTCTGTCCTCTAACCCTCACTATCTACTCCAGGATGCACATCTTCTTCCAGTAACCCCTCTTGGGTAAAAAAAAAAATCCAGGCTGACTGCACACTTCAACTCTTTTATTCATTGCTTCTCTCGTCTATGGAAACTCTTTCCAGAGGCTGTTCTGCCGGTCTCACCTTTCCCTCCAGGGCTTCAATCAAGCAAGCAGTGTACTGCCATCTCTTGTCATCCCCAATTCTAAACCTTAATGTATTTATTATCCCCATTAAACTTCCTAAGAGAACCATCTTTTTGCTAGTTCCAGTGTTTCCTCCCCACCTCCCTTTCATCTTCTCTTGTTTGTTCATTCCCTTAATGTTTCTACCACTGTCAGATGTATCATGCTTTTCCATGAGCCTCACGACTGCAAAGAGAAAAATAAATAAATACAAAAAAGGACCCTTAGATCAAAGTATCCATTGATCTCTTACTTCTCAAGCAGCCAATCGAAAGTACAGTACAGCATATACAGGGTGAGTCAAAAGTAGCGCCCAATTTCTGTTTATATATACATATATATATATATATATATATATATATATATATATATATATATATATATATATATATACAGACTTGGCATTTAATATGGAATTTTTTTTTTGTGGGGGTGAACTTACTTTTCAAGATGTCTTAGAACCAAAAGTTCATTGGAATTATGTTGAAATTATTCTAGATTTTGTTAATGTGACCTTTAAAAGAAACAAAAACCACATTTGACATTTTGAAACAAATAAATTGATCCTTGAAAGTGATGTAAACTGATATCGAACTCAATTCATGGACAGTACTGTGTTAAACTTCTGTACGTTTTCCAGAAGTATCTCTTTATTTTGCACATTAGCCCAAATTTTTTTTAAACAAAAACAACAGTTAAATTACGACTGGGATTACGGACAGTAAAATTACAGTTCAGTACTTCGTGTAACCCCCACGAGCATTCAGGAGAGCATGTACACATTGAGGCATGCTGTTCACGAGATTTGCCAAGGTTTGGACAGGAATCGCTTGCCATGCAGTGACAATAGCCTGCTGCAATTCACGCACAGAGGTCGGCTGCTGGTCCAAGTGGTCGATTTGACGCGTTAATTCTGCCCACAAGTTCTCTATCGGATTCATATCCGGGGAAATGGCAGGCCACTCCATATGCACGACACCACGGTCAGCAAGAAAGTGTTGGATCATGCGAGCACGATGAGGCCTTGCATTGTCATCTTGGAAGACAAAGTTTCCTCGAAAGGCTGCACGAGCAAATGGAAGCAATGTTTCTTCCAGAATGGCCCTGTACTTGAACTGGTTCAGGTTTCCATTCAGAACAACCAGGTCAGTTTTGCCCCCTGCATGAAAAGCAGCCCAAATGGTCACCCCACCACCTCCAGCTTGGACTCTTGGCACTATACAATCTTTGTTGTAGGCTTCATGCACTTGTCTGCACACTCGGATGCGGCCATCTTGACGATAGACCAGAAATCTAGACTCGTCGCTGAAGATCACGTGATTCCAGTGTCCTGGCTGCCATTGACAGTGCTCTCTGGCCCACTGCAATCGGTGCTGGCGGTGTTGTCTGGTCAGGCGTGGCTTTCTCAGGGGACGCCTGGCACGATAGCCTGCTTGAACCAGTCGTTGGTTGAATAGCCTTCTGGATACAGGCACATTTGTCAGTTGCTGCCACTCAGCCCGAAGCCGATTAGCTGACTTGGTACGGGCATTGCGGACTAACCGGTGCAGCTGGCGATCATCCCTCCTTGTGGTTCTGCGGGGATGTCCTGGCCTCGGTATTGGAGTAGGGACGCCCCTCTGAGCATTTCGTTTCAGGATCTTTGACACCTGACCTTGAGTGATGCCATACTGCCGAGCGATAGCACGCTGTTTCATGCCTTAATTTCGTAAAGCCACCACTCCATGACAAACAGCATCGTCGAGTTGACGGACCATCTCCAGAGGAAGCGGCAATAACTTTTGGAGATGTGCATCAGTTGTTTTCCACTAATACAGAACGCAACAACCCTTGTATAACCGACTGTGAAGCCAATCATCAAATGCACCTGTCCGTACATTTTGCCACGCCACCTGTGATATAATCCTGTTGTTGACTTCTTGCTGCGACAGACAATCAGTGACATGGTTCTTTTAACAAATAAATCACCAAAGTGTAAAAGAAACTCACCAGATTGATATACTGCGTTAAGAAAGTAAACCCAAGTCAAGAAAAAAAAAATATTCCATATTAAATGCCAAGTCTGTGTGTATATATATATATATATATATATATATATATATATATATATATATATATATATATATATATTTCTGTCAGTTGATTGTTTGTTTGCCATTTGTATTACAGTGTAAAGGAAGGTAGAGATAAATGAATGACATGTTTATCTAACCATTTATTTGGGGGAAAATTATTACGGAAAATTATTACGGGGGAAACCCTTAGCTACATTCGTTGCCGTTTTCGAAAGACTGGACTTCTTTCCAGTGGCTACCGACCCTGTTGCTTCAAATTTCTCGACAATGAATCGTATCTTTCTTCCCTGGGGTGGGTTAATATCGAATTCCTGTGCCAAACGGCATGCCGCCATCGTTGGTTGTTCATTACATTTGTAGTAATGTTTCACGGCCGCAATGCGCTGATTCATTGAAAGGTAATTCATGGTTCAATTTTGTGCAACTTCAGTAACTTTCCAAACTCTCAGCAATAACCTGCAAAAAGAAAAAAGAAATTAAGAAAATTAATAATCCACAAGACAATTATTAACAACATGACATCCCAGAAAGAATCTGACAGCCGAAAAAACATAAAATCGGGCGCTACTTTTGACTCACCCTGTAGTACACATCTCCATATGCACCATGACACAGTTATTTGTAACAATGGAAACAAATCATTGGCAAAGACAACACGGTTATTAAAAGTAAAGATTTTCCATAACAGTTGTTAAGATCTTTTCCCACAACTGTCATTCTTTATTATATTCATCCAACTTTTGAAGCACTCAACGTTCAATGTTCAACGTGGACCACAACAGCTTACCATTAAGAAGATACCAGATGCAGATGCCAGGAGGCGGCTGCATTTGTCGCTGAAGGACTGGTGCGGTTCTGGTTTGCCGGTTATGGGATTAATCCTCTCCGACTTGGAATACTTAGCCTCAAATTCAGGCCGGATGATCTCCTGTGAAGGGACACACCTGCTGCATTACAACCCTCCCGTAAGCATATGGCGAGTGATTGATCATGAGATGATGGCTTAAGATTGATCACGTGTGCCTGCCAATACTTGTTTATTCTCCTTCTCCATGTCGCACTCTCGTGCTTTCTCATGCTGACTTGGTTCTGGGAGACATATGGGAGGAGTGGCCAGTGTTATGACCGACGGCATTTGCCAGCGAGCATCAGGGAACAATTGAGATTCCCACTGCAAGGGAACAAGGGATTGAAATCATGTCAGTATTGAAATATCGATGGAGTTAGACTGAGGATCACCTGTTAGTTACCACGAATTTACATAGCAACTCGATCGCAGCAGAAAATTTTTCGACAAAATTTGCAGGTACGGCCAATAATCCCCGTTTGTGTGTATAGATCACAACCTGCGTGCTCCAAGACATGCTTACATACGTGTGTTTGATGCTTTGTCGTTTGACGGAGAGCCTGCACCATGCAAGATGCAGAGGGAATAAAGAGTGAAACCCATGGGGAATATTTCCTTCTCTAAATAAATGTAAATCACACGAGTGTCTGTGCTTTACTGCTGAAGTGAAGTGCTGCTGGAGGATATTTGTTCTATTTTAGCTGAAAGGAGTGCTGGTTCATCATGTGCTGGCTCACTGGCCATCTTTTATTCAACCTGCTCTAATATATCGGGCGTTACCTCAGTTGCCCAGCCATGTCTCATGGATGATGCAACAAGCAGAACAAATTTGTAGCAGCGGCATTAGCCACTGTGCAATTTGGTATTTCACAGACTGCAACTAGGCCAGAAGATTGCATTTTAACTTTAATATCTTCTTTCCTAGCTACAATTGAAAAGAAGCTGAAGCAGTGTAACAAATACCTAAACAGGGTGGATTCGTGACGAGCACCAACCTTTGGTGAGGAACCTTGCAGCAAGTGCTGGTATAGCACAGGGGTGCACGGTCACCATTCCAGTTGAGGTACAATTGCATATAATCCCTCGCAGGATGGTTTTTTGCCAGTTCTTATAGGGGAATCCCAAAGAGTAAACATTAATGGCATGACGATGCATTCTGGCCCTTTGGGTAAGAGTTGCTAGAGTGTGTGCTTTTGGTTGTCCATGTGCTTTGGCCTTCGGGTTGTAGTGCATGTGTATGCTCATCGGACAAGCCTGTTGGACTGTGTACTTTGGCCATGGGGTCAAGGTGTGTGTCCCAAGCTCTGTTTAAATGTTTGGATTATTAATCTTTTTTTCTATAAAAAAAGACTTAACCAAAAGGCCATGTGCATTGTGGCCCTGTGGGTTAGGATGTATGTATTTGTTTGACCATGAGCTTCGGGTTGAATTACTTGAATATACTAGTTTGACGAGCTTTTTTGGAATGTGTACTTTGGCCTTAGGGCTGGTGTGAATGTCCCAAGCTTTGTTTGATTGTGTACTTCGGTCTTAGAGCCGAAGTACATGTCCTCAACTTTGTTGAAATTGTTGATTAAAAAAAAAAATTTTTTTCGATTAAAAATCTTTCAACAAAGAGGGACAGCATGTCAGAAACACGCCTGTGGATCGATTTCCTTGCCATGATGGGGTTGTGTTTGCAAAAAGGAGTTCTAAAACATGTTAAAGCTGCTGATCTTGACATTGCGTTTAGCAGTCATCGGTTCTGTGCCTCTTGTGTTTGAGTCGGCACAGATGGAATTTGACGCAAAGGTGCTCTCAAACATCATCTATGGAGGGATGTTTTCAGGATTCTGCAGGGGTCAAAGTTCAAAATTGGTGACAAGAGGTTGTTGGCTTGACACACCTATGTATTTCAGCCAGTACTCCAGAGAGGAAGTGGAAAATGTTGCCTTACCACATCCCCTACAAACTAAAGCAGGTAACACTTGGTCTGGTTGGTGTATTCTCTACCATTTTACAGGGACCAAAGGTCAAATTTGGTCACAGAATTAGGTGTGTTGACCTGTTGATTTAATCAAATCCAGACAAGATTGCACAAAAATTACTTTCCGTCCGGAGCCTTCCTTTTGATTTTGCAAAGGTCAAAGTGGACGGACATATTGCATTCGTTTGCGAATGCCCATGAATGTAATTCACATCGCTTTGGTATAACAGAAGAAAAGGCAGGTACGCTCCCTCAGGTTTAAATTCATGGTGAATAATTGTACACATTATAATTACATTTTATTGTACACTGACGATGAAATTGAAAATTACGGTAAATCTTCTTCCCACGGTAAAGTGAATAGACCAGCCATGTGTAACAGAAACTACCTGCGTGCTTTAGTATTGCCTGCTATCTAGCAACGGCACGAGGTGTGGATAAGTTGGATGAAAAATGAATATGGGGAAAGAAGACGAAATATTCCACTGCATCTGAATGGCTCATATTGTGCGTGTGTGAATGCCGTAAGTGTGTGTGTGTGTGTGTGTGTGTGTGTGTGTGTGTGTGTGATGCAAATGTGTGGTGAATTAAAATATTGCAATTACCACACTTGAAGACAGCCAAAGAATGCATGCAGCATGCAAAAGTGTATGGCATCCCAAAGGCGATGTCCCCATCCATTCAAAATGCCTTTTTATGCTCAAGAAAGCAGAGGTTAGTGGGTCAGTTTCGCCACAATTAAAGCAAAAAGCAACAGCGTGCATCTTTACCTCATTATTAGTATGATTTGATTAGCATGAACATGACCGCATGCAGGGCGATATCGATTTGTGCCTCACCTCCTCTTCCTCTAGATCCAAAAGATCCCACTCGTAAACCAGCTCTGCTCTGCGACGCTTCCAGAACTCCAGGAATACAGTGGCTGCAGGAAGGAACATTATTAAATAACTTCCAGGGACCCGTGGAAATTCCTCAGAATATCAAATGTGACTTAAAGCTCTCAAATCCACCTGCTCCTTCTCCCCCGCCCCCACCCTCACAAAGCCCAAGTCCTCACCTTCCCCTCTCAACCCCAAGGTGTCAATCCTCTCCCCACTCCAAGCCTTCAAACCCCCTCCCAAACCATCATGATTGCTTGTCCAACTCACAATCCCACGAGATATGCGGAAAAGATATGTGACCATGAGCAGCTCATGGCCCATCAGGGTCACCTGTCCAACTCACAATCCTATGAGACATGTGACCGCATGCAGAGAATCAATCTCAAACAAGAGATTATAGGACCATGACACTGGATGCATTTTGTGCAATCCACACAATGTGGCATTCTGCTTTGCTCACCAAGCACTTTTCCTGTAACACGGACGGGCGCCTACATTACTAGATTTCTAGAACTTCCTCCATTCACACGGTTAATGTGTTGCCATCATACACCCCTCTCCTCCCCTTATCATAGATTATTATTTTTTTGTATTAGTGACTGTCCCTATTCAACCGTAAAACGGGGTGAATAGGGACAGCCATAAAAATCCTATTTATTCCTATTTAACCCATATATGGGGTTCATAGGGACTATGTTGCTTTTTTAAAAAACAAGAGAACACTTTCAACCCAAATACCAACAAATCAGTAGGGTTATCAATTTTCAGCGAAAGAAGTTTCCGAACTTTTTTTCAGTTTGTGTCCCGATTCACCCCATTTCACGGGACACATTGGGCAACCGACACATCTCAAAGTATTCTATCACGTAGGCCACATTCCCCAAATATCCACAGTTACTTTCTTATCCCATACAAGAATCACTAATAAAATATCGAGAAAGTAAAAACTACGATGAGACTGCAAAGACAGAGCCAATCACTGTGTGGTCCCAGTCGAAGGAGACCTCGTGGTCTAAAATGTCATATCGCTGAGACAAGATTATTCGATTTGTTACGTCATCACATTCCCAGGATATACAGCTCCCAACTAGAGCCTATTTCTCTCGGAGTTAAACCCAACTCCCCATGCTTTTATCATGAGGCCATATTCTAAGTTAGCTGCAACTCGGAGAAACAGAAAACAAAAGATAAACCTGAAAAGCTTGTGCGAGGAAAAGTCCGAAACCTCATCCCTTCTTATGTCCATGAAGCTCACGATACATCGAGTCTGGCGAAATAAGTCACACTTGCATATCGACAGTGGATACAATAAGTGAAACCCAAGCATACTTTGTGGCTTCAAAACGGAATGAATTCGGCAGGTGCAACAGGTATTTACCGATATACGGTGTTTATTCAAGCACAAAACCGAGCCGACACGCTGACATGGAAAAACGATGAGCCGGTGACGTCGTAACCCGGCCCGGCCTTTGCAGGTGAAAGAAAGTTTGCGTGGCTACATAAGCGACCCTCATCAAGCCTCAGGTAAAGAGACAATCAGCTGGAAAGGTAAGGTTGCTCTTCATAATATTCAATTTGTCCTCAGTAATGCATCCTCGATTCATTTTGGTCATTATTTCCACCGATTAGTTAAGATATATAACTAGTAAACGTTCAACGTTGCAACTTATGTATATATATATATATATATTATTTATCCTTTCTTATACATTTCCAAATCGCTGTTTATTATTTATTTTTAACTATGTTTATTTTGTTTCAGACTTCGTAACCATTTACATTTCATTCCTCCTGCAGCACTTAGAAAATTTTAAACTTTTTGTTCTCTATTTTGTAACTGCAATTATAATGGCGAGAATATTTTTTTATTTCTTCTGTATCCAAATTACCTCAAAAGTTTCAGCAAACCGATTTTTTCACATACGCTGTCAGGAGCTTTGATCGCTACTTAAAAGTTGCGGGTTTGACGGGGGATTTTTTTTTTTAATACAGGATCGAGGCTCGTGAAAGAGGTAACATTTATCGCACAAAAAATCAAACAGACACACAAAACATATAATAAGGGTAGTGAGCACAAACAACATTTGAGAGCAGGGACATCGCGAGATCTGTGGGAGGGAGAGGGCATGGGGGGAGGAGGCGTGGGAAGGGGGGGGGGGAGTGGGGCAGAAGTATAAAACACAAGGACACCAAGGACTTCCAGGAAAAAAGTTGGTATTTTAAAGTGGATCTGCGGTGAAATTAGCGGGGGCAGAAAAGATCAAGGTTTTGGATGGGGGAGGATAAGAGATGGTGGTGAACAGCTGTTTTAAAGACCTGGAGGGAGGAGTGGGATTGAAGAGAGTGAGGGAGTTTGTTCCAGTGGCGGGAGAAAAGGGGAATGAAAGAGTGAAGGTGAGCAGAGAGTCTTGATTTTGGCAGTTTAACCATAAGAGGGTTGCAGGCAGATCTTGTGCGACCTGTAGGAATATTTGGGGAACAGAGCCCAGAGAGAGAGCTGGGGGAGCAAGGCCGGAGAGGAGTCGGTGGAAGACGGAAAGACCACCAACCTGCCTGTGGTGAGTAAGTGAAAGGCCCTCGGAGTTAGCTTCATCGCGGGAGATTCCAATGATTCTGAAAGCTTTGGTTTCAACAGCGTGAAGCCGAGCTAGGTGTGAGGCAGGAGCACCGGCCCAGGGGGGAGAGCAGTATTCCATTGAGCTGCGGATGAAAGCCTTGTATGTGGTGAGGAGCTCAGGTGTGCCAAGGAGTGCAAAGGATGATGTTGAAAGTGCAAATGGTGGGAACCAATGACTAGACAAGTCTACCCCCTGCAGATTGTTGATTCTACATGCTCTATAGACAGGTTCTAGACGATTCTGGACAAGTCTACCCCCTGCAGATTGTTGATTGTAGACACTCTAGACAAGTTATAGACGATTATAGACAAGTCTACCTTGTGCAGATTGTTGATGCTCTAGACAAGTTCTAGACAATTCTCGACAATTCTCGCCTCAGCAGATTGTTGATTCTAGATGTTCTCGACAAGTTCTAGATTATTCTATACCAGAGAGAGAGCAGCATATAGCCCCTGCAGATTGTTGATTGTAGACACTCTAGACAAGTTATAGATGATTATAGACAAGTCTAGCTTGTGCAGATTGCTGATTGTAGACGCTCTAGACAAGTTCTAGACGATTCTAGACAATTCTCGCCTCTGCAGATTGTTGATTGTAGACACTCTAGACAAGTTATAGACGATTATAGACAAGTCTAGTTTGTGCAGATTGTTGATTGTAGATGCTCTAGACAAGTTCTAGATGATTATAGACAAGTCTAGCCCATGCAGATTATTGATTCTGGGCTCTTTTGACGGTGATGCCTTCGGAGCATTTAATCCGACAGCCTCTGCCATGTTTCTTTGAAATAATTTAACTAAATAAAAAGGGGCACTTTTATTTTTGATCTTTTTCTTGGTGCCAACGCTTATTATTGCGCTCAATCACTAAATATAATAATTCAACATGCCAAATAAATCAAAAATAAAATAAAATCTTTGACTGCATTTTTTCTCATGACTGTTGAACTCATTCACAATGCAAAAAATAAATAAATAAATAGGGGCAATACCTCTGGTGCTCACCTGGTGGGATAAAGCAGTGTACTAAACTGACTAAAGGTATTTTAAACAGTATGATGGTATTTTAAACCAATTTCAATTGTTGCTAGAAGCATGTACAATCATACTAACATAATTATTAGATTTTAAACAAATAAAAAAACCTATTTTGGGGGGCAACCCCCCCCCCTTCCGGTAGACCGGTAGACCCCTTCCGGTAGACCCCTTCCGGTAGACCCCAATTTTGGATTCAGTGATTTTTTAACTTGCGGCACCAATCTGCTTACTTGGGATCGACAATTCGATCTTCCACTATCTCAAACTCACAATCGAATCTGTGGTTTGACCTTTTGGATAAAGTTATCCTTGCTGCGACTTTATACGATTTCGGGTTGGTGGATTAATTGCCTTTTGGCTAATAAATGCTTTGTGTTGTTTGCGACAGGAAAGGAACCTTGAAACAGGAAGCCATGGGTGCCATTGTGTTTCCTTATATACTTCTCTGTTCCATTTGTGTACAAATAGCCACAGCTAAAAATAATGCAGTTACAACGAGCACAGAATCGTTTTTATTTGATAATTCAACAACTCAGACATCGACAGCCAACTGGACAACTGATGACACAACCACGGGTCCACGGAACACTGGATCAGCGAGCAACGAAGGATCGTTGAGAACAAGTACAGTGCCAATCGACAAAAGTGAAATCACAATGCCCAAGAATATCTCAACAGCTACACCCCATTTTACAAATGCATCAACAACACCTGTTACTACAAATCCTAGAATTGCAACAGTCACATCAACAAGTAAAGCAAATATAGGACCCACAACTACAATAACATCGAAAACAGAGAATACAACGATCACAACACTAAAAACAGGACTCACAACAACCACTACAGCAAAAACAGGACTCACAACAACCACAACAGCAAAAACAGGACTCACAGCAACCACAACACTAAAAACAGGACTCACAGCAACCACAACAGCAAAAACAGGACTCACAACAACCACAACAGCAAAAACAGGACTCACAACAACCACAACAGCAAAAACAGGACTCACAGCAACCACCACAGCAAAAACAGGACTCACAACAACCACTACAGCAAAAACAGGACTCACAGCAACCACAACAGCAAAAACAGGACTCACAGCAACCACCACAGCAAAAACAGGACTCACAACAACCACAACAGCAAAAACAGGACTCACAGCAACCACCACAGCAAACACAGGACTCACAGTGAAAAGTACACAAGCTTCGTCTCAATCAGGCAACACCACAAGCAGCAGAAGTGTGATCACAGGCTCAAGTGCAAGTTCAAACAGCTCTACAAACCTCAACAACACGACCACAAGTGGAGCAGTCACCACTGTTGGGCTCACAGTTGCTCGTGTTGGTAAAACAGCAAGTAAGTTCGGGCATTTATCACCCCTACAACTGAAGGTGGACGGAGGTTATATTTTGACCCCAGTCTGTCTATTTGTTTGTCTGTGAGCAGCATATCAAAAAGTTATGGATGGATTCAAACAAAACTTGGCGGACAGGTTGGCTGTATGAGACAAGGAAGAATTGATTCGATTTTGGTGAAGATTCAAATACGGATATGGATCCGAGAATTTAAAAAAAGAAAAAGAAAAGAAAAGGTGATTTTTCACCTTCGAGTGAAATTCGCTAAAAACCGATATATAGCACAATAGCTCAACAAGTTGTGGATGGATTCAGATTAATGGATTCGATTCTGTTGAAGATCCGGGTCCGGATATGAGAATATCAGTGGGATACAAATCATAAACTGTTCAGCCTGGCGGAGGTACATGCTCTATTCTACCGAGTGCCGTTCTAGTTTTCTGAAGCATTTATCTAATTTCCAAGAACTTGATGCATAAATGAGAACAATACAGTGATAAATATAGCAATAAAAAAATACAGTCACGTGAAAAAGTAAGTACACCCCATGTGAAGTTTTGACTTTTTCAACATATTTCAACATACAGCTATTTGATCTTCATTTCAACAATATTGAAAGATAAAGGTGATATAACATAACAAATATCATGAAACATTTACATTTTGTAGTCCATTGTATAATTCAAATAAACATAAATGCAAATTTCGCATGTGGAAAAGTAAGTACACCCCTACATTTATCACGACTTCAAATACCTAAAATTAGAATCAGGTGCACCAGCTCAGGTGCAAATGATTAGAACATCGTTAGAGAGGATCTTGGAGGAACCTGTCTTATTTAAACCTCAGACATATAGTTTGGTTTGCTCTTTGTTGTTGAAGTGTGCGGCGTCACCATGCCGAGATCAAAAGAGCTCTCTGAGGCCTTCAGAAAGAAGGTTATAGATGCCTACAAGTCTGGGAAGGGATTTAAAAAGATCTCCAAACAATTTGAAATCAATCATTCGACTGTCCGGAAGATCATCTACAAGTGGAGAAGATTCCAAACAACTGCCAACTTGTTCAGGCCAGGCCGCCCCAGCAAGTTGAGCCCGAGAGCAGACCGCAAGATGCTGAAAGAAGTCTCAAAGAACCCCAGAATGTCATCACGGGAACTACAGGTAGCTCTTGCCACTGTTGATGTCAAAGTGCACGAGTCTACCATTAGAAAGAGGCTGCACAACTTTAATCTACATGGGAGGTGTGCCAGGAGGAAACCTTTGCTGTCCAGAAAGAACACCAGGGAAAGACTAAAGTTTGCCAATGAACACCGAGGCAAAGACCAGCACTTCTGGAACAATGTGCTCTGGACAGATGAGTCAAAGGTAGAGCTATTTGGCCACAGTACCAGAAGACATGTTTGGCGAAAACCAAAGACAGCATTTGACCACAAGAACCTGATACCAACTGTAAAGCGTGGTGGTGGAAATATTATGGTTTGGGGCAGCTTTGCTGCATCAGGGCCTGGGCATCTCACCATCATAGAATCCACTTTGAATTCTTCATTGTACCAGAGGGTGCTTGAGGATAATGTGAGGCCATCTGTCGGAGAGTTGAAGCTCAACCGAAGGTGGACCTTGCAACATGACAATGACCCTAAACATACCAGTAAATCCACCAAGGAATGGCTTAAAAAAAGAAATGGAGGGTTCTGGAATGGCCAAGTCAAAGCCCGGATCTAAAGCCCATCGAGATGTTGTGGGGGGATTTGAAACGAGCTGTGCATGCAAGAAACCCCTCAAACATCGCACAGCTGAAAGAATTCTGCATGGACGAGTGGGCAAAAAATTTCTCCCAGTCGATGTCAGAGACTGCTAGACAGTTATAAGAAACGCCTACTTGAGGTTGTTTCTGCCAAAGGGGGCAATACCACCTATTAGAGCCAAGGGTGTACTTACTTTTTCCACATGCGAAATTTGCATTTATGTTTATTTAAATTATATATTACGGACTACAAAATGTAAATGTTTCATGATATTTGTTATATTATATCACCTTTATCTATCAATATTGTTGAAATAAAGATCAAATAGCTGTATGTTGATATATGTTGAAAAAGTCAAAACTTCACATGGGGTGTACTTACTTTTTCACGTGACTGTAGTTGCAGTGCATGTGGTAGGGAAAACAGGGTGAGGCAGGTGGTGTAAAAACCTGAACAAGTGTGAATGTTGGAATTAGAGGGAGAGAGGGAGAGAGATGGAGAGAGATGGAGAGGTGGAGATGGAGATGGAGAAGTGGAGAGAAAGATAAATAAAGATAGAAGAGAAGAGATATATTTCCAAATGACTTTATGATAATGGATGACATGACCAGAGCAGTGTGTGTTTTTGCACGTACATGTGTGTGCACGTCACATAACCTTTCCACAGAAGCATTTGGTTACATGAAGCTGGGGTGCAGTTACCAATCACACGACCCTTTTATTCCATTACAAAACCGGGGCTGTGTTCTTCGAACCGATGCAAAGCACACCAAGTTTATGTGTTTTTCAATGTACAAATACATGTAATTAGAAAGAAATGGACATTTATATCTTCATATACACGTTTTTTCGGGTGTTTGTTGGGCGTTCATAGTATCTCATTCATATAAATTTTTGAATATCTCACGTGTCTTAGTCGAGGATTTTCACATAATTATGTCTTTATCATAAATAGAGACAGCATTAGTCACAGTTGATGTTTTATTTCAAGGAACATGCACACGTCTGTAGAAGGACCTTCATAAAGGACAAGTTTGATAGGAGATAATAGGACAAAGAGGACTGATAAACATATAATTATATCGCTCAAAACTAAACAAGCTCTCAACATTCGATATAAAAGAAAGAACTCTTGCTATTCGGATGAAATATCAGGAAGAAAGAATTGTGACATCTCATAGCAGGACACCGATGCACAAATCTTTGATTAGTGTGGAAAACGGGATCTACTTAGAATGGTCTCGAGATGGTCATGAATTGGGGATTGACCAATGAAGAAGAGTTGTGTCGTCAGAAAGAGTCAAGGAGTCAAAAAGTCAAATCGCCCCGTTATGAGAGTCGTGTCAGACTAACCCTGCATTCTTGCTTCCACATCAAATGTGAGCATGCTCATAAATGTCGAAAGACTCTCCAAGGCACAATACAAAGTTTTAAATTTAAAGACTGCCAATTCAGGTTCAGTCATTGTTTAGTTTTATCACAGACTATCTGTTAATAATACGTTGCTGTGTTCATTTCAGAACGCCTTCAGCTGATCCTCGTAGTACTCCTCATTGGCCTGGTCGTGCTTATACTCTTCATTCTGTGCTGTATCTGCTACAAGAGGAAAACTGGTCGGTACAGTGGAATGGAAGGATTCTGGAAGAGAGAAGTCGGTAAGGAAGTTTCTCTTGGAATTAAAAAATTAAATTGTTAACAATGCTTGCTGTAAGGATATTCTGGAAGAGAGAAGTCGGTAAAGAAGTTTCTCTTGGAATTAAAAAATTATATTGTTAACAATGCTTGCTGGAAGGATATTCTGGAAGAGAGAAGTCGGTAAGGAAGTTTCTCTTGGAATTAAAAAATTATATTGTTAACAATGCTTGCTGGAAGGATATTCTGGAAGAGAGAAGCCAGTAAGGAAGTTTCTCTTGGAATTAAAAAATTGAATTGTTAACAATGCTTGCTGTAAAGATATTCTGGAAGAGAGAAGTCGGTAAGGAAGTTTCTCTTGGAATTAAATTTTTTTATTGTTAACAATGCTTGCTGTAAAGATATTCTGGAAGAGAGAAGTCGGTAAGGAAGTTTCTCTTGGAATTAAAAAATTAAATTGTTAACAATGCTTGCTGTGAGGATATTCTGGAAGAGAGAAGTCGGTAAAGAAGTTTCTCTTGGAATTAAAAAATTATATTGTTAACAATGCTTGCTGGAAGGATATTCTGGAAGAGAGAAGTCGGTAAGGAAGTTTCTCTTGGAATTAAAAAATTGAATTGTTAACAATGCTTGCTGTAAAGATATTCTGGAAGAGAGAAGTCGGTAAGGAAGTTTCTCTTGGAATAACAAAATTAAATTGTTAACAATGCTTGCTGTAAAGATATTCTGGAAGAGAGAAGTCGGTAAGGAAGTTTCTCTTGGAATTAAATTTTTTTATTGTTAACAATGCTTGCTGTAAAGATATTCTGGAAGAGAGAAGTCGGCAAGGAAGTTTCTCTTGGAATTAAAAAATTAAATTGTTAACAATGCTTGCTGTGAGGATATTCTGGAAGAGAGAAGTCGGTAAGGAAGTTTCTCTTGGAATTAAAAAATTAAATTGTTAGCAATGCTTGCTGTGAGGATATTCTGGAAGCGAGAACTCGGTAAGGAAGTTTCTCTTGGAATAAAAAAATTAAATTGTTAACAATGCTTGCTGTAAGGATATTCTGGAAGAGAGAAGTCGGTAAAGAAGTTTCTCTTGGAATTAAAAAATTATATTGTTAACAATGCTTGCTGTAAAGATATTCTTGAAGAGAGAAGTCGGTAAGGAAGTTTATCTTGGAATTAAAAAATTAAATTGTTAACAATGCTTGCTGTAAGGACATTCTGGAAGCAAGAACTCAGTAAGGAAGTTTCTCTTGGAATAAAAAAATTATATTGTTAACAATGCTTGCTGGAAGGATATTCTGGAAGAGAGAAGTCGGTAAAGATGTTTCTCTTGGAATTAAAAAAATTATATTGTTAACAATGCTTGCTGTAAAGATATTCTGGAAGAGAGAAGTCGGTAAGGAAGTTTCTCTTGGAATTAAAAAATTAAATTGTTAACAATGCTTGCTGGAAGGATATTCTGGAAGCGAGAACTCGGTAAGGAAGTTGCTCTTGGAATTAAAAAATTAAATTGTTAACAATGCTTGCTGTAAGGATATTCTGGAAGAGAGAAGTCGGTAAGGAAGTTTCTCTTGGAATAAAAAAAAATTAAATTGTTAACAATGCTTGCTGTAAGGATATTCTGGAAGAGAGAAGTTGGTAAGGAAGTTTCCTTTGGAATAAAAAAATTAAATTGTTAACAATGTTTGCTGTAAAGATATTCTGGAAGAGAGAAGTCGGTAAGGAAGTTTCTCTTGGAATAACAAAATTAAATTGTTAACAATGCTTGCTGTAAAGATATTCTGGAAGAGAGACGTCGGTAAGGAAGTTTTTCTTGGAATAAAATAATTAAATTGTTAACAATGCTTGCTGTAAGGATATTCTGGAAGAGAGAAGTCGGTAAGGAAGTTTCTCTTGGAATTAACAAATTAAATTGTTAACAATGCTTGCTGTAAGGATATTGTGGAAGAGAGAAGACGGTGAGGAAGTTTCTCTTGGAATTAAAAAATTAAATTGTTAACAATGCTTGCTGGAAGGATATTCTGGAAGAGAGAAGTCGGTAAGGAAGTTTCTCTTGGAATTAAAAAATTGAATTGTTAACAATGCTTGCTGTAAAGATATTCTGGAAGAGAGAAGTCGGTAAGGAAGTTTCTCTTGGAATTAAATTTTTTTATTGTTAACAATGCTTGCTGTAAAGATATTCTGGAAGAGAGAAGTCGGAAAGGAAGTTTGTCTTGGAATGAAAAAATTAAATAGTTAACAACGCTTGCTGTGAGGATATTCTGGAAGAGAGAAGTCGGTAAGGAAGTTTCTCTTGGAATTAAAAAATTAAATTGTTAGCAATGCTTGCTGTGAGGATATTCTGGAAGAGAGATGTCCGTAAGGAAGTTTCTCTTGGAATTAAAAAATTATATTGTTAACAATGCTTGCTGGAAGGATATTCTGGAAGAGAGAAGTCGGTAAGGAAGTTTCTCTTGGAATTAAAAAATTAAATTGTTAACAATGCTTGCTGTAAGGATATTCTGGAAGAGAGATGTCCGTAAGGAAGTTTCTCTTGGAATAAAAAAATTATATTGTTAACAATGCTTGCTGGAAGGATATTCTGGAAGAGAGAAGTCGGTAAAGAAGTTTCTCTTGGAATTAAAAAATTAAATTGTTAACAATGCTTGCTGTGAAGATATTCTGGAAGAGAGAAGTCGTTAAGGAAGTTTCTCTTGGAATTAAAAAAATTATATTGTTAATGCTTGCTGTAAAGATATTCTGGAAGAGAGAAGTCGGTAAGGAAGTTTCTCTTGGAATTAAAAAATGAAATTGTTAACAATGCTTGCTGGAAGGATATTCTGGAAGCGAGAACTCGGTAAGGAAGTTGCTCTTGGAATTAAAAAATTAAATTGTTAACAATGCTTGCTGTAAGGATATTCTGGAAGAGAGAAGTCGGTAAGGAAGTTTCTCTTGGAATAACAAAATTAAATTGTTAACAATGCTTGCTGTAAAGATATTCTGGAAGAGAGAAGTCGGTAAGGAAGTTTCTCTTGGAATAACAAAATTAAATTGTTAACAATGCTTGCTGTAAAGATATTCTGGAAGAGAGACTTCGGTAAGGAAGTTTTTCTTGGAATAAAATAATTAAATTGTTAACAATGCTTGCTGTAAGGATATTCTGGAAGAGAGAAGTCGGTAAGGAAGTTTCTCTTGGAATTAACAAATTAAATTGTTAACAATGCTTGCTGTAAGGATATTCTGGAAGAGAGAAGTCGGTAAGGAAGTTTCTCTTGGAATTAAAAAATTAAATTGTTAACAATGCTTGCTGTAAGGATATTGTGGAAGAGAGAAGTCGGTGAGGAAGTTTCTCTTGGAATTAAAAAATTAAATTGTTAACAATGCTTGCTGTAAGGATATTCTGCAAGTGAGAAGTCGGTAAGGAAGTTTCTCTTCGAAAAAAAAAAAAATTAAACTGTTAACAATGCTTGCTGTAAGGATATTCTGGAAGAGAGAAGTTGGTAAGGAAGTTTCTCTTGGAATAAAAAAATTAAATTGTTAACAGTGCTTGCTGTAAAGATATTCTGGAAGAGAGAAGTCGGTGAGGAAGTTTCTCTTGGAATTAAAAAAATAAATTGTAAGAATGCTTGCTGTAAGGATATTCTGGAAGAGAGAAGTAGGTAAGGAAGTTTCTCTTGGAATAATTTTTTTTTTTAATTGTTAACAATGCTTGCTGTAAGGATATTCTAGAAGAGAAGTCGGTAAGGAAGTTTCTCTTGGAATTAACAAATTAAATTGTGAACAATGCTTGCTGTAAGGATATTCTGGAAGAGAGAAGTCGGTAAGGAAGTTTCTTGGAATTAACAAATTAAATTGTTAACAATGCTTGCTGTAAGGATATTCTGGAAGAGAGAAGTCAGTAAGGAAGTTTCTCTTGGAATTAACAAATTAAATTGTTAACAATGCTTGCTGTAAGGATATTCTAGAAGAGAGAAGTCGGTAAGGAAGTTTCTCTTGGAATTAACAAATTAAATTGTGAACAATGCTTGCTGTAAGGATATTCTGGAAGAGAGAAGTCGGTAAGGAAGTTTCTCTTGAAATTAAAAAATTAAATTGTTAACAATGCTTGCTGTAAGGATATTCTGGAAGAGAGAAGTCAGTAAGGAAGTGTCTCTTGGAATTAACAAATTAAATTGTGAACAATGCTTGCTGTAAGGATATTCTGGAAGAGAGAAGTCGGTAAGGAAGTTTCTCTTGAAATAAAAAAATTAAATTGTTAACAATGCTTGCTGTAAGGATATTCTGGAAGCGAGAAGTCGGTAAAGAAGTTTCTCTCACTGCAGGCAGGTAGGTGGTCTTTCTGTCTTCTACCGACTCCACTCTAGCCTTGCTCCCCCTGCTCTGTCTGTGCCCTGTCCCCCAAATATTCCAGTAGGATGCACAAGATCTGACAGCAACCCTCTTCTGGTGAAACTGCCAAAATCAAGACTCTGCTCACCTTCATTCTTTCATTCCTATTTACTCCCGCCTCTGGAACAAACTCCCTCACTCTCTTCAATCCCACTCCTTCAGCCAGGTCTTTAAAACAGCTGTTCACCACCATCTCTTTTCGTCCCCCATCCAATACCTTGATAAACTACATGACCAAAAGTATGTGGAAACCCCCTTCTAATGAGTGGATTCGGCTGTTTCAGTCACACCCATTGCTGACAGGTATATATAATCAAGCACACAGCCATGCAATCTCCATAGACAAACTTTGGCAGTAGAATGGAATGGGCCATACTGAAGAGCTCAGCGGCTTTCAACATGGCACCGTCATGGAATGCCACCTTTCCAACAAATCAGTTCATCAAATTTCTGCCCTGCTGGAGCTGCGCCGGTCAACTGTAAGTGCTGTTATTGTGAAATGGAAACGTCTAGGAGCAACAGCAGCTCAGCTGTGAAGTGGTAGGCCCCACAAGCTCACAGAACGGGACCGCCGAGTGCTGACGCGTGTAGTGTGTAAAAATCGTCTGTCCTCGGTTGCAACACTCACTACGAAGTTCCAAACTGCCTCTGGAAGAAACGTCAGCACACCAACTGTTCGTCGGGAGCTTCATGAAATGGGTTTTCATGGCCGAGCAGCCGCACACAAGCCTAAGATCACCATGCGCAATGCCAAGCGTCGGCTGGAGTGGTGTAAAGCTTGCCGGCATTGGACTCTGGAGCAGTGGAAACGTGTTCTCTCGAGTGATGAATCACGCTTCACCATCTGGCAGTCCGACGAATGAATCGAGGTTTGGTGGATGCCAGGAGAACGCTACCTGCCCAAATGCATAGTACCAACTGCAAAGTTTGGTGGAGGAGCAATAATGGTCTGGGGCTGTTTTTCATAGTTCGGACTAGGCCCCTTAGTTCCAGTGAAGGAAAATCTTAACGCTACAGCATACAATGACATTCTAGATGATTGTGTGCTTCCAACTTTGTGGCAACAGTTTGGGGAAGGCCCTTTCCTGTTTCAGCGTGACAAAGCCCCCATGCACAAAGCGCGGTCCATACAGAAAAGGTTTGTCGAGATCGGTGTGGAAGAACTTGACTTGCCTGCACAGAGCCCTGACCTCAACCCCATCAAACACCTTTGGGATGAATTGGAACGCCAACAGCGAGCCTGGCCTAATTGCCCAACATCAGTGCCAGACCTCACCAATCAATGCTCTTGTGGCCGAATGGAAACAAATCCCCGTAGCAATGTTCCAACATCTAGTGGAAAGCCTTCCCAGAAGAGTGGAGGCTGTTATAGCGGCAAAGGGGGGACCAACTCTATATTAATGCCCATGATTTTGGAATGAGATGTTTGATGTTCGGGTGTGCACATACTTTTGGTCATGTTGTGTATTTTCCACCTCGGGTAATACAAATCCAAATCCACCTTTTTCAATCACCGACTTCATTCCTGAAATTCCTAGTAGTGTTCATTTGTTTTATACTTCTGCGGGAAAAAATGGCTTCTAATGGCGGTTCTATATAAATCCTAAAACATGTATAAACTAGAATCCGGGCACTCGGTAGAGCGCATACCTTCGCCGCAGCTACTGTTCTGTACTTGGCATGGGAGTGTATGCGATGTGAAACTTTATGTGAAATGCGATCGATTTTTAAAAATCAGAATTTGAGCAAATCTGTTTCATTCGTCTGTTAATATGCCTCCCCGATTGACAAATCTGCAATTTGAATTTCATTTGAGGTTGAAATGATTGCGGGAGATCGCGTTATAGTGATGACGTCTTGGATGGACATCCTCTTCTTCAGTCGCTCATAACTTTGAGTGAAATACGATCGAGTTAAAAATAGTCAGAATTTGAGCAAATCTGTTTCATTCGTTTGTTAATATGCCTCATCTCTTGACAAATCTGCAATTATAATTTTTTTTGAGGTTGAAATGATCGCGGGAGATTGCGTTATAGTGATGACGTCCTGGATGGACATCTTCTTCTTCAGTCGCGCATAACTTTGAGTGAAATACGATCGAGTTAAAAATAGTCAGAATTTGAGCAAATCTGTTTCATTCGTTTGTTAATATGCCTCATCTATTGTCAAATCTGCAATTATAATTTTTTTTGAGGTTGAAATGATCGCGGGAGATCGCGTTATAGTGATGACGTCCTGGATGGACATCTTCTTCTTCAGTCGCTCATAACTTTGAGTGAAATACGATCGAGTTAAAAATAGTCAGAATTTGAGCAAATCTGTTTCCCAAAATCTAATCAAATGTGTCCCGTATAATAACCAATCATCCCACCAAATTTCATGCAATTCGGTTGAATACTTTTTGAGTTATGCGATTAACATACACACACACAGACATACAAATAAATACACAGCGATCAAAACATAACCTTCCGCTTTTGCGAAGGTAACAAAATAATGCTACATGGAATCAACACAAGTTCAACTCGAGAGTTCATAGAACAGGATACCCCACACACAGTGTTTAAGTATATACTTCAATTTTAATAAGATAATGATTTTAAATATCGATAAAAAACATTCCTGAAGTTTAGCGTTACTGAAGCAGTCTTAGACACGACCCTATCTAACATATCAAGGTACTGCTAAACTAGAGGTTATTGGAAGTATTAGGAAGACGATTTGTGTATTCTACAGTGTTCAAGCATATAATTCAATGCAAATCAGGGTTTAAAGAGGTTTAAAGTCATTTAAATAAATTAATTCTGGGATTTACCACCGTTTTACCCTGCGGCTACTATATCACCTTATCTAACACATTACATTACTTATTCGTGCCTGTTGTTTGTGTCCTTTATGATGTTTCCTGTTTGGAATGATTTAAAACTTTATTTCACTGCCAGGCAGACAGATAGAGTAAAAAATCATCTCACACCTCTCATCGCATACACGATCGGGACAAAACAAGGTAACAAGAAATGCCAACAAACTAAATAGTTTTTGTATCTTGCAGTCTATGATCATCAGGACTACAAGCCTCGCAGAACCTACATAAACCACATTTACGAGATGGAAAACGACCTGGAGATTCCGCATCACGTCCCGATGAAATGATAATGGCAATGTTCATCAATCATGAAGCAGAGCAGTTTCCAATGAGAATGAAGGATTTGAAATATTTTGTTACACTGTATGATGTACATAGGATCAGAAAACCCACACAAAGATTCAAAACAGAGACTCTGCAATTTTGATATCATTGTTGTTCTTGCATATGTTGTACCATGGCATCATGAAAGATTCGCACAAGTGTAACGTTTCAACATTCAACCAGTGATAAGCGAATTATAAACAACACTGTAGGGCAGCCATTATTAGCATCACCTGCTCCCGAAGGTATGGGAGAGGTTATTGTAATATGGCTGTGTCCGTGTGTGTGTGCGTGTCAGCAAATGCAGACACGCAGATCTATTTCAAATTCAGTAGATGATTCATTTATAGATCTACTGGAATCTATATACCCCACATGCATTGTTAAATACAGTACTGTATTTAGTCTTGTTATTTATTAGCTCCACTACGGAAGGTGGATGGAGGTTATGTCTTCACTCATTACTGTCTGTCTGTGAGCAGGATATCTCAAAAAGTTATGAACGGATTCGGACACAACTTGGTGGACAGGTTGGGTGTGTGACAAGGAAGAATTGATTCAGTTTTGGTGAAGATCCGAATTCGGATTCCAGAATTTTAAAATATTTTAAGTGATTCTTCACCATTGAGAGATGGAACCAAAAACGATTTATATCAGATTTTAGAAAGTTGGAGACGAGTTGTGACAAAATTAGGTGGATGAGTTAGTTGGTTTGGGTCAGGTGGGGATGCAGATCTGGCCTATCAGTGGGATACAAACCGTAAAATGTTTTGCTGGCAGAGACATGTACTGATTTAGTGCCGTTCTAGTTTATCATTTGTTAGTCATTTGATATATGACAATGATGATGAAGCACAATATGTTTGTTTAATTAACTTTTATTGAGATTAGTGAATCATTTCACAAAATTTACTCCAATGTTGAACTTGTCGATGGTGATCCGAACTCCATTTTTAACGTGCAATGAGTTACACAACGATATGTCATTCTTAATGATACCAAGATGAAAGGCACAAGTTTATAACGCTACAAATTGGCATTTCTTCGTATCAACGGAAAACCTTTTGCGCTCTTGATTGGCGAGTTAAATCAAACGCACAGCATCACATCATCATCATTCAAGTAATCCATTGCACGCGTATCATACAAAATGTAAAGGTGTGTTTGATCATTACATATTTATTTGTTTATTTTTTACAAAAGTCATTGCTTCAGGAAAACAAGAGAATACAACCAGGACAGCCAGCTTAATGAATGATTAAAATGGAAAGTGACACCACTGCTGTCGTTTATCTGTTGGTGAGATTTCTCCAAAAGGAAGTGGTCTTGAGCACATTAATGCTTAGCACTGTGTGGGGTGGTGGGTGTGTCTGTTCATGCGCACCATAACTCAAAAACGAATAGTTGGACAAAGTCACAATTTTTCAAACTGCTTCAGTGTGAGTCAAGAAGAGATGATCTCTGTACCCGCACTTTCGCATGTCAAGGAAGAGATGATCCCTGTTCCTGCACTTGAGGACGTCAAGTAAGAAATGATTCCTGTTCCTGCACCTGAGGACATCAAGGAAGAGATGATTCCTGTACCCGCACCAGCAGACGTTAAGGAAGAGATTATCTCTGTACCCGCACCAGCAGACGTTAAGGAAGAGATTATCCCTGTACCCGCACCAGCAGACATTAAGGAAGAGATGATCTCTGTACCCGCACCAGCAGATGTTAAGGAAGAGATTATGTCTGTACCCGCACTTGCGGACGTTAAGGAAGAGATGATCCCTGTACCCGCACCAGCAGACATTAAGGAAGAGATGATCTCTGTACCCGCACCAGCAGATGTTAAGGAAGAGATTATGTCTGTACCCGCACTTGCGGACGTCAAGGAAGAGATGATCTCTGTACCCACACTTGCGGATGTCAAGGAAGAGATGGATCCCTGTTCCTCAACCTGAGGACATCAAGGAAGAGATTATCTCTGTACCCGCACCAGCAGGCGTTAAGGAAGAGATGATCGCTGTACCCGCACCAGCAGACATTAAGGAAGAGATGATCTCTGTACCCGCACCAACAGATGTTAAGGAAGAGATTATCTCTGTACCCACACTTGCGGACGTCAAGGAAGAGATGATATCTGCACCCACACTTGCGGATGTCAAGGAAGAGATGATCCCTGTTCCTGCACTTGAGGACGTCAAGTAAGAAATTATCCCTGTTCCTACACCTGTGGACATCAGGGGAAGAGATGATCCCTGTGCCCACACCAGCAGACGTCAAGGAAGAGATGATCTCTGTACCCGCACCAGCAGACGTTAAGGAAGAGATGATCTCTGTACCCGCACTTGTGGACATCAAGAAAGAGATGTTCCCTGTACATTCACCAGCAGATGTTAAGGAAGAGATTATCTCTGTACCCGCACTTGAAGACATCAGGGAAGAGACGAACTCTGTACCCGCACTTGTAGACATCAGGGAAGAGACGATCTCTGTACCCGCAATTGCGGACATTGCTTTTTCATACGCGCTAAGCTTCTGTATTTTCCTCGTTTCCACTTTTATTATCTCCTGTCCATCTCCTTTTGCTTGGTGTTTATATTTTGATGTTTTTCTTTCTTCTTGTATCTTTTGTTTATTTATATTTAGCAAATGGTACTTGGTATTGTGCACCAGCACAATTTTAAACTCTGCTGTCGTGTTTTGTGTAAATTTGCTTCCTTGTCATTTTATCCCACTCTACCTATGCTCTTACAAAAGTTTTATTTCAGAAAAATAAAAACAAAGAAAAGTGAGCAGGCTGCTTGGATTTTGGTTGCTTGGATATAAAATAGTTCACCCCGATCATTTACAATAATACTGACCCAGTCCCTTGCCTTCACCCTTTTTTGAAGAAATGGTGGCACCTCAGATGTTCATGGGGTCTGTGCTGGTAGTGACACAACGTTAGGGACAATGCCGCCATAAGCTTGCACTGGGAACACTGGACCGTAATCCACCAGCGCCACTGCTGCTGTAGCTTGCCGGCGGAAGAACAATGAAGGCTCTGATTTCAGCTGGACTGGCGTTTTCTTCAACAACAGACACAGACAGGTGTTCCGCACTCGCCCATTCCATAGTCCCATTTGTGAAGCTCAAAATGCCCCCCTCCTATCTCTCCACTTTCCCCTCACCGCCTCGTTGTTGGAAATGCCTTTTTGGAAAGGCCTCTCTGATACACAACAAACTACCACTAACCACACCATGGTTCGCATCTGCCCTCTACACAGTCATGTTTTTGCCATGCAGCATCAAATCAAGTAGCTCCATTTCCAGAAATTCAGGTCATCATTGTCCTAGCTGAGGGGCTTTATCTAGTGGTCCTTCACGTAGTGATCTTAGGGTGAGGCCTTTCAAATTTTCCTCACCCTTAAGGCATGCTCCAGAAATGTGGTTCCTGTGGAAACAAATATGACTTGGATGTAGCATGTCTCCATTTGGACCAGGTTCCTTGCTTGTACCAGTTAGGCTTCAACATCGTTGTCTGCTGGATCAATTATAACCTTAAAGGAAACTATGCCTCAAATATTCTCATACTCATACACTTGAATCTACTACTTCCTTAACTGCCCCATTTACTTCCATTTTCTTGTGATGATGGCTGGGGGATCTGCCAGAATTCCCACGTCCCATCTACCAGGAATAGTTGGTGGACGTTAAGGTCCCATGGTGTGTCCTTCGCGAAGAGTAGGCAAGCTATATCGCCGGCACCATGAACAAATGCAAAATTCCTGCCCTTAGCTTAGTTGAACCACAGGCCTTTTTCCACTTTGCAGATTTGGGCCAGGCTTCCCAGGGGAAGCCCACAAGAATGTAGGAATAAGTGTGGCCGTTATAATAATAATAATAATAATAATAATAATAATAACAACGCCATCAGCATGTCATGTGAAGAAGAAGCAGTACATCTAGCATTTCCCCTTCGGAGGACACGTTTTGGTTCAAAATTATACGTCGGCAATAATGATAATAGCATAATAATAAAAATAATGTTATTACAAAATAATAATATTAATAATAGCAGTATTAACAATTATAATAGTAGTAATCATAAGGATAATAACATGGCGGAGTCGAAAGCATCATGTGCAAAGCGAGCGTGAAAATATATAATTAAGGCCAAAAGGACTTTGAATACAAGTGGAACTCAACTATGTAGATAGCTACCTGGGCACATGACATTATACCCACCTCCTGTCCCCCTGTTAAAGAGAGAGAGGGGTGGGGGAGAGGCAGAGAGAGTTGGGGCAGATAGAGGGGTGGGACAGAAAGAGAGAGAGAGAGAGGGGTGGGACAGAAAGAGAGAGAGAGAGGAGTGGGGCAGAAAGAGAGAGAGAGAGAGAGAGGAGGGGGTAGGGCAGAAAAAGAGAGAGAGAGGGGTGGGGTAGAAAGAGAGAGAGGGGTGGGGGAGAAAGAGAAAGGGGTGGGGCAGAAAGAGAAAGGTAGGGTAGAGAGAGAAGGGTGGGGGAGAGAGGGTGTGGCAGAAAGAGAGAGAGGAGTGGGGGAGAGACAGAAATGGGTAGGGGAGAGAGAGAAGGGTAGGGGAGAGAGACAAGGGTAGGGGAGAGAGACAAGGGTAGGGGAGAGAGAGAGAAGGGTAGGGGAGAGGGTGTGGCAGAAAGAGAGAGAGAGGAGTGGGGGAGAGACAGCAATGGGTAGGGGAGAGAGAGAAGGGTGCGGGAGAGAGAGAGGGTGTGGCAGAAAGAGAGAGAGAGGAGTGGGGGAGAGAGAGAGAGGGGTGGGGGAGAGAGAGAGGGTGTGGCAGAAAGAGAGAGAGAGGAGTGGGGGAGAGACAGAAATGGGTAGGGGAGAGAGAGAAGGGTGGGGGAGAGAGAGAGGGTGTGGCAGAAAGAGAGAGAGAGAGAGGAGTGGGGGAGAGACAAATGGGTAGGGGAGAGAGAGAGAGAGAGAGAGAGAGGAGTGGGGGAGAGACAAATGGGTAGGGGAGAGAGAGAAGGGTGGGGGAGAGAGAGAGGGTGCGGCAGAAAGAGAGAGAGAGAGGAGTGGGGGAGAGAGAGAGAAGGGTGGGGGAGAGAGAGACAGTGTGGCAGAAAGAGAGAGAGAGAGAGAGAGAGAGAGAGAGAGAGAGAGGAGTGGGGGAGAGAGAGAGAAGGGTGGGGGAGAGAGAGAGAAGGGTAGGGGAGAGAGAGAAGGGTGCGGGAGAGAGAGAAGGGTGGGGGAGAGACAGCAATGGGTAGGGGAGAGAGAGAAGGGTGGGGGAGAGAGAGAAGGGTGGGGGAGAGAGAGAAGGGTGGGGGAGAGACAGCAATGGGTAGGGGAGAGAGAGAAGGGTGGGGGAGAGAGAGAGGGTGTGGCAGAAAGAGAGAGAGGAGTGGGGGAGAGAGCAATGGGTAGGGGAGAGAGAGAAGGGTGTGGGAGAGAGAGAGAGGGTGTGGCAGAAAGAGAGAGAGAGGAGTGGGGGAGAGAGAGAGAAGGGTGGGGGAGAGAGAGAGGGTGTGGCAGAAAGAGAGAGAGAGAGAGGAGTGGGGGAGAGACAAATGGGTAGGGGAGAGAGAGAAGGGTGGGGGAGAGAGAGAGGGTGTGGCAGAAAGAGAGAGAGAGAGGAGTGGGGGAGAGAGAGAGAAGGGTGGGGGAGAGAGAGACAGTGTGGCAGAAAGAGAGAGAGAGGGAGAGAGAGAGAGAGAGAGGAGTGGGGGAGAGAGAGAGAAGGGTGGGGGAGAGAGAGAGAAGGGTAGGGGAGAGAGAGAAGGGTGCGGGAGAGAGAGAAGGGTGCGGGAGAGAGAGAAGGGTGGGGGAGAGACAGCAATGGGTAGGGGAGAGAGAGAAGGGTGGGGGAGAGAGAGAAGGGTGGGGGAGAGAGAGAAGGGTGGGGGAGAGACAGCAATGGGTAGGGGAGAGAGAGAAGGGTGGGGGAGAGAGAGAGGGTGTGGCAGAAAGAGAGAGAGGAGTGGGGGAGAGAGCAATGGGTAGGGGGAGAGAGAGAAGGGTGTGGGAGAGAGAGAGAGGGTGTGGCAGAAAGAGAGAGAGAGGAGTGGGGGAGAGAGAGAGAAGGGTGGGGGAGAGAGAGAGGGTGTGGCAGAAAGAGAGAGAGAGAGAAGGGTGGGGGAGAGAGAGAGGGTGTGGCAGAAAGAGAGAGAGAGAGAAGGGTGGGGGAGAGAGAGAGGGTGTGGCAGAAAGAGAGAGAGAGAGAAGGGTGGGGGAGAGAGAGGGTGTGGCAGAAAGAGAGAGAGAGAGAAGGGTGGGGGAGAGAGAGGGTGTGGCAGAAAGAGAGAGAGAGAGAGAAGGGTGGGGGAGAGAGAGAGGGTGTGGCAGAAAGAGAGAGAGAGAGAAGGGTGGGGGAGAGAGAGAGGGTGTGGCAGAAAGAGAGAGAGAGAGAAGGGTGCGGGAGAGAGAGAGGGTGTGGCAGAAAGAGAGAGAGGAGTGGGGGAGAGACAGAGAGGGTTGGTGATAATCTCCCTTTTACATGTGTACATATCATGCAATGACAACGGGTCGACACCAATCAGATCATTTCCGCCTCCAAGAAATACAAAGTGTGATCAGTTGTGTTGTTGTTGATCAATCAGCACTCTGTAATTAGTGTATGATACTATGAGGACACCAAGAGGATTGAAGATAAAATGTGAACAAAATCAGCGACATACAAACACCCCTTATAGCTTATATGAATGTCTCATGAGATCCTCCGGAGAATTTAATGTTTTGACCACGGTGAAAGATTCTCCACATGGGAATTGTATAACATGAGATTCTATTAGGAGTGGAGGTGGTCCAGTGCACCAACCATTAATTTTTGTATCGTTGTAACCACCATACACAATCCCTTCACCCATTCGTGTTACATCATGCGAATGTTGTTTGGTGCAGTGTCCGGGATGGATTGCTGAACTGGGTCCGGAGACTATCCCGCTCCCAACCCTCATGGGGCCTCAATTTATGTGCAGACATCTCAATTTTGACTAACGAGAAACACCCGCTCCCTACGGGAGCATCTTTGCAAGGAACTTCAATGCAGGAGGAGGCCATGAGGCACATGAAAGTCTGCACAACGGTAGCCAAACTATGGTTGCTTGTCCGTACTCTATCCTCTTTTAAAATGTTGAGCGTCAAGCAAAGAAGCAGCATGTACAATTTTAAAGGTCTTTGGTAGGACTTGGCCAGGGTTCAAACCGCCGACTTCCCACTCTTACCATTGCACCGCCGAGTCTGTCACTGAGTTTAACCATTATGCACATTGAAAACTACAAGGTCACCGGTGCTGCTACCACCAACTAAACAATGATGGACACCATTTGACAAGCAACAGGAAGCGCATACAATTACAATGGACGAATAACCTAATATCTCTTTGCGGTTGAAACAATAGCTGCAGAACATTCTCTTTTGTGAAAGGGTACTCCACGCCGGGTCGGACAAATACGTGCTTAGATATTAATCACCAAAATGTTTCTTAAGCCCCTGTCACACCTTGACGATTTAGCCAGCGTATGCCGACGTATCAAAATTGAGTGCTGGTGCGAGTCATACGCTGGCATACGTCGACAAATTTTGTGCATGCACAAAATTTGTCGACGAGCTCGGCGTACTACGACGTATGCCAGCGTGCTTCAGCGTGCTCTTAACGTAGCCAAATTTTTCATACGTCGGCATACGCTGGCTAAAACGTCAAGGTGCGACAGCGGCCTTAGCTGCAATGTGTTCGGTCGAGTTCCGAGGCAATAACGCACCAACATTGATCGACAAAGTTAACCCAATGAAAATACAATCATCGATTTCCATGCACGTTCTTATGACAAACAGAGCATCACTTACCTTTGCAGACATGCATCGCATTACGCCTTTTTATGTTTGCTTCCTGCAATCAATATACAAACTTCTCCATGAAAAAGCAGCCACCGCAGTGAAAATAAAACTTGATAGTATCATATTGACAACTTGTCTCGAGGATGGAAGATACGAGTTCGAATGATAAACATGACGCAAATGGCATTCCGACAGCATATAGATATGGAAAACAGGAAAGATGTCGTGCAGAGCACGATACTTGCAAAATCTACCCCTCCCGCCCCCTCAAAAACGTTGCCATGGATACATCAAATTGTTCCTTTCATTAAGATTTAAATTGATGATCTTAATCAAAGCTTGGGTCAATCGGATGTGAGTAGATTATTTTTCAGAAGAAAATTGATGATTTTAGAAGTTTGACCGAGAGTTGACCTTTGACCTCAAATCGTTGCTTTCCATATTCAGTGATGCACTCTGCAGTTGCTGTTTAATTCTCAAGTTAATGAGATTAAAATTGATCATTTTTCAGATGAAACTTGATGATTTTATAGGTTTGAGCTCGAGTTGACCTTTGAGCTTTTGATCTCAAAAATAGTTGGTTTCCCAATTTAGTGACTCGATATGCAAATGCTGTTCAACGTTCAAGTCAATCGGATGAAAAATGATAATTTTAGAAATTCGACCTCAAGATAACCTTCGACTTTTTACCTCAAAATTAATAGGCTTCTTCTTTTTGGCCAACTCTACCATTTGGTGAAGATCGGTTTAAAATTGTGACCTGTAGGTGATTGACAAACAGACAGACAGAATAATACACAAGACCAACCAATATACTTGAAAAATCTTTGATTTTGCAAATAATAAAACACATTTTCTCTTTGAGCAGCAGAAGGAGATATTAAAGAAAACAAGAACTGCCACTTCATAACTGCTGGCAGTGATGACCGGTTTCCTCCGCCTTCCCGCTTTCATGGGACACGCTTTGATACAACCCCACTTTGATACAACCCTGCTCGATACAACCCTGCGACATAATCACATATTGTGATTGCAATTAAACCTGCGTCTCGGGTTTTATCACTAAGTGTGAGCCATTGTTGGAGGGAAAGCAAGAGCCTCCATTACAGGCCGATCTGCCATTTTGTCCTCGAAGAGGCTGTCTGCCTGGTGCTTCGTGTTTTGTCATTGGGATTCCCATATCGACATCATTGTGTGGAGCGCTGTTGGTTTCCATATCGGCTTAATCGTTGGTGGACATGGGGCGTGGATTGCGCTCACGTTTTGGGGGATCGTTACCCTGTGCCGCCAGGTGCCCGATCTCTCACCTCGTAACCCCACGTTTGCCGTCGCGCTGACAACTGCCTGTTCTGGTCATTCTGCACGACTTCCACCTTCAACCAGTGTGGGGATTCGTGCAGGGACTTTGGGGAATGTTACATTCCACTCATGTTTGGCGTATCGTGAGTCTATTGCTTTGAGAGCATTGGGGAATGATGGTACTGTAGCGGCTACCACTGGGTTTTCACAATCGCCTTGCACCTATCAAGGACGCGGAGCGATCACCATGCCGGGCTCGTCCAGGACGCCCGGGCAGGCTCGCCCTCAACTTGCCAGGCCGCAGCCAGGACACTGGGCCACGCCCCCTCTCGCCTTTCCTGGGCAAACGCTCCGGGATAATATGTATATATATTGCTGCCCGATAAACGGGCTTATCAGAGTGCCTGAGTGTTTGGTTTGATTAAAGCAACTCGGATGAATTCCAGCTTTTTGTCGCGTCCATTCTTCCGATCGACGTGGGAGCCCCAGCTCCTTCAGTACCATCATATGTATTGTTCATTTGATGCAAGTTATATTTTCATTGTACTTTCTTTCAGAGTGTTTATTGTGTATGTGAGAGTTCTTAATACAATTACTTATTTTGTTCTACAATTGCATTGGTGTGGTTTTACCATGGTTTATTAGAACACTCAGGCAGGTAGGTGGTCTTTCTGTCTTCTACCGACTCCTCTCCGGCCTTGCTCCCCCAGCTCTCTCTGTGCTCTGTCCCCCAAATATTCCTACAGGTCGCACAAGATCTGCCAGCCACCCTCTGATGGTTAAACTGCCGAAATCTTGGCTCTCTGCTCACCTTCACTCTTTCATTCCTCTTTTCTCCCGCCTCTGGAACAAACTCCCACACTCACTTCAATCACACTCCTCCCTCCAGGTCTTTAAAACAGCTGTTCACCACCATCTCTTATCTTCCCCCATCCAAAACCTTGGTCTTTTCTACCCCCACTAATTCACCCCAGATCCACCTTGTTTGAAATTCCAACTTCTTTCCTGGAAGTCCTGGCAGTGTCCATATGTTTTATACCTCTCCCACCCCCCCCCTTCCCATGCCTCCCCCCCAAAGCCCTCTCCCTCCCACAGTTCTCTCGATGTCTCCATGTCTCTCGGTCCCTGCTCTCAAATGTTGTGTTTGTGTCCTTCCCCCTCTCTCCCCATCTTGTCTACCGCTCCCGATGTTATTTGTTTTATGTGTCTGTTTGTCTTTCTGTGTGATTAATGTTCGCTCTTTCACGAGCCTCGATTTTGTGTACAAAAAAAAAAAACAAAAAAAAAAAAACACTCAAAATAACAAATCTTACTGCTGCGTTCCCTCTCGAGACTCTGAGGGGCACCGTAACCAGAGTCTGGGGAGGTAATACGTAATAAAGGTTTCACGTCAATCAATGAAGCAGATCAAGAGATACAAGGGTTTTCAAATTTCTGTTGAATTATTCATCGCTGCCAAACCATGTGACCTATCGCAAATTCCAAAGGGTCATTTTAGCATTCAGACATGGTGTACATAATTGTAAAGTTTTCACTTGATATGATAAAAATAAGGGAAGAGGTGTTTTAAATGTTTATGCTTCAAAACGTCATAGCCCCTAAATCATGTGACTTATGACGTCATGGTCACAATGTTTTGTTCGTCATGGGTATGCGATTATGCATGCAATGTTTGGGCTCGATCTGTTCAGTCATTTCGGAGAAAATGGGTTTTCGTGTTTTTCACGAAAAACAATATGGCGGCCGAACCATGTGATATATGACGTCAATTTTTTTTGCATTCTGAATTTTTTTTCACATAGGTTATGCACAGACAATATAATATTCGTGACATCAAGTGTTCTATTTGTCGAATTCTAAGCTCATAACGTTAGCACTTTTAATATCCTAAATACACATATTTTTGTCCCAATGTGGAGTTCTTTAGAATGAGCTATGATTCCGTTTTTTCCATTGAGCCGTTTGAGATATAAAGGGGCAAAGTTTTTCAGTTTTTCCAAGATGGCGTTCACACCACGTGATCTATGACGTTATACTTCGCAGTATAAAATTCTACAGGTCTAGCCAATCATTTGGTGAAAATTTCATGCCAATCGGACAAACAGTTGCAGAGAACATGAATTTTAAAGTTTCCGGATGGACCTTGAAACGGAGGGGCGGAAGAATAAGAATAAACTATAGCAGAAACAATAGGTTTTCCTCGACATTCTATGTAGAGGAAACCTAATTATGAAACACCTTGAAATCAATGCTCCATGTCATTGCTTGATAATACATGATGGCCATCGAATGACATCAAATGTAAGGAGAGACACACTCACACTCACCCCAAACGGCCATGAATATGGCGAAGAATACTGTTGCTCCGTTGTCAAAGAGGTGAGTGATCTGGAAGAAAACAAGGAGATAAATCATTAAATATGGCTCTCATTGAATATAAACCTATTTTTGCCACCATTGAGCTGTTATTGAGTACATGTTAGCAAGTTAAAGCTGACGAACCGTGTCACAAATATGATCCCGTGTCGTAGCCCTGGCCCCGTGTCGCAGCCCTGGCCCCGTGTCGCAGCCCTGGCCCCGTGTCGCAGCCCTGGCCCCGTGTCGCAGCCATGGCCCCGTGTCGCAGCCATGGCCCCGTGTCGCAGCCATGGCCCCGTGTCGCAGCCATGGCCCCGTGTCGCAGCCATGGCCCCGTGTCGCAGCCATGGCCCCGTGTCGCAGCCATGGCCCCGTGTCGCAGCCATGGCCCCGTGTCGCAGCCCTGGCCCCGTCTCGCAGCCCTGGCCCCGTCTCGCAGCCCTGGCCCCGTCTCGCAGCCCTGGCCCCGTGTCGCAGCCCTGGCCCCGTGTCGCAGCCCTGACCCCGTGTCGCAGCCCTGACCCCGTGTCGCAGCCCTGACCCCGTGTCGCAGCCCTGGCCCCGTGTCGCAGCCCTGGCCCCGTGTCGCAGCCCTGGCCCCGTGTCGCAGCCCTGGCCCCGTGTCGCAGCCCTGGCCCCGTGTCGCAGCCCTGGCCCCGTGTCGCAGCCCTGGCCCCGTGTCGCAGCCCTGGCCCCGTGTCGCAGCCCTGGCCCCGTGTCGCAGCCCTGGCCCCGTGTCGCAGCCCTGGCCCCGTGTCGCAGCCCTGGCCCCGTGTCGCAGCCCTGGCCCCGTGTCGCAGCCCTGGCCCCGTGTCGCAGCCCTGGCCCCGTGTCGCAGCCCTGGCCCCGTGTCGCAGCCCTGGCCCCGTGTCGCAGCCCTGGCCCCGTGTCGCAGCCCTGGCCCCGTGTCGCAGCCCTGGCCCCGTGTCGCAGCCCTGGCCCCGTGTCGCAGCCCTGGCCCCGTGTCGCAGCCCTGGCCCCGTGTCGCAGCCCTGGCCCCGTGTCGCAGCCCTGGCCCCGTGTCGCAGCCCTGGCCCCGTGTCGCAGCCCTGGCCCCGTGTCGCAGCCCTGGCCCCGTGTCGCAGCCCTGGCCCCGTGTCGCAGCCCTGGCCCCGTGTCGCAGCCCTGGCCCCGTGTCGCAGCCCTGGCCCCGTGTCGCAGCCCTGGCCCCGTGTCGCAGCCATGGCCACGTGTCGCAGCCATGGCCCCGTGTCGCAGCCATGGCCCCGTGTCGCAGCCCTGGCCCCGTGTCGCAGCCCTGGCCCCGTGTCGCAGCCCTGGCCCCGTGTCGCAGCCCTGGCCCCGTGTCGCAGCCCTGGCCCCGTGTCGCAGCCCTGGCCCCGTGTCGCAGCCCTGGCCCCGTGGCGCAGCCCTGGCCCCGTGTCGCAGCCATGGCCCCGTGTCGCAGCCATGGCCCCGTGTCGCAGCCCTGGCCCCGTGTCGCAGCCCTGGCCCCGTGTCGCAGCCCTGGCCCCGTGTCGCAGCCCTGGCCCCGTGTCGCAGCCCTGACCCCGTGTCGCAGCCCTGACCCCGTGTCGCAGCCCTGGCCCCGTGTCGCAGCCCTGGCCACGTGTCGCAGCCCTGGCCACGTGTCGCAGCCCTGACCGTGTCGCAGCCCTGACCACGTGTCGCAGCCCTGACCACGTGTCGCAGCCCTGACCACGTGTCGCAGCCCTGACCACGTGTCGCAGCCCTGACCACGTGTCGCAGCCCTGACCACGTGTCGCAGCCCTGACCACGTGTCGCAGCCCTGACCACGTGTCGCAGCCCTGACCACGTGTCGCAGCCTTGACCACGTGTCGCAGCCCTGACCACGTGTCGCAGCCCTGACCACGTGTCGCAGCCCTGACCACGTGTCGCAGCCCTGACCACGTGTCGCAGCCCTGACCACGTGTCGCAGCCCTGACCACGTGTCGCAGCCCTGACCACGTGTCACAGCCCTGACCACGTGTCGCAGCCCTGACCACGTGTCGCAGCCCTGACCACGTGTCGCAGCCATGACCACGTGTCGCAGCCATGACCACGTGTCGCAGCCCTGACCACGTGTCGCAGCCCTGACCACGTGTCACAACCGTGATCCCGTGTCGCAGCCCTGACCACGTGTCACAACCGTGATCCCGTGTCGCAGCCCTGACCACGTGTCACAACCGTGATCCCGTGTCGCAGCCCTGACCACGTGTCACAACCGTGATCCAGTGTGGCAACCGTGATCCAGTGTGGCAACCGTGATCTCATGTTTCAGCTGTGAACCATGTCACAACTGGGATCCCATGTCACAACGTGATCTCAAGCCAAAGCCATTGTCAAATGTCACAACTGTGATCAAATATCAGAAGTACAACTTTAAGTAAAAATTCGAGTTTGGTTCCATCGGGAAATGCATCCGATCATGTATGAACTTGGCATTCTGTGCAGTACAGTGCCAGTAGGAGGCAGTGCATCATGCAACATGACATCTTTGAGATGGTGATTACGCAGGAAGATACAGACAGCAGACATTGAGCAACTTTATAGATGATGGCTCGTGCACATAGGTAAATTGTGCTGTTAGAGCAACATGGAAAAGATTGCAGAAATTTGCTGATGGCAAGGTCAATCGAGTAAAATGGGGCAAGATTCTCCTGCCGGAAATTGTGGTGCAGCGCTAAATCACCCCACCCCACTAACCTTAAAGTTCAACAAACTCCTCAGTCATTATGTTCAGTACTGCACACTGAAAATTACAATTCATATTTGTCCACTATGCCGAAAGCCAGAGAGCACTCTGATGCAGGCATTCAGGATACTGTACATACAGTGCCATCATAAAGTATTCACACCCCTTTTTCACATTTTGTTGCATTACAACCTGAATTTAAAATGGACCAAATTTTAACTTTATGTCACCGATCTACTCAAAATACATCATAATGACAAAGTGAAAACATGTTTTTACAAATTTAATGAAAACAAAGTACAAAAATATCTAATTTAAATCGGTATCCAGCCCCCTGAGTCAATACTTCGTAGAAGCGCCTTTAGCAGCGATTACAGCTTCTAGTCTTCTTGGGTATGTCTGTATCAGCTTTGCACATCTGGATCTGGGTAGTTTCTCCCATTTTCCCTTGCAGATTTGCACAAGCTCTGTCAAGTTGGATGAGGAGAGTCGGTGAACAGCAATCTACAAGTCTTTCCACAGATTCCAAATGGGATTCAAGTCTGGGCTTTGGCTGGGCCATCAAGGACTTTCATGTTCTTATTCTGAAACCATTCCAGTGTTGCTTTAGCTGTATTGTCCTTTTGGAGCATGAATCTTCGCTGCAGTCTGAAGTCTTTTACACTCTGAAGTAGGTTTTCCATGAGGATTTGCCTGTATTTGGCTCCATTAATGGTTCCCTCTATTTTTCAAGTCTCCCAGTTCCTGCTGCTGAAAAGCATCCCCAGAGCATGATGCCGCCACCATCATGCTTCATGGTAGGGGATGGTGTTAGATGGATGATGAGGTGTGCTTGGTTTCCACCAGACCTAGTGCTTTGTGTTCAGGTCAAAGAGTTAAATTTCCCTCTAAGCAGACCACAGAATATTTTGCCTCCTGCTCTCAGAGTCTTTCACGTGCCTTTTTGCAAACTCCAGGTGTGCTGTCATGTGCCTTTTTCTCAGAAGTGGCGTCCGTCTGGCCACTCTTCCATAAAGCCTAGATGTGTGAAGTGCTGCAGAGACGGTTGGGCCTTCTGTTCGGTTCTCCCATCTCAGCCAAGGAACTTTGTAGTTCTGTCAGAGTGGTCATTTGGATCTTGGTCACCTCCCTGACCAAGGTCCTTATTCCTGGCTACTCAGTTTGGTTGGATGGTCAGCTCTAGAAAAGAACTTGCAACACTTTAGAAATTGCTTTATACCCTTCCCCAGATCTATCCCTCCTCACAATTCTATCTCGGAGTTCTATGGACAGTTCCTCGGACTTCATGGTAGAGTTTCTGCTCTGACATGCACCGTCAACTGTGGGACCTTATATAGAAAGGTGTGTTTCTTTCTAAATAATGTCCAATCAATTGAATTGGCCACATGTGGACTCCAATCAAGTTGTAGAGACATCTTAAGGATGATCAAAGGAAATTGGATGTACCTGAGCTCAATTTGGAGTGTCACAGCAAAGGGGTTGAATACTTATTCACTGAAGACATTTCACCTTTTCATTTTTAATTATCTTGTAAAAAAAATTCTAAACAAACTTATTCCACTTTGACATTATGGGGTATTATGTGTAGATCAGTGACAAAATAAAAACTCAATTTATTCCATTTTTAATTCAGGCTGTAACACAACAGAATGTGAAAAAATGTCAAGGGGTGTGAATACTTTCTGAAGGCCCTGTGTATAACCAACAGAGAGGGGTATATTAATTTGTTAATTCGATCGCAGACCAACTCGGAGGGGGTTACAAAGGGTGGAACACTGTCACACTTTACTCCATCTTAAAAATAAAACACAGCTTCTTTTAGATGACTGAAAATAATTATTAGTAACATCTTGATTATTTAAAATACCAGTATTGTTTGTACAAATATACCAGTAGATAAAGAATTATTGTAGAGTACATGATCTAATGACAAAATAATTTCGTGTATACTCTTGCTGCAGTGACCGGGGATGTTAAAGATACGTTTTAAATTCTGCAATGTTTCAGTAACACTTTAAAATTCCCAATGTTCTATTACCTTTGAATAGATGCAGCTGTCAGACAACCTCCAGTAATTGCATTTCCCATTACACATGGGACACATGATAAGCTTGGAATGGCAGATCTCTTGGCTGTGACACGAGACAAAACGTTGGGGATTGTGACGTTGACGGTCAAGGAACGAAGAGAGATGAACACATAAAATGATAGGAAAATGGCAGTAAAGAACCATGTGAGATCACCTAACGGTGCTTGTATTCATGGTGAAACAGCCATAGAGGAAAACGACAAAGCCAATGGCGGAGGCAGGAATCAGCATGCCAGTGTACCAGCCAATCCACGCGAAGTAGAGTGCAATTTTTTCACCGAAATACCTCCTGTAAGTGCACAAGCAACAAGATTTACCAAACGTTGTTCAACCAGAGGGACCATCTGTATATTATTTATTTATATACAGGGTGAGTCAGAAGTAGCGCCCGATTTCTGTTTATATATATATATATATATATTTCTGTCAGTTGATTGTTTGTTTGCCATTTGTATTACAGTGTACAAGAAGGTATAAATAAATGAATGACATGTTTATCTAACCATTTATTCGGGGAAAAATTATTACAGAAGTGTACCAAGCTGTTTTACTTGCAATTTTCAAAGTGCCTTCCCTCGTGATCGATGCACAATTGCAGCCGAGCAGGCACAGAGTGGCACACACGCTTGCAGAGTTCGATATCAATTTCCTCAAACTTTGCAGTGATTTGAGCCTTCAATTCCTGAATGGTACGAGGCTTTTCACCATAAACAAGGTCTTTCATGAGCCCCCAAAGAAAGGAATCTGGAGGTGTAAGGTCTGGGGATCGTGCCGGCTACTCGATTGGACCGCGGCGGCCGATCCACTTTCCGGGATCCACTTACACTTCCGTAATAATTTTCCCCCGAATAAATGGTTAGATAAACATGTCATTCATTTATTTCTACCTTCTTGTACACTGTAATACAAATGGCAAACAAACAATCAACTGACAGAAATATATATACATATACAGAAATCGGGCGCTACTTCTGACTCACCCTGTATATGGGAAGTTATCAAAAAACATATTCAAACATAACTGCAACACACATGTACAATCCATAAATACAAAGAAGAACCACCTTTGGAGGCCATTTTTCCCCGCAGAGCAGGGGTTGGCCTTTTTCGGGCACCTTGGTCCCCTTTTTGAAGCAATGTTTTATGGCCGGATGCCCTTCCTGCCGCCAACCCTGTTAGTCGCCTCTTGCGACACACAGGGAATTACCAGTGAACTGGTACTCAATTTGCCAACCTCAGAAGGATGACAGGCTGAGTCAACCCCGCTGGCGTTAATTCAGCGATCGACCGGGATTCGAACCCAGGATCCTAGGATCCCAAGCCAGCACCCGAACCGCTAAGCCAAATCCATAAATACCAAGGAGAAAAAAAGAAAAATGGATTCAGTTTGTGAGCTTCCTGTATGGCATCACAAAGGACTGGAAACATCTCCCAATGTTAAAGGCTTCTCTGTCTGAATGCAAAAGAGGGACTGAGGATTTCTTTTTTTATGTTTGCAGTCGGTGTAGAGCTCCAATGAGATAGTGTTGAAAGGTTCTAAAGACGGTGAGCACAGCTGAGTCCTTCAGGAACGCAACAGTGTAAAAGCCCTGAGGCAGGCACCTCATTTGCCAATGGGACCAGAGCGGACTGGTAGCACGGAGGATCATCCCCTCTATCACACCTCGGGCCACCTTAACGTTCCTCTAACTGGTAGATTAGTTGTGGGTCTTTGATTGCTTAGCCCCATCCAAGTGCCTCAAGGTCTGGGTCTAAACAAATAATTAAAGGGTCCTTTGATGTCGGTTCACATATTACATCCAATGTTTATAGCACAATTCCTCTCAGGGGATGGAACAGAGAAGACAAAGACAGAGACATGAGAATTCAACAACGAAACAACAGGACAAGACTACTTTTGTGTACATAAAACAATATCAAATGCAAGCTTGGCAAACCGTGTATACGCCATGATCTTGCACCGCCTAGCTCATCATGGTGCATAGGCCACAGGACAAGAATAAAAGCAAGGACATGACCAAAAGTGCTTGACGTTGACTGTGGTGTATAAGAAGAACTACCAATAAACAAACCTGATGAGGTTGAGGGGTTGATACTTGTACCACATACCCCATCGAGCCCAGCGCTCGTACAGCAAATGACGGTGGTTGTCCGCCCCATTTTGTGTAATCGGCCGAGTTCCTTTGTAGCTTCCCTGCAATCATCACAATGATTATGATGATTATAAGTCAGGTTATGACAATCACCATTGCTGAGGTCATTTTCATCTTCAGGCTGCAGTAAACTTTGTTTCTGTGACATCACATTTTCCAATAAAGCTGAGCTCAAGTGTTGTGAGGGAGGGCCGTCGTGGAATGTTCACAATGTTCCGACATGCCAGAAGCACACAGCAAACCGAATGACAGGCGATACATGTTTGAAGATCACATGCGACATTTTTATGGCGTAGCCTACAGGGCAAAGCCGTCTAGAACAGCGTTTGTCCGTCTGTATGTATGTCTGTCTGTCTGTCCCCTCAAACGTATACCAATCAGAGCGACTCAACACTCCGCCATTTTAATTCCAATTTCGTTCAGACCGAACATATCGTCGAACATGTCATATTTCACAATGTACATGCTCTACCTTGACGTTTTTCATTCAGTGTGAAACACAAACAAAACCATTGTTAAAATGATCATCAAATATTGAAAGCATAGACGTTACGGATCTTCCATTGACACAGTACATATAGGCCCGGCAGGAAGGGTCATGCTATTTACCCAACACTTGTGGGGTATAATCTAGCCTACAGTAGATCTTCCCTCAGTTCTGTAAGTAAAACTTACCTCACGGATGTCGGGATTCTTCCAAATTTCTTTGTTTAATATCATAAACAGCATTAGCGACTGTTTGAAAAGCTAATCATGTGTGTTTGTGGTTTATAATATTTTACAAGCCCGGCTACGCCGCTGTTAGATTCCGGCCTTGCTACCCTGTGCTCGCGAAGCAAAAAGCGGGGTGAAGCATTCGGTTGCGTACGTGTGCCGTATGTGTGCCGTGTCTGCATTTTAAAAATTCATTTTCTCGGCAACCATTGGTCCGATTGACACGAAATTTTACCATAGGAGCGCCTCCGCCTGCAGAATTTTTTTATTCATAATTATGATGCCATAGGTCACGTGGTACGGACGCCATCTTGGAAAAACGTTACACCTCTATCTCTCAAACCACTCAATGGAAAAAATGGAAACATGGCTCATTGTCAAGTACTCCGCTTGGGGAATCAGATATGTTAATGATGTCATCGGTACTTTAATTATGACGTCATACGCTTGATTCGATCAGTATGAATATTTTTCTCTGCCGTTCTTGGTCCGATTGACACAAAATTTTCACCATAGGAGGGCCTCCTCCTGTAGAATATTTTAATGATTATTATGACGTCATAGGTCATGTGGTGCACGCACCATCTTGGAAAAACTTCGCACTATATCTCTGAAACCACTCCATGGAAAAAATTGAGACCTGGCTCATTGTCAACTACTCTCCATGGGGAATAAGATTATGTTAATGATGTCATCGGTGCCTTCATTATGACGTAATAATTCAACAAATACAACACTTATCCATCTGATCATTATTAATTTTTCCAGCAATTCTTGGTCCGATTGACACGAAATTTTCACCATAGGAGGGCCTCCTCCTGTAGAATATTTTAATGATTATTATGACGTCATAGGTCATGTGGTGCAGGCACCATCTTGGAAAAACTTCGCACTATATCTCTGAAACCACTCCATGGAAAAAATTGAGACCTGGCTCATTGTCAACTACTCCCCATGGGGAATAAGATTATGTTAATGATGATGTCATCGGTGCCTTCATTATGACATAATAATTCAACAAATACAAAACTTATCCATCTGATCATTATTAATTTTTTTCAGCAACTGTTGGTCTGGACACGAAATTTTCACCATAGGAGCACCTCCTCCTTTAGAATATTTTAATGATAAATCATGATGTCATAGGTCATGTGTTACAGGTGCCATCTTGGAAAAACCGAAAAACATTGCACCTCTATATCTCCAAAACCGCTCTATGGAAAAAATTGAAACGTAGCTCATTGTAAATAACTCAATATGAGGAATAGGTGTTGTTAATGATGACGTCATTGGTGCCATAATTATCACATCATAATTCGACAGGGACAACGCTAAGTCTGATCAGTTTGAAATTTATTGAGCATGATTATTGAGCATGATCTATGCAACAATTATATTAGAGAATATAAATTATATGACGTCATCGCTCACGTGGTCTGGCAGCCATATTGGATCAAAAAAAAAGAAACGTTCAAAAGCAGAAGAGTTGGCTCACACCAAATTGACTGCGCAGGGTAAGTATTCTATGAATACCATCTAGTTTGTTGTATGAGTTCCACATCAGATGGTTTTCGTCTTTTGGTGACGTACAGAAAGATGCCAAAGTTATGAGTTCCAGGTATGTTGAGTATGAAAGATTATTGGTAAACTTCCTCACTACCTGCAAGCAAACAACCCATACTCATTGCACATTTACATATTGTTACGGAATCCAACGTCGGCCTTCCCCACTTACCAAGGGGGGATTAACCCCCTTGCTTATGACTGACCGACGTGGTCCCAGGGGTATGACGTCACGCCCGGTCAGCGCTGGGTCGGGTATTAGGCCCAACTGTCCTATGACCTAAATACCAGCACCTACCGGTACGCAAGGAAATACTCCCCCGCCCACGGTCGCAGCGTAATGGACTAGTTGTGCCGAGCGAAGCGAACTGCACTGTGAGCCGGTTACCAAGAATGACCCGATTGATCTTCGTCGGCCGAATCGCGCCACGGGCCCTCAATGGGGAAACCTCTAAAGTGACCGAATGCGAAGGGAAAGAGGACAAAGTAGGAAGAACAGGATTTATTACTATTAATTACTATTTACACAACGAAAGAAACCAAGGAGAAGGAAGAATAACGAAAGTAATTTACAGGAGAAGAAGACACAGTGCAACACTAGCTTACCTATTACACTCTTAATTAATACCCCAGGACAACGTGAAAGACAGACGAACGATCACACTTACACGGGGAATGCAGGCAGGAATGAATGGCTGGAGGTGGATGGCTTGGAGAGGAAAAGGAAGGTCCGGCGGGGACTGGGCACGGTCGGGCCGGAAGGCACCGCCATCAAAAAGCCGAGCTGCGGTCGTGCGAACTCCCACGGTTTCAAACTGCGCAGGCGAAGTTCCTTTTGCGCACCGCTGCGTCGCGCGCTCCTCGAATTGCCTCGGTCTTCTCTCTCTCGGCCGCCGTAGGGACATTGCGTGCTTTCCCAGGACTCATCTGCCGTATCTCATCTGAGGTGGGGGCGTCTCCCGCGGGTTATATAAGCCCCACCCTTGAACCTTCGCGAACCTCCCAGATCGTTCTCTCTCCGCCCTCTCAAGCCAAACCCCTTCGTGCTGGATTGGTTGAGCGGGGCCGACTCACTCCTCCTTCCTATGACGAGGTGCGGAGACACGCCTTTCTTCTCCGAACCGACCGCGTGCTCAATGGAGTCCATTTGCGGCGAAAACCATCCAAACCTGGCACTTTGAAGATGGGACCTAATCTTATTTAATTCGGTGCAATGGAGAGTCGACTATTGGGAAACACAGCCTTAAACTACATAGAATAAGGGAATAACTATTTAAAAGGATATATGGTGCCCTGCGTGTATGTTTATGGAATTAACTAAGAGGACGACCTTTGACCTTTCTTTACATTATGGAGGGTGACATTTACACACAACCAACCATAATTCTCAAATTCGTTACAATATTTACACATTATTGGGTTTTATTAGAGCCATGACATGGTATTATATTATTATTATTGAGATTATAATTATTATTGCACTAGCTGAAGCACCCGGCGTTGCCCGGAGAAATTCAATGAAATAATCCAATAATTAAAATTTGTGTTGTTGACAACAAATCATGCCAACCTCAATATACAATATTCACAAAACTTATTACTCAATCGCTGCTGGGGGAACCACAGGCAGTGTATAACCAACATACTCAATCAAGGCCTGAACACGGAGGCATTATGATGGACCTGTGTAAAGCAATCTTTTTATTAACAGTCGCACGTGTAAACACCATAATGATAAATTGGTGTTGTTCAAAACAAATCACTACAACCTCAACATACGGTCTTCACATTGGTTAGGTCGCTTTGGTTCCTGCAGGGTCCATATACATAAACAAAAAAAACAAACAAACTTTCTTCTTCATATATTAGATAGCAGAGCACACACCCTCTGGGTGGGTCGAGTTTGCACGTTACTTTCTGAAAAAAGTATCATCTGTGTTTTGCAAAAAGACTATTAGAGCTTTGTGTGATGTGCGCTTAAATGGTTCGAGATAGTCTAAAGGGTACGTTCCAATAGTAGTTAGTGTCTAAGGGGTCGAAAGGGTCTCATCTCTCAAGCATGTAAAAAGGGTCTAAAAAGGTCCAAGTGGTCTAAAGTTCTAAATGGTCGGGTCCAATCTGTCTCATCTGTCTGAAGGGTGTGAGGAGTCTAAATCGTGTTAAGGTTTAAGGGGTCTAAAAGGTCAAAAGGGTGAAGGGACCTAAAGGTGTCGAAAGGGTCTTCAAGGGTGTTAAGTGTCTTACGAGTCTTCAGTCTTAGAGGTCTAAAGGGTTTTTTGTTTTTTTAGGTCGAAAGGGTCTATGTGGTCTAAAGAGTCTTTGGGGTCTTAAGTGGTCTTAGGGGTATTCAGGGTCTGATAGGTCTTAAAAGATCTTAAGGCTCTTCAAAGTCTGATGGGTCTTTAGGGTTTGGGGATCCTCAGACTTTTAGAGGTCTTCGAAGATCAAAGGGGTCTCAACAGTCTAAAGGGTCGAAAGGTTTAAAAGGTACATTGCAATAGTACGTTATCAATAGACGTAATGTAGTCAGTGTGCATGTGACAATCAAACAATACGTAATTAATAAACATATAGTGACACGGCTTCACAGACGTATTAAGTCTTCAGCATATTTGGAGTATTAGGGGTCATGAAAGGCTGACGTGGTGGATGAAAATACCTTCAGGACAATCCCCGGGTCTGAATTGGTCTGTGTGTCAAGTTTGGTGGTTGTCCGCCCAGCGGTCTTTGCATAAACCATGAATATATAGACAGACAGATGACAAATTTTATTTATTAGATTGCAAAAACTGATAAGGTGCCAGGCTGTCAGTTATTCAACCATTATTAGCCCCCGTTGGACTTGGTCCGGCCGTGCGTGCATCTCTCCGCAGCCATATCTCGGACATGCGTTTATCGATCTTGTTCAAACTTGGCAAACAGATAATGAATGGTGGCTTACATATGCACATCATTTGTTTTCGAGACCAGGTGCAACATGGCCGACTGGCGGCCATTTAAATGCTTAAACGTGTCCCCAACTATTTCTCATTCATGGTGCGATTTTATTCAAACTTGGCACAAGCTCAGTACATGATGGCATACACGTGCAGCTCATTTATTTTGCGATCTGATCAAAGATGGCCGACTGGCGGCCATTTTAGTTGTAAAAAAAAAAAACCGGTATATATACATATATATATTTTTGTATACTGAATCGAGGCTCGTGAAAGAGCTAACATTTACTTCACAAACAAATCAACCAGACAAAACAAAATATATAAAAAGAGGGAGCGGAAAACAAGATGGGGAGAGAAGGGGAAGCACACAAACACAACATTTGAGAGCAGGGAGATGTGTGGAAGGGAGAGGGCTTGGGGGGAGGAGGCGTGGGAAGGGCGGGGGGGGGGGGGAGGGGGAGGGGAGGGAGAAGTATAAAACACAAGGACACCAAGGACTTCCAGGACAGAAGTTGGTATTTCAAAAAAGTGGAATTGGGGTGAAATTAGCGGGGGGAGAAAAGATCAAGGTTTTGGATGGGGGAAGATAAGAGATGGTGGTGAACAGCTGTTTTAAAGACCTGGAGGGTGGAGTGGGATTGAAGAGAGTGAGGGAGTTTGTTCCAGAGGCGGGAGAAAAGAGGAATGAAGGAGTGAAGGTGAGCAGAGAGTCTTGATTTTGGCAGTTTGACCATAAGAGGGTTGCAGGCAGATCTTGTGCGACCTGTAGGAATATTTGTGGGACAGAGCCCAGAGAGAGCTGGGGGTGGGGGGGGGGGGGGGCAAGGCCAGAGAGGAGTCGGTAGAAGACGGAAAGACCACCAACCTGCCTGCGGTGAGTGAGTGAGAGGCCCTTGGAGTTAGCGTCATCGTGGGAGATTCCAATGATTCTGAATGCTTTGGTTTCAACAGCGTGAAGATGAGCTAGGTGTGAGGCAGGAGCACCAGCCCAGAGGGGAGAGCAGTATTCCATTGAGCTGCGGATGAAAGCCTTGTATGTGGTGAGGAGCTCAGGTGTGCCAAGGAAGGACTTCGCACGACGGAGGATGCCCAGTTGGCGACTGGCTTTGGAGGCCAGCTTGGAAATGTGGTTTTCCCAGTAAAGATCATAGCTGATAGTGAGACCCAAAAGCTTGAGTGACAGAACTTCTTGGAGAGGATTATTCAGAAAGTGGATGGGAGGGTTGTCCAGTCGGTCTTTTCGGAGAGACATCATCTCCGAAAACATCTATTGAGAGACATCTATTGAACACGTCCTCGACCATTTCTCGGACATGCAGTTACCGATCTTATTCAAACTTGGCACACAGATGAATGAATGATGGCTTACATATGTGCGTCATTTTTCTTTCGAGATCAGATCCAAGTTGGCCAACTGGCAGCCATTTTGTTACTTAAACGTGTCCCCAACCATTTATCGGACATGCATGGTCCAATTTTGTTCAAACTTGCCAAAATGACAATACATGAGATTATACATATGCAAAAGATTTTGTTCCGTACTCTGACTGAAGCAGGTCATTGTTTAACCCAATCGTATGCAATCTTCCACGTCACATGACCACTCAAGTCAGTTGCGCATACTCATAGATCTTGTAAATATGGGCCAGCCCTTTAACTCCGGACAGCAAAATTACTAAAACCACGGGGGCTATGACATTTTATGTCGTTTTCTACTCGTTTCTCCTGAGTCAGCATAAATGCACCTTTCTGTCCAAATATATTTAAACTAGTGTCAAGTGTGCTATTATTTTATTTAAAAAAAAATAAAAAAATTATATGATATCAATACCTATTTTATATTCAATACCTATTTTATATGATGTCAATAAATTTGATAGAAGAACAATCGATAATATAAAAGGAGCTCAGTCTCGGTGTGCCTGCATCAGCCCATCAACAATTGGCCTATGGGGTATTTATGCGCCGTACCTATGCTGGCCATCAATTATGATCGCCATCTTTATATCAATCAGATGCGAGGCAATCTGCAAACCGTATGATATAGTTGAGTAAGTTGAGGATAGATGGGCCAGTTACAATTTACAGTTTAAAACAAAACCTCTTCCTCCATCTTCATCTTCACTTATAATAATGGTGAGTCTCGTTCAATCCCATTTTCACATATCAATTAGATTCCGAAAACGTTTGCTATATTCAATACCTTTCCTTTCAACATTTTATTTTATTCAGATGACAGTAATATATGGCACTATCAAACAGTATTTCTGATAATACACCGCTTTTTGAAGCATTTCAATGCAGGTCGCTCTACTTGCAACACAGGTGAGAAAAGGATACGAACAAAAAAATCCTCCCAAAAAACAACTGATATTTCAATAATTTATTCACACGATTTTTAAAGCATGAAAGTTAATTTTTATTCATTTTCTCTGAAAAACCTGTTGGTCAAAACACTATACTATCTATTTATTATGTACGCAAAAGTGGCAGAATTTACCTCTTCCTCTCTATACTGTATTCTCCAAACATGAGAAGTGGCTTTGCATTCTCTTTGCTAATCCCCCACCCTCCTCCCCTCATCTTTCTGTCTTTATTTTCTTCCATCTCTATCTCTATCTCTCTCTCTCTCACCCCACTTTGTCTCTCCCCTCCCCCACCCTCCCTCTCTCCCACTCCCTTCTGCCCTACCCTTCCATTTGCCCCTCTCCTCTCCTCCCCTCTCCTTTGCCCGCTCCACTCTTCCCTCTCCCCTTTCCTCCCCCTTCTCCACTCTCCTCCCCTCACTTACCCTCCCCTCCCACTCCATTCAGCCTCCCCTCTATTTCCCCCTCTCTTAATATTCCCATCTGTGAAGCGACTGCGTTGCCCGGCAACGCCGGGTACCTTTGCTAATCTATATTATAATAGGCGAAGGTGATTCTGTCCGTCTGTCTGGGGGTGTGGCTTAGTCCGTTTGCAGAGTAGCTCCACCCATAGCTCCACCCATTCTTGGAGAGGCTTCATGAAAACAAATATACACCATTTTATTACCTCGAATGGCTTTGAGGCCTGTTTAGTTAGGCCCGTGCTGTCTTTCTCTCTCACACAGGTTTATTTCAATTCTAATTCGATATATAATTTCATTTTTAACAGTCGCTAACATAGTGTTAGACTCGGTTGAAAAAAAACGGGAAGAGAATCCCAAGAAAGTTTCCGTTTGTAGAACGAAATGATTTCCCAAAGGCCTGTAAACTAAAGCCCATTCATTGAGTCACCCTCACGATTTTATGTCGAATTCACCATCTGATTTAATTTTTATCGATGGTTTTAGACTCGGTGTCAGAAATAATTGAGAACATTCACGCACACACGGGAAATTGCCGAGATATATTTATAAAAATCGCGCCACGATGATACACGAAAATACACCGCCTAAAATAACATTCGGGGAAAATGTCGACATATATTAAAAATTCGCTTTTTCTTTTCCGTTACGATATATTACTTTTACCTTTTATGAGAGTCGGCACAAAAACGACATGTTTTTCTTCGTTCTTTCTTATTTCATTCAACATTATTATCCGGAAGTAAAATATGCTTCAGGAAATTACCGAGAGATATTTCTTCGTTTTTTTTTTATTAGTTATGTGCGCATACACTTTAAATAGGTTTATTTTAAATCTTTAATTTTCACAATGTAATTTACTTGCCATTTGTCATTTGATAATTACGAGACACTTCCTCTTGAGGATCGTGACAATTCATGCGTTGCGTGGAAACTTCCATTTCCAAAATGAATGCGACGGTCGATGAAGAACGCAGACTTGAACAGGATGTAGCAAGAAAACGAATGAGACGGGCGAACGAGTCCGTCGACGAACGTCAATGCAGACTTAAACAGGATGTCGCAAGAACCGCACGAGACGGGAGAACCGCACAGGATGCTGCTGCAACAACGATGAGGAGGGTTGGAGAGGAGCGAGGGGTTGGAGAGCGAGGTGCTAGGGGTTGGAGAACGAGGAGCGAGGGGTTGGAGAGTGAGGAGCGAGGGGTTGGAGAGCGAGGAGCTAGGGGTTGGAGAGTGAGGAGCAAGGAGTTGGAGAGTGAGGGCCGATTGGAGCGGAGAGTGAGGGCCGATTGGAGCGGAGAGGAGTGTGAGGAGGTATTGGAGAGGAGTGTGAGGAGGTATTGGAGAGGAGTGTGAGGGGTTGGAGAGGAGTGTGAGGGGTTGGAGAGGAGTGTGAGGAGGTATTGGAGAGGAGTGTGAGGAGGTATTGGAGAGGAGTGTGAGGAGGAGTGGCATTGGAGAGGGGTGAGGGTGGAGAGGAGTGAAGGGTCACATATTATGTGAAATAAATAAATTGTGTTCATTAGACCATTTTAACCATTTTGTAAAATTTAATGTGCAGCATCTAAATCAAGATGTCCAAATGTCACACACGTCCATACCCGTGGGATTCCCACGGGTGACCCCACTAGTCTTACTATAATTCACGAAATGTCCGTCCATCTGTCCGTTCCCAGGTACCGCAAAACGGCTGAACCAATTGCAACGAAATTTTGGGTGGGTAATCCTGGGACCCCCTGGAGTAAAATAGGCTATTGTTGCGGATATGAGGACTGTATTTTTTTTGATTGTGTGCTTTATTATTATTATTATTGTTAGTCTGCGCCTCCTGCCTCCGGAGCTGTGTAAAGGTCAAAAGGGCGTCCCATAATTAGTCCACAAGCATACACATCAGCCAATCATAGAATACCCCTGTTCGATAGTTATATCTTATTCTGTGTTTTAGGGTAAGGCTGTGTCTCCCATTAATAGAAGTACTCCATTGCACCAAGTGAAAGAGATAGATTCCCTTCATTCCCATTCCCAAAACCTCCATTCCCCCTTTTCGTCAATTGCCAACTGCATTTTGGGCGGTTTTCCCTTCATCCGCCATTGACCACGAGGCAGGGTTGGGGAAGAAAGGCGGGTCCTTACCTCGTCATAGAGGGAAGGAGTGAACCAGCCCTTGCCGACCAACCCAGAACGAGGGGTTGGCTTTAGAGGGCGGAGAGAGAACGTTTTAGGGAGGTTCGCAAAGGGTCAAGGGTGGGGCTTATATAACCCGAGGCAGAGGCCCCCGGAGAGAGTCGAGGAGGGAGGAGATCAGAAGACAGAAAGGCCTTGAGTTGGACTAAGCAAGAGAGGAAGTTGTTGGACTGGGTGGGACTAAGAAAGAGAGAGAAAGAGTCCTGAAGCTTGTGAGGGAAGGAGAGAGAACCCGTCACACCAACCCCCCACCAGCCGCGTTGGCTCCACCAAGCGTTCACCTCCACCAAGCTCCACGTTGGCTCCACCAAGCATTCACCTCCAACAAAGCTCCACCAAGCTCCGCGTTGGCTCCACCAAGCGTTCACCTCCAGCCATCCACCTCCTGCGATTCCTGTCATCATTCCCCGTGTGAGTCTGTCTTTTGTTTGTTCTGTCCTGGGTTAATTAAGACTGTAGGTAAGCTAGTATTTTCACTGTGTCACCTGCGTCTTATGTGCTGTAAATAAACGTGACTGCTTTCTTTTTGCTTATGTGTGTTAATAGTAAATAAATTTAGTAGTATTTCCAAACCTTTCTTTGCCTTCGTCTTCCTCTTTGCATTCGTCGTTTTAGTCTTTTCCCTCATTGAGCAGCCGCGGTGCGATCCGGCCAACGTTTGGGTGGAATCGGGTTCTAAAATCGGGGAATAACTGTTCGGTCGCGGTAATACCAACCGCTCGGTAAAATAACATCTTTAATCGCGTCCGCAACAATTGGTGTCGGGGAGTGGGATACGAGGCCCGAAGCGCGCTTAACGCGCTCAAAATTACAAAGTGCTGGAAATTTGTGTTGTTGTAAAGAAAAACCCGAATTTTGAAATCGCGCCATGGCTGGTCAAGGCGATCGGATGCCGGTGGGTGAGCTAGAGGAGGGGTTAGGAGTAACCCAGGATCAAATGGAGGGGAGCAATGAGGAGGCGGTTGAGGGAGTATCAGACGCACAAAATGGCGTCCTCATGCACGTGGTTGTAGCGGCACCAAATTTTGCCGCGCCCGTGACCGTAGCAGCATCAAATTGCACTGCGCACGTGGTCGCGGCAGCCGAGCCAGAGATGCCAGAGTACATGCGAGTCTTTATGATTCAAATGATGGCAAAAATGGATGCTCAGGGTGAGCGAATGGGCCAAATGGGGAATCGGATGGATGCTCAGAGTGAGCAAATGGGGGCAATGAGGGACGAAGCAAGGGCTGATAGTAAGCGATTGGGGGGCGAAATGGGGGGCAATAGGGGGCAAAATGGGGGAAATGGGGGGCGAAATGGGAGAAATGGGGGAACGGCTAGAAGCTAAATTTGAGGGGCTAGACAATAATTTTAAGGGATTAGACAAGAAATTTGAGGGGTTAGACAATGGGATAGAAGGGGTGAAACATGGGTTAACGGGGGTGGAAAATAGAATGGCTGCCCAGGAGAATCAGTTAGAGGAGGTGAAAATCGGGTTAGAAAGTAAATTGGATGCTCAGAGGGATGAATTGGGACAGATGAGGGTGGCATCTACAAAAGAGATGGAGGAGATGAAAGAGGGGACACGACGAGGTGTAAGTGAGGAGGTTTCGGGGCTACGCGAGGAGGTAAAGCGAGGTGAGAAGCGTATGGAGAAAGAGGTGAGAAATGGGACGGCAAAGTTACAAGGGGGAATAGAAGATCTGACGGAGGAGGTGGAACAGCTGACGGAGGGACAGACGGAGTTAGTGGAGCAGGTTCAAAGGAACACTGCAGTACTAGGAGGGTTAAAGGCGACACAAAAAGAAATTAAAAATGACTTGATAGCGACACAGAGGCAATGTCAGATGGTACGTGAGGGACTGACAATGAGGTTGGACAAGGTGACAGAGGTAATGGAGACAAAGGACCGGCAGGTGAGGATGCACATAGAGACGGTCACGGTAGCCTTAGAGGACGAACTTGAGGAGACACACCGGGAAATAAAAGAGGTGAAGCAAAAATTAGAGGAAGTGGAAGAAGAGGTGAGTGAAATTAAGAAGGGACGGATAGAAACTAAGAGGGAGATAAAGGAGGAAGTAATGGAATATGTACAAGGTCAGTGCTCGACTCATGATGTGCTGCTCACTAACCAAATAAAGAGTTTGCAGGTGGCAGAGGAGGTGCGACGAAGAGGTGTCAAGGTGAGTGGCGATATATTCGGAAATGTATATGATGTGAGGGGAGCTTCAGTCGGCTTGGGGGTTGATTTAGACCCGGGTGTTCGTGAGGGACCAATGGTGAGGTGTATGACTGGTCCGGAGTGTGTGGAAAGAGGAGGTGTGCGAGAATGTCCGACTCTGGGGTGTGTGAGGAAAAAGTGCGCGCCATGGAGTGAGTGTGCTGTCAAGAGTGAGTCGGTCGTAGCGCGTGTGCGAGCGGGCACATGGAAGCGCGGTGTGGCGAGTGTTACGGAGGAAGTAACGAGAGAGTATGCGCAAGAGGATGCGCGAGAAAGGTGTGTAACGGACGTGTGCATGGGGAAAGAGTGCGCTGTCAAAAGTAAGGAAGAATGCACGCCTGTGGTGAGTGTTACAGAGGATGTAACGGGAGAGTGTGCGCGAGAAAGGTGTGTAACGGGCAGGGGCATGAGAAAAGAGTGCGCTGTCGAGAGTAAGGGTGAGTGCGTTGTCAAGAGTGGAGGTGAGAGTAGTGAGAGTGACACGGAGCGTGAGTTGGTTGTGACAGGTGAGCGAGGATGTACACCTGGAATGGAAGGATGCACACCTGGAATGGTAGAGCGTGTGTGGGAATGCACACTTGAGTTGGTCGTGAGGCACGTGGTTGGGTGTGCGAGTGAGAGCACACCTGTGATTGTCACAGAGGAGGTGACCGAGGAAGGGGCGCGAAGAGGTGTGTTGGTGAGGTGTGCGAGCGACGAATGTGTGCCAAGGTGTTCGGTGGTCAGGTGTGTGACCAAGTCTGTGAGCGGAATGAGTGTACCTGGGTGTGTTAGAGAAGGTACGACCAAGAGCAGGGAGACGGCTGGATGTATGAGCAAGAAAGGGGTAGCGTATGCGTGTAAGCATGCAGGTGAGGCATCGACGGTAACCGGGTTAGCGGTTAGAGCGACTTTTAGCCGAGTCGGGCCCTCGGTGCACGCCGGGCAGCTTCGCGTGCCGCGAGAACCAGTGGGGATCCGAGCCAAGGCGGGTTCGGAAGGACCGCCGTACGCGATCCACGCTGGGCCTCGCTTGGAACGGCCGCGTCCGGGCTCCACTAGGCGGAGCGGGCAGCCCGATAGGAAGGGTCGTCATGGCGACCCCTTTTTATTGAGACGTTCCGGCAGGTCGAGATCGGGCAATTGGATGGCTCCGCGCCGAGGTGGTGCGTGGGATCTCGGCACGGGTAAACCTCCTTCCCTGCACCGAGTGTCGGACGCATCCAGCCGCCGGCACCAAAGAACCCGCATTCATTGCTCGGCTGTACGAAGCCGAGCTTTAGAAGTGAATTGGCGCACCGAGAGGATCTAATAAGTAGACGGGTGATGAGGTTAGTGTTTTGGACCCAAAATTAGAAAAAGGCAAAATTTGATGATTGGTACGGTGATTAGCAGTAAATGGCAAATTTTTGATTTGTTGGATTTGGAGAGCGAAATTGATAGTAGGACCTCCCCGATGTGGTGGGATGGTAAATCCACCATCCCTCACAGAGGGGGGCAAAGGAGCACTAGAGTATGGGGTTGATGGCAGTGAAAACTAGCCCGGGTGGGTTAGGATATTGTGTGTAGGGCCCTAGAAGATGACATTAGGTAACGTTAAGATTAGTTAGTAACAATGACACCTGTAGTGGGGACGCAGGTAGGTTAGAGTGGATTATAATGACGTGGTATGTGCTTAGTTTAAAGGGAAGACGGGGAGCACTAAGTTAGCAGGGCAACAGGTAGTTCAGATGATGCCGTGTGAGTGTTGAAGGTGTATTCAAGTGTAGTGAGCAGTGTGTGAGGATTGAATAGGTGTGATTGAACAGGTGTGATTGCACAGGTGTGCAACTGAACAGGTGTGTGGAGCAGTGTAGGAGGGAGTAGTGGTGATTGCGTGTGGTATTGACCAAATGGTCCAGGGAGAAGGAGGGTGCAGGTGGCACCAGGTATGATTGCACAGGTGTGCAACAACAGGTATGACAGCAGGTGTGTGGAATACATGGTAGTGTGGAATATCTGGGGTATTGGAATGGATGGTCGTGGAGTGAGTATGGTGGAAACAATGGAGTGGAGTGGATGGTGCGAAGGTGTGAATGGGGGAAGGATGGACCCCCATCACGGATACCCGGGGCGGGTAGTGTAAGTGTTAGGTAGAGGGGATAGGTAAATGGTGGTTGGATATTGGCATCTGTGGTGCGAGTGGAAGAATGATGTTTGGATGGGTGCATTAGTGTTGTGGAAATGGCTGGGCGTGTAGCCTGTTAGTGTGTGTAGTTAGTTTGGGCACTCCACCACTGTGAGGATGTCGGCCAGGTGAGGCTGCAGGTGGGCTCTGGGAGCCGGTAGTTGTGGATGGGGCCCGAGGATCCGGAGGACGGACCCGGGTAGCCCAGTGCCAGAGGGCACCAAGGGGTGATAGAGCCAGGAGGGGCCTTCCCCAGTTAGATAGGTTAGGTTAAGGAGCAGGTAAGCTCGGGAGGCAACTGCAGTGGTGGAGGTGTGCAGGTGGGTAGACCTGCTGGGAGAGCTACACGTCACAGCCCAGAAATTGTGCAAGGGCACCGGGAGATGAATCGGGGGAGTGAGACCCCAAATTGAGAAGCACCACAGTTTGGTCAATGGGAATTTGGTTTTTAGAACCCATAGTGTAAGTTGGCCAATGGATTGGCAGGGAGAGACCCCGGGTAGTGTAAAGTGTGTTAATGTCATTTAGAGGATAGTTAGGATTAGGATGTCTCCTCGCACCATCTGCATCCACTCACCTGAGGTGACAGGTACTCCACACCATGCCATGTTTTGATTATTTTTTACTGTGCAAATGTTTGGAATGTGAGGACGCATCATGACGTGGGTGTGACATTGTGCTTGATGTTCCATCTCTTCCTCCTTATGAGGATTGATGATGAATTGGGTGATGGCAAATTTTGGTTAGAGGGATTGTGGTGACGAATTTGGTATAGAGGAAATATGGGGAGACGTGACAGTAGCGACGGATTGGTAATGTGTAGATTTTGTACATATGGGGTAAGGGCAAGGGTAGTGTAGGTGACAGGGGGGTGACGTACGGTAGGGACGAGCTTTCTCACTTCGCTCTCCGTACGCATTTCGCCTTGCATTGCCTTATTGATGTGTACCCTTGTGACCTTACCCCTCGCTCATTTGTCTCTTTTGTCTCCCACATGACCTGTGTGCCATTGGGCGCCGAGGGGAGCGTGCGTGAGTCGGCCATTGTGCGCCCGGCACTCTCAGAACCAGCTGTCTGCATCGATGCACCACATTATGGACCACATGTCTGTGGCCGAGCACCACTTATGGACCCCATGGGTTGGGGCATGGCCCCTCTGCTGGAACCGGCCATGAGGGCCCGAAATCTTGCTGGCGGACCTTGGCCACAGGGCACCGATGCGCCACAGGTGAACCACACGTAGTCGGCCCTGTGGGCCATAAATAAAGAAAATAAAATGGACACGTTGGGCACACTTTATTGCAAATAGGCCGCCAGTAAGAAAACGAGAGAGAATGACAACAACTGGAAGACATAATAATAGCCAGCAGAGGGAGCCGAAGAGCAAGAGATCACCTGCAGGGTTAGGGGTTGTTGTTTTTATTTTACACTGATGAACTGTGGTGACTGCACCGATTGGTGCTTGTATTGGTGCGTTTTTGGGTGCTTTCATGGTGCATTGATGCAGAGCAGACTGTCTCCCCCCAGAAAGAACAATTACAGGTCCTGGGTTGAGTTTTGTAAATAAAATAGCGTCACTGTAAATAATGCTCCCCACCATCAATGTATAGTTTGAAGACCATTCCGCAATTCGGTTAACTGTGGGCGTAAGTCTGTTAGGCAGGGTGCAATGGAGCAGCGGGACACATTTATTTATGTTTTAAAAACTGTCGCACTCAGGGTCAGGTTAAAAGTAGAGGGAACTACACCTACGTGTCACACTAAATAAAAGTTGTAGGCCCGGGACGTGCCTAAGAGGAGGAGGGTGCAGTGTTGCGGATATGAGGACTGTATTTTTTTTTGATTGTGTGCTTTATTATTATTATTATTATTGTTAGTCTGCGCCTCCTGCCTCCGGAGCTGTGTAAAGGTCAAAAGGGCGTCCCATAATTAGTCCACAAGCATACACGTCAGCCAATCATAGAATACCCCTGTTCGATAGTTATATCTTATTCTGTGTTTTAGGGTAAGGCTGTGTCTCCCATTAATAGAAGTACTCCATTGCACCAAGTGAAAGAGATAGATTCCCTTCATTCCCATTCCCAAAACCTCCATTCCCCCTTTTCGTCAATTGCCAACTGCATTTTGGGCGGTTTTCCCTTCATCCGCCATTGACCACGAGGCAGGGTTGGGGAAGAAAGGCGGGTCCCCATCTCGTCATAGAGGGGAGGAGTGAACCAGCCCTTGCCGACCAACCCAGAACGAGGGGTTGGCTTTAGAGGGCGGAGAGAGAACGTTTTGGGGAGGTTCGCAAAGGGTCAAGGGTGGGGCTTATATAACCCGAGGCAGAGGCCCCCGGAGAGAGTCGAGGAGGGAGGAGATCAGAAGACAGAAAGGCCTTGAGTTGGACTAAGCAAGAGAGGAAGTTGTTGGACTGGGTGGGACTAAGAAAGAGAGAGAAAGAGTCCTGAAGCTTGTGAGGGAAGGAGAGAGAACCCGTCACACCAACCCCCCACCAGCCGCGTTGGCTCCACCAAGCGTTCACCTCCACCAAGGCTCCACCAAGCTCTGCGTTGGCTCCACCAAGCATTCACCTCCACCAAAGCTCCACCAAGCTCCGCATTGGCTCCACCAAGCGTTCACCTCCAGCCATCCACCTCCTGCGATTCCTGTCATCATTCCCCGCGTGAGTCTGTCTTTTGTTTGTTCTGTCCTGGGTTAATTAAGACTGTAGGTAAGCTAGTATTTTCACTGTGTCACCTGCGTCTTATGTGCTGTAAATAAACGTGACTGCTTTCTTTTTGCTTATGTGTGTAAATAGTAAATAAATTTCGTAGTATTTCCAAACCGTAGCTCCGCGTTGGCTCCACCAACAACTGGCTCCGCGTTGGCTCCACCAAGCTGTTACGGATAAACGTGACTGCTTTCTTTTTGCTTATGTGTGTAAATAGTAAATAAATTTCGTAGTATTTCCAAACCGTAGCTCCGCGTTGGCTCCACCAACTCCAAATTTTCGTAGAATTTCACTTCCGTTTCCGGTCTTGCTGGCGAGAGTTCGTTTATTCTCAGCTCTCCATGCTATCCATCGAAATCGAAGTTAAGTAATTGTTCCCATTTGTATTTTCGTTATAACTATTTATTTTATGGTGTATATATTGTCTCCCGACGAAGATTTTCGGTGCAAATCTTTCATACCTGTATTGATAATCGTGTTAATTCGGGTCGTGTTTTGAGGCCTTGTAGTTGTACAGTGAACACTGTACAACCTTGAGGCTTTGTTTTTCTCTCAGCGGTCCGTGTTTTTGTGATCCAATAACTTTCGTTCTCTGTTTTCCCAATCTTTTCACCCCATAGCCCTCTTCCTTGTGTAAATCACAACTCAAAAAAATCCAAAAAAAAAACATTTCCTTCTCTGTTCTCATTCGTTTATTCATTCTTATTCGTTCGTTCGTTCGTTCTTCGACCACGTGTTTCTCCCCCATTTCCCCAGATAGATTGTCAAATTTCAACTCGTTATTTTATCATCCATGCATTATTGTTTTGATTATAGTTACTTTTGGTTTGAATTTCCTGTAACTTGTAATTATTTAATCGTGTTCTGCTCCTCGTGTGCGGCCTTGTAGTTGTACCCCCGTCGGTGTTTGTTATCTTAATCGTGTTTTGCTTTGCTCTTAGTTTTTTTCCCTTCTACCCCGAACATAATACTCTGTCTAACGTTCTAAATCCCCACCTCCCCCCCCCCCCCACCCCCAAAAACCAAACAAACAAACAAAAAACCAAAAACATTTATTTTCCTTTCTCCACGTGTACTGTTGACTCATCCTGTATTTTCTGTCCAGGTGTGCTGTTCGCCCCGCCCCCATTAACTCCTTGCCATCCACCGTTTGCCCTTCACGTGACTCGTGGTGGTCCCTCTCGGCTCTCCCCCCGTTGGTATTTTTGTGCACATAAGATTGTTCACGGTTCTGTTTAAATATTATTTAAATATGTATAACCTTTCCCCTTCAGTGTTTTACTCAGTGGTATTTTACAACACGCTGTTTTTCTTCCTATTTAAAAGGCTTTTCTCAATTTCCTCTCCAACTCATTCCACCTCAAAAAAAAGAAATTCAATATCTTATACGTCTCCCTCACTACATGGTCTAAATTCACATTCATTCCATCCCTCCTCCATCATTCTGAACCGGATTGCTAACTTGAAAATCACAACAAACCCAATTTGTTTTCAATGTTCGTCTTTCATTAATCATCCACTTTCTAAACTCCCCTCTTGCCCCTCCCATCCAAATCCCTCCCCTTGCACCTACACTCCTAAACTCCCCCCTTGCCCCGCCACTCTTAAACTCCCCCCCTACCCCTCCACTCCTGAACTCCCCCCTTGCCCTTCCCCTCCTAAACTCCCCCCTCACTCCTCCCCTTCAAAACTCCCCCCCAACCCCTCCCATTCAAATCTCCCCCCATACCATTCCTCTCCAATTCTCCCTCCTCTCCCCTCCTCCTCAAAGCTGCCTCCTCCCCACTTCGTCTCCCTTCTATCTCATACCTCCACCCCCCCCAACCTTCTTCTTTCCTCTGCCCCCCCTCAAACAACCCCTCACTGTGCCTCATCCCTTCACCTTCAAACCTTTCATCCTCCTCATCCTTCCCTTTCTTGGAACTCTTCTGCAATCGCTGACACACTAACAACTGCTCTCCCTACCTCCCCCTCTCATCCTTCATCTTACCCTACTCCTCCCCTCCCCTGTCCTGTACCCGATGCTCCCCCTCTCTCTTCATTAACGGTATGGACCTCAAACATCCGGGGCCTTCGCTCAAACCTGACTGATCTCTCCATACAGGTTGCTTCTGACAATCCAGACTTGATCTGCTTAACAGAGACTTTCCTCCTTCAAGATGTCTCTGATTCCTTAATATCTCTTCCTGGTTACTCCCTCCTCCGGTATGATAGACCTGAGCCTCGGCCTGGTGGTGGGGTGGCTATCTTTATCAAAAACTCTCTTCCTCACTCTCCTTGCACTGCCCTCTCTCCTCCTCACCCCCAGGAGTACCTCTGACTACGGCTTCCTCTCCGCTCCCACCTTTTGTTCATATGTGTTCTGTACCGTCCCCCAAACAGTGATGACTCCATCTACATTTCACTGTCTGACAACATGGACCAACTTCTATCCACTCATCCCAACTCTCTCTTCCTCATATGTGGTGACTTCAATTGTCATCATGCCACCTGGTTGGGTGTGGGTTCCTCTCTCACCAGTCATGGCACCTCAGCAAAGGACTTCTGTGACTCACTGGGCTTGACACAATCTGTCAATTTCCCGACCCGGATCTCAGCCAATGGAGTATCTTCTCTTCTAGACTTGGTTATGACTAACTTCCCTGCTAATGTCTGCTGCTCTTCTTCTGCTCCAATCGGTTCTTCTGATCATGTGCTTGTCAAAGTGGACATCTCTCTGGCCATTCTCAGAGAGCCTCCTCAGCGTCGACGAGTCTGGCATTTCACTCAAGCCGACTGGGACGGTCTTCAAGCAGCCATCAATCGTCTGGATTGGTCTCCCATCTCCACTGCCTCTGACATCAATTCTTCCTGGGAATTCTTCCAAAGCAAACTGATCTCTCTCATGCATAGATTTATCCCATCTCGCCTTCAGTTGTCTTACCCTTCCTCCCGTCCATGGTACACTGAATCTTGTGGTGAGGCAGTTGCCCTGAAACAACTTGCCTTTGCCTCTTGGAAGGCAAATCCAACTGAAGGAAATCTCAGTTCCTTCCACCAAGCTCGGAACAAGTGTGTGTCTACCCTCAGGAGTGCCAGGAAGCACTATCTCTCCTCACTCAAGAATGAACTCTCAAACCTGTCTCCTTCCTCCAAATCCTGGTGGCGTCTGGTCAAATCCGTTTCTGGTGTTTGCTCCCCCTCCATCCCCTCCCTTACCTCAAATGGCCACACAGTTGACATCGCACGTGACAAAGCCGAATGCCTCAACTCTGTGTTTGCCTCAAAATCCTTAGTCCCAAACCCATCTCTCTCTGTTCCCACCTTTCCCAGTCGAACCAAACTGCTCCTGGACTCTGTGACCTTCTCTCCTGACAAGGTGGAGGAGTTTTTGTCAAACCTCGACTCTGATTCTGCAACTGGACCAGATGGCATCAGCCCACGGGTCCTAAAATCCTGCTCTGCCGCTCTATCTCACCCTCTCTCTGTTCTTTTCACCCTATCTTTTGCTCAAGGTCATCTGCCAGCATCCTGGAAATCAGCAAACATTACCGCTTTACACAAAAAAGGTGCAAAAACAGATCCTTGCAACTACAGACCAATCAGCCTGCTCCCAATTATCAGCAAAGTCATGGAATCCATCATTGCTTCGGATATGAAATCTTTCCTCTTCTCCAATGGCTTGATCTCTGATCATCAATTTGGTTTCAGACCAGGTCACTCTATTCTGGACATGCTGCTTCTGCTGTCTCAACAATGGATGGAGGTCCTCAATGCCAAACAGGAAATCAGAGCTGTCTCCCTTGACATATCACGTGCCTTCGATACGGTCTGGCACCCAGCTCTGCTCACCAAACTCTCCTCCTATGGTATCCATGGAAATCTCCATGCATGGCTTGCGGACTTCCTCTCTGGTCGTAGTCAACGTGTGGCCCTGAATGGATTTCTCTCATCTCCCCTTCCCGTTCAGGCTGGAGTTCCCCAAGGCAGTGTGCTGGGCCCTGTGCTTTTTCTGGTCTTTATCAATGATCTCTCCGACTCTCTGGAAAATCCTCTGTATCTCTTTGCTGATGACTCCACTCTCTGCCGCTCCATTCCTCTTCCCTCAGATCGGCAGTCTGCAGCCTCCTCACTCTCTGAAGACCTGGACAAAATCACAGACTGGTCAAACATGTGGAACATGTCTTTCAATCCTGACAAATCTCACACTCTTACTATGTCTCTCCGAAAAGATCGACTGGACAACCCTCCCATATACTTTCTCAACAATCCTCTCCAAGAAGTTCTGTCGCTCAAGCTTTTGGGTCTCACCATCTGCCATGATCTTTCTTGGGAAAACCACATTTCCAAGCTGGCCTCCAAAGCCAGTCGCGGACTGGGCATCCTCCGTCGTGCGAAGTCCTTCCTAGGCACACCTGAGCTCCTCACCACATACAAGGCTTTCATCCGCAGCTCAATGGAATACTGTTCTCCCCTATGGGCTGGTGCTCCTGCCTCACACCTGGCTCGGCTTCACGCTGTTGAATCCAAAGCTTTCAGAATCATTGGAATCTCCCGCGATGAAGCTATCTCTGAGGGCCTTTCACTCACTCACCGCAGGCAGGTAGGTGGTCTTTCTGTCTTCTACCGACTCCTCTCCAGCCTTGCTCCCCCAGCTCTCTCTGTGCTCTGTCCCCCAAATATTCCTACAGGTCGCACAAGATCTGCCAGCCACCCTCTGATGGTTAAACTGCCGAAATCTCGGCTCTCTGCTCACCTTCACTCTTTCATTCCTCTTTTCTCCCGCCTCTGGAACAAACTCCCATACTCACTTCAATCATACTCCTCCCTCCAGGTCTTCAAAACAGCTGTTCACCACCATCTCTTATCTTCCCCCATCCAAAACCTTGATCTTTTCTACCCCCACTAATTCACCCCAGATCCACCTTGTTTGAAATTCCAACTTCTTTCCTGGAAGTCTTGGCAGTGTCCATACGTTTTATACCTCTCCCACCCCCCCCCCTTCCCATGCCTTCCCCCCAAAGCCCTCTCCCTCCCACAGTTCTCTCGATGTCTCCATGTCTCTCGGTCCCTGCTCTCAAATGTTGTGTTTGTGTCCTTCCCACTCTCTCCCCATCTTGTCTACCGCTCCCGATGTTATTTGTTTTGTGTGTCTGTTTGTCTTTCTGTGCGATTAATGTTCGCTCTTTCACGAGCCTCGATCTTGTATACAAAAAAAAAAAACAACAACAAAAAAAAAAAAAACCTCTCTTTGCCTTCGTCTTCCTCTTTGCATTCGTCGTTTTAGTCTTTTCACTCATTGAGCAGCCGCGGTGCGATCCGGCCAACGTTTGGGTGGAATCGGGTTCTAATCGGGGAATAACTGTTCGGTCGCGGTAATACCAACCACTCGGTAAAATAACATCTTTAACCGCGTCCGCAACACTATATTGTTTTTCCAATTTCTCCAGTTTTTCCGTTTTTCCAAACACGATGGAATAATATTTACCGATATGAACAGTGATGTGTCTTTTATTGAAATTCTACAAATACCGTTTAGATTTTGATGATTTGCATGTGATATTATTTAACGGATGTTTATATAAATCATTTAAAATAAAAAAAGCCTTAAATTTCTGATATTTTGCCTTTTCATTTGGGCCTCCCAAATGAATCCCCGCCCGTAGGGCAGGTACCGTTGCTCGTATATTTAATGAGAGATTAATATATCATCATGCTTGATAGAATATTCATCTGCAGCTTGAGGGAGTTCTGCTTCTCCCCTCTGAGCTGGCTCCCCTGCCTCACACCTTGCTCAGATTAATGCCACGGAAACCAAGGCCTTCTATTCAAGATTAATGCAATGTCATGCGATGAAGCTGAGTCTATGGGCCTATCACTTTCTAATCACAGACAGGTCTGTCTCTATATCTTCTACTACCTCCTTTCTGATCTTGCACCCTCTGCTCTTTCCATGCTTTGTCCCACCTGCCCCCTCCCCCACACCCCTCCCAGGTTTCAGCAGGGTGCACACGGTCCACCATCATCTCCCTTCTGGTGAAACTACACAAATCCAGTATCACTGCTGTTACGGATTCGGCCCTTCCGTGGGTGTGGTTGTCATCCACTTATAACCTTGCTGGTGATGTAGTATTATTTTTTATCGGGGTTGGAAAGGAAACGGCGGTTATTATTGTTTAAAGGAAATGGTTATTGTGGTGAAAAGGTTAAAAAGTGCTCCTGGTAAAAATGAGACAGGAAATCGGATCGTGACCCGGAAGAGGAAAAAGAGCGAAGAAGAAGAGGCATGGAGAGAAGTAAAAAGACGATCTTGGTTGAAGCTCCGTACCGAGCGGTCGAGCTTACAGTGCGAGTGAACTTTCAGTCCTTGAAAGGAAGTTCGTGCGATAGGGGACATCGCTGGAGTGTTGTGGAGCCTGCGTAGTCAGGTATCTGCATTGAGGGTCCGGAGTATCCTTGCCTCAAAGCCCCGGCAAGAGTGAAAGCCATCCGCCATTTCGCCACACGCGCTGCCTTCAGTGAAAAGGTTTTTGTCGCGTCGGCCGGGCATTATTCCCCGGTGGGTTGCCGGGGACGGCTGTGCAAGAAAGTGGCTTTTGGGGATTATAAGGAGACTCACTGATTGAACCGCAAATGGGTACGTCAGAGCGCGTCTTTGGGAGGTTTTCCATTCCACCGCTATTGTGCTGGGTGTTGGACCACGTGACCTCTGGGTTGCTTCGATCGTCCACGCCTCAATTGATTTTGATCGGACATTGATCCAACGATCGCTGGAGCAAATTGACTTCGCCTTGGAGGGGTACAGAGACATTGGGGGAGTGCCGTGAGTTTGGGTAAAGGACTAGATAAGGTGGTACCATCTTAAGATAGTGATTGTAGGGCGAATTGCTATTATTAGTTGTGTCGTGATTCCGGTGTGATTTATAATATATTATTGTTTGTTCATAACCCTTGGTGTGGTTTCATTATTGATTTGATTGATTTCAACCAAGGATAACATATCTTTCGGCCGGGGACCCTCTCGGGGTTCGGAGGTTTACCGAGACCAGGGGATAGGGGAGGACCCCGTAACACTGCTCACTTCCACTCATTTGTTCCTCTTTTTTTCCCACCTGTAGAACCAACTTCATGCAGGAAGATCAGTGGCCTTTCTGTCTTCCACCGACTCCTAACTGGCCTTTCCCCCCTGCTCCGTCTGTGTTCTGTGCCCTCCTCCACCCCCCCATCCCCCAACATTTCTGCAGGGCGCTCAAGGACTGCCAGCAACACCCTTCTGGTGAAATGCAAAAATCAAGACTCTCTGCTCACCTTCACTCTTTCATTCCTATTTACTCCCGCCTCTGGAACAAACTCCCATACTCTCTTCAATCGCACTTTTCCCTCCAGTTCATTAAAACAGCTGTTCACCACCATCTCTTATCTTATCTTCCCCATCCGTCAGGTCAGTCTTTTGGGACTGCCATTGGTAACATGTAACCCAGTGCTATCTGCCGCGCACGGTCGGGTTGTCGGCGACTAGACCGACACCCCTCACTGGCTTTGCTAGTGGGGAGGGTGACTGTGGCACCCTGGCAGGACCAAAAACAACACCTGGCAAAGGGCAGATGAGCTCCCATAGGCCTACGGCCATCCAATAAGGAGATAGTGTCTCCCTAAAAAACACCCATCCAGTTTGGACAAGTTTAAGTCACACAAAAGACTTTAAAAATGGTACGTGCTGCTTCCTTGCTTGCAAAGGATAGAGCATGGACAATCCCCATTGGTTGGCATCCATGGGGTGGAGGAAATTCCTCTTGAGGAAATGCCCCGATGAGTACAGTGAGAAATGCGGCGCCATTGTTATGACATCGCTGGTACCCGGGGTATCCCTGGAAGTGACAATAATAATGGCACCTCCCCCAAGCTCAGTGGCTGTGCTAAGTGTTTGTCTCGCCAGTGTGTCCGTGTGTGTGTGTGTGTGTGTCAGCTCTATTATAAGCCTCAGCCCATGTATAAGAAAATAAAAATAAAATTCAAAACCATGATCTTTTCTACCCCCGTATTCCACCCCAAACCCACCTCTTCAAATTCCCTGTTTTCTTTCCTGAAAGTCCTTGTAGTGTCCATCTTTTTTATCCTGTGTACCTCGCCCCAGCCCTCTCTCTTCCACAGATCTCCTGATGTCCCTAGTTCCCTATTGTCGGTGCACTTCCCTTTATCACCCCCCCTTGTCTCCCTTTGTTATATGTTCTGTGTGATAGCTCTTATGCGAGCCTTGTCAACGTGTACCAAAAAAAAAAAAATCTTCCACATTCTCTTCAATCTCGTTCTTCCCTCCACAACACAGATGTTCATCGCCATCCAAAACCATGATCTTTTATACCCCCATTAATCCCCCCGGCCCCTCACCTCCCAAGCCCACGTCTTTCCAAATTCCAATTACTAAACATATCCCTCATGCTTAACTCCCTCTACTTCATTATCTCTGATATGGCGGATGGGTACATTTGCTGACATTGTATAAAGGATTGCAGACTCATAGTGAGGATTAAGGTCTGCACATCCGTTCTAATCCAGCTGAAAGTAGCAGTGTGAAGATTTTAGATTCCAAGTGTCTGGAAACTGAACTAGATCCAGGAGAATTACCATATCTCTATTTGATTTTTGTTCAGCTGTGTCTCATCTCAGATGGCCCATAATGGCCTTCAAGAAGAATGAATAATTTGCCTTGTGAAGATGTAAACACCACTTCTCAGTGGTCGACTCCAAAATGTCCCAGGGCAAGTTGAGATGGGTGCAAATATTCTGACTATAAAAGATTCTGACTATTAAAAGGTGGCCACCACCCAACCAAAATTAACAAAACAACTAATTTAAACTAGAAAGTTTATGCAACACCCAACTCAGCGCAGTCTTGAGAAAAAAAGAACATGAGCCGGGTCTCCGAGTGGCCAATTTGATTTGTGGAGATCAAACTAAAATACGCCATACGCCATTTCTGTCTGTCTGTCTGATGAATTTTTGACGCCGATACATTCTGTCGTTACTTATCCAATCTCAACCAAGCTTGACAGGATGACCAAGGGTTACATAATGAAGGTTGTAGCACATTCATTTGCCCCCCTCCGCAAGCGGCTTTTCCCCGCCATTGCCTTCAGCGAGGTTGCATGTTGAGGTGTATAGCCATGTTAAGTTATCTTTATCATGGCGTTTTTCCAAGGCCGCTTCGAATAACAAAACTAACGATAATAGCGTAATATTAATGTTATTACAAAACAATATTAATACCAATAATATCCCACCTCCCCAAGGGGTTTTTCCGGCGAGTCAACGTATATAAATAGCTCATCATGGCGTTTTCGTGGGAGCAACGGCCTCTACCAGAAGGAATGAACATCATACAATGAACACTGAACAGTAATGAATATTATGAACCACAAACACGTATGATTAGATTTTTAAACAGTCGCTAATGCTGTTTATAAAACTAAATGAAGAAATCTGGAGGAATACTGACATGCGTGAGGTAAGTTTTACTTACAGAACTGAGCGAAGATCTAGTGTACTCTAGGTACCCCATAAGTGTTGGGTTAATAACATGACCCTTCCTGGCGCTGACGTGGCGTTTTTCGTAGTGAATTTTTGAAACTCGCTCCTTCTGTTTAACATGAAACTGAAAGGGAGGAAGCCCGGGGTGTGCTCATTTACCAAGCAGCTAGCTAGCGCTTGCCAAGCCAGCCGTTCCTTAACGGTTTTGAATGGAGTGCTTGGTCGAATGCTTAAACCACTTGGCGATCTCTCCACAAGAAACTTGGTAAATGAACACACACCCAATGTTCTTGAGACCAGACCATAGATCGACTGTAATCTACATACCCCCAAAGAGGAATGACCCTTTCTGCCCCTCCCGTAGTTAGCGGTGTACTAGTGATATAAAATGCTGAAATGTTTTGTGCAAGTTTTGCTAAACGGAGGGTTTTGAAAGTGCAAAAGATGATTTGTGCTCTACAGTGTTCAAGTATATAATTCAATTGAAATAAAATAAAGATTGTAAAGGTCACAGAAGGTTTCTTTCGGAGGTTTACTGCCATCGATGCAGCATCTTTTACACCACCTTATTTAACATGTTACATTAGTTATGTGTGTCTGTTGTTTGTGTCCTTTGTGACGTTCTTAAAAACAGTAAGTTTCCTATTTGGAATGATTTTAAATTTTGTTTCACTGCCAGACAGGCAGACAGACAGACTAATAGTTTTTAAAATCTCACTGCTCTCTGCGCATGCGCGATTGGGATGAAATTGTAGCCAATGTGTTGCTAAACTACAGGTTTGTTTTCCGATTCATGTTCCGAATTGTGTTCAAAATATAACATTCAATATAAATCAAGTTGCTCCTCGATCATAAACTCACATGTGTGGACAGACGGACAGACAAACTGGATCAATTGCTTAACCCTGCTTTTCACTTCTCGTGCATTGTATTTACTACAACTGTATTTGCAGACTGAGGTAACAGTTCTTATCTTGCTTCTAGGGATCAGACATGAGTGTACTTTCAATTTGTAAACTGATGATTGAGAATCACTTAAACTGCCCAATTTGCATTCTCTGTGAATAACCATTTCCTCTCCCTAAGTTTACAAATTTGAGAATGATTTTATTCCATTGACAGTTCCACAAAGGCTCAGTTCAGACACATATTGTGTTGCAGGGCATACCTCGTGCAGCGGGAAGGCCGCCTCGTACGTGTTGCTGCTAAGCAAGCGATTCAGGCCTGAAGGATAAACACACATTGAACTTTGGTAAAACTCAACAGCACCTTCTTATGCTTGGTTAGTCTTCAGAGTAAATACAGTACCAGGAAAATATAAATAAACAAGAAGGCATCTGAAAATGCAACGCCCGTCCATGCCCGTTTGTATTCCGATGTCTTCTTCCATAAGCTCAAAATAATGAAAGCAGTTAAAAAAAAAATACAAAATGAAAATAGATTTTATGCAGCCCTGACCTTTAGATCTAAAAAGTAATCAGCTTGTAGCTTTTGATTGGTGAATCAATTATGCAACCAAATATGCAAATTCTTAAAATTTCAGGTCAATCGGATGAAAATTGACGATTTTATGTGACGTTGACCTTTGACATTTTGAACAAATTATTAATTTGCCTTCTCCATATTCTCATAATAAAGCTTTGTTGAAAATTTGATGACAAAACTCAAATGGTAAATTTAAATTTCAGGTCAATTGGATGAAATTTTATGATTTTATGTGACGCTGACCTTTGACCTTTTGTCAAAATAATGAATTTGCCTTTTCCGTATCTTACTATAATTCACCAAATGTCTGTCTGTCCGTCTGTTCCCAGGTACCACAAAAACGGCTCAACCGATCGCAACAAAATTTTGGATGGGTAATCCTGGGACTCCCTGGAGTAAAATAGCCTATATTGTTTTTCCAATTTTTCCCCAATTTTCCAGTTTTTCCAAACATTATGGAATAATATTTACCGATATGAACAGTGACGTGGCTTTTATTGAAATTATACAAATACTGTTTAGATTTTGATGATTTGCGTGTGATATGATTTAACGGATGTTTATATAAATGGTTTAAAATTTAAAAAGCCTTCAATTTCTGATATTTTGCATTTTCATTTGGGCCTCCCAATTGAAGCCCCGCCCATAGGGCGGGTACCGTTGCTAGTTATCATAATGCAGTGTTGGTGAAACTTTGATGACAGTAGCTCAAATGGTAAAAAGTTAAGGCATGGACAGACACGCACGCACACACAGAAGTGATTGCAAAACCCCGTCCTCTGCGATCAAAGCAAGCATCGTACAGTTATTTAACAGACTACAACATTCTGTTTCTGCCTGTCTTTAAGTAACCAGTCACACTGGGAGAAAGCACAGTGGTAGGAATTTTCAACTTGAAACCAGTCATTCCTGAGTACATCACAGCATTGCACTTGGCACTTTAGCATGTAGAGAGTGCTGCTGTGTAATGCTCAGACAGCAATACCGCAGCCTTTACTTTATCTCGGTGCCAGGCACAGGTTGAAAGAGTATTATTTTGGACTTCATCATGTTACATTCATGATCCAGTTTACGCAGAATATCTGCGTGTAGATGTGACGATTGTCAGCAGCGTGACAAGCAGACGGACAGTTCTGGGCATGGACGCCATGTTTTCATGGCATCATTTGCGGATAAATAGTGCTGGGTTACCTGTGCTGTATAGGCAAAACCGAGTAGCCTTACCTATTTTGCTGCGCTCCTCCTCATAGTGTGTCCTCTGTAGTACATGATGTACCATGCGGCTCCGCTGAGAGTTACTGAAGAACGTGTTTTTATCATGGACGATGAATCTATGCAAGCAATGTGAGAAAAGTCAGGAAATACAACAATTCTAATACAATGCTCACAATCTACTTGTGCAAATGGACATCAATAACATACATACATATTGTCGTGTCCCGGGAGTTAAGACTCCAAGAGGACGAATGGCTAAAACGAGCTTTAACTCCGAGGCGTATACCCAACTTGGCGGTAGCGACATGTGCGGGAAGGTTCGAGGTCTTACCTGATCGGGAACACACGCAGGGGTTATCCGATCCCCACAGACACAGAGACGGGACAGCAAAATCCAAAATACAAAGAAGGTAAAAATTCGACAAATAATGATTTAATGAAAATAAATGCAAGTAACAATGAAAGGTGAGGTAAACTAAAATTCCTAAATAAGGAAACCTCCACTCAGACTCGTATACAAACAAGGGGAAAACGAAAGTAAAATTCCTTTTATAATCGGCCAAACTCAGCTTTGCGTCCCCAAATGGCTGGTAAGGCTGCTGGTCGTCGTCTCGAACCACCGTGTGGGAAACACACAAAATGACGCGGAATCATGCCCACAGCCAACCACTGGCGTGAGATGAGCAGGCAGGATCCCTCTTTATTTCGCTCGTGACCCCCTCCTTCTCCGCAGGGCACCACTGTACCGTCAACCAAAACCTCCTCCTTCCATATTGCAAAAAGTCCCAAAGCCCCGACACGTCTCCTCACTCGTGCACCCGAAACCACAGCATCCACTCACGACGAGAACCAGAACGGGAGAAAGATGGCGAGACGCGTCTTTTTGCCTTCTCTTTGCGAGACGTTTTTTGTTCCACGCTCACGTCACACCCTCTGTCCAATCACCGAGCGCTACTCAATCATACATCGAAGCTTATATACATGATCGAAGCTCATGGAAGAGCTAGAACAGAATGGAAAGGGTGAAACACCAACAGCAGTGTAGAGGTGAGAGTGAGATCAAGGGTTGGGGAGATGGAACACTTAGTGCAGCGGCATAGCAAAAATTTAAGAAGAATTGTGCATTTTGTGATGGAAGCACCAAATTTGGCACAATGATAGAATGTTATATTTAGAACATTTTCAGATATGGAACCACTTTGAAATTCACCCAAGGTCGCCGCCATATTGGATTTCAAAATGGCGGCTTTAAAAATCTGTAACCCTTAGGGGGGGGGGGGGTGGCGGAAACAAATCCTACAGGCACAATTATTGCCCCATTCACCCTATATCTTTTCTAACATCAGTAGACACATTACAGCGGCGATTCTGAGCTCAAGGGAACATCTAGGGGTCTGGGGAGTGAAAAATTTGAAAATTTCGGCCAAAAATACCCCTAAAAGAGGTCATTTGGTGTCAAATTTCAGGGGGGGTCGTGTATTGTCCTGTAGATAAAACATGCTGGTCCATTGATTAACCCCTAATTAAACGACTTTTTTGTTTGTTTGCTCCATCCAGGTTTCAATCATGTCGAAGCAGTTCAAGTTAGTTCATGTTACCAAGCATGTAACTTCAATGCCAAAGACGCCACTGGACTGGGAACTCTGTGTTCTGTGTCAAGTTGATATAGGAGAGTCCCTACAGTGTCCTGCTGTCACGAAAAGAACTGATGCAGGTGCTGGATACAAGACACTTGAAGACAATCTATCAGCATTCAATAAACTAGGCAAGCTGCCACAAGACGTGGACTTGCAACGACTGGATGAAGGCCAAGGGATAGCTGCCACTCTAGCTGCCCACCAAGCCAAGTGGCACAAGTCATGCAGGGTGAAATATAACACTACCAAGCTACAGCGGGCACAGAAGAGAAGTCATTCAGAGGGAAGCCCTATCCCCAGTACAATCACAGATAAGTACAAGCTTACTAGGTCTCAGGCAGCTTGTGTTGATAGCATATGTGACAATTTGTGCTTCTTCTGCCAGCAAGAGCTTGGTTTGGAGTTTCATCAAGCAGCGACATTGGAACTAGATAAACACGTTCGCAAGGCTGCAGAGTTTCTTCAGGATACCACTTTGTTAGCCCAACTGAGTGCTGGGGACATGGTCGCAAGAGAGGCCAAGTACCATAAGAAATGTTTGACATCCCTATACAACCGCGTGAGGGCAGCAAAAAAGCTTGCTGAGCAAAGCCAGAGCACGGTAGATGTCATTTCAGCAATAGTCCTTGCTGAACTGGTAACGTACATAGAGGAAACTGCTAAAGAAGAAGACACTGCTCCTGTATTCAAAATGGCAGACCTCACCAAGCTCTACACAATGAGAATGGAACAGTTCGGAGTTGTGCTGGAAACACGAGTCCATACAACCAGACTCAAGGAGCGTATCCTGGCACACTTCCCTGATCTGCAGGAGCACAGGCAGGGAAGAGATGTCCTGCTGGTGTTTCAGGAAGACATTGGCAGTGCATTAGCCAAGGCATGTCAACATGATATTGACAGTGATGTTGTGCACCTGGCACGAGCTGCAGGGATTATAAGGAAGGATATGTTCCAGTCATCTCAGCCTTTCAATGGGTCCTTCTCAAACAAATGTCAAGAAGAGTCTGTGCCACAACTGCTGCTGACAATGGTCTCCATGATTTTAGAGGGCGCAGGCATCAAAGATCAGGCATGTCAGTCATCGGCATCGGCGTCTGTGACAATAGCTCAACTTCTCAAATACAACAGTGTGAAGCATGAGAGGAGAGGTGCAGGCACAGACGTACGACACAGCATTAGTCAAGAGACTCCTTTGCCAATATATCTTGGCTTGATGCTTCATGCCCATACGAGAAAGAGGGAACTGGTTGACACATTATCTGGACTAGGGATCAGCATTGCCTATGATAGAGTGCTACGGATCTCTGCAGAGCTGGGGAACGGGGTCTGTCAGCGCTTTCGGGCGGAGAAGGTGGTCTGTCCCCCAAAGCTCCGCGGTGGAGTGTTCACCACATCAGCTGTGGATAATATAGACCACAATCCCAGTTCCACGACAGCACACGACTCCTTCCACGGAACTGGTATTTCATTGATACAACATCCAGACTATGACAATCAAGGCACAGACCGAGGTATTGTCATCATCGGGGGTGTCTCAAATGTCAAGACTGTGGAGGACCTTCCACGGTATTACACAGATGTACAACCAGTTAGTTCACTTGCCAAAAGCCACCCTGTACCAGCTGGAACCCAGGCGTCGCTGCAGAGGAATCCTGCACAAGCTGAACTGGATAAAGAGAAGAGGTGGCTCCAGACTGTGAAGGATGCATGTGACAGTGGTGACACACAGAATCCAGGAAACATTTCTTGGGCTGCACATCACGCAGAGAACCAATCGGCCAAGGATACTAGTATCACAGTCACACCCACTGCCTTGCTTCCCCTCTTCCATGACCAAGCCCACTCAGTGGCAATGATCCGCCATGCCATGGATGTCGTGAAAGCAGCGATCAATGAGCTAAACCCTGGACAGATACCCGTCGTCACACTGGACCAACCACTTTATGCGATCGCCAAGCAGGTGCAATGGAACTGGCCAGACACACATGGTGAAGATCTCTTTGTGGTCATGCTGGGTGGTCTACACACAGAGATGGCAGCTTTGAAGACAGCAGGAGACTGGCTGCAAGACAGCGGTTGGACACAGGCATTGGTTCAGGCAGAGATAGCAACAGCTGGCACAGCAGACTCCTTCTTGCATGCAGCTCACGTCAGCCGTACAAGACGCGCCCACCAAGTAACTGTTGCTGCCCTACACATACTGCAGCATCGTGCATATGACATATACAACGAAAGAGCAACTGCAAGAGATGAGGAACCATTGGAGTTCGAGGCATGGTGTGACCAGAGAGCAGCGGCATGTCCACAGTTTCAGTACTGGGCCACTGTACTTAACCTGGAGCTCTGTATACTCCTCTACATACGTTCACTGAGAGAGTCCAACTTCACGCTGTACATGGACACCCTACCAGAGCTAGCTGCATGGTTCGCTGCATTGGGCCATATCCACTATGCTCGCTGGTTACCAGTCCACATCAGGGACATGGTTGGCATTGCAGAGAAACACCCAGATGTTGCTGCCAAGTTCCATGCGGGGCACTTCACATCCAAGAAGACTAGGCATGCTTTCTCCGCCATCTCCCTAGACCAGGCTCATGAACAAAACAATGCCACGGTCAAAGGCGATGGCGGGGCAGTGGGCCTAACTGAAAATCCAAGTGCCCTTCGACGGTGGATGGTGGCTGGCCCCGAAGTTGCTCGGGTCATCACAGAATTTGAGACCTCACAGCAACTGCGCCAAAGGGGAGAGCACACCCACCACCATGAGCAAACCGACAGTGTGCAGAAGAAGTTCGTCCAAGATGTCCGTGCACTGACAACAGTCATCAAAGAGATGGGCAGCCCCTTTGAAGAAGAAAGCACAGATTTGCTGGTCCTGGGCACACTGGAGATCTTGGGCCCAGCTGTTGTAGATACTGTGCGTACAGCTTTACAGATTGGGAGAGATCAGTTCCATTCATTTGAGAAGGAACGTCTGGCAGACAGATCCAAGCCACTCAATGATGTCATCAAACGCAACAAACTCCCGTTGTTTTCATCCATCAAGGTCAAAGCTGCCCAGAAGAGCAAACAACAAGTAGCCTCTGCAAAGAGTGATTCAGAGCTCTTCTCCAGACTATACATCGCATGCCAAACCAGAGATGGGGGTCTCGAGCAGTTCTTCAAACATGAGAACAGCGCACATCCGCCAGCACTCTCGCAAAATGGACAGCTCCGCTTTGGTTCCAAAGCTGACTTGTTGCAGCCCTTAGAACAGCTTGTCGAAACAAAGTCGGACCCACCACAAGTATCTTCTGTGATCCTCGATGGAGCTGTAATAGTTCAAATGCTGAGCCCAGGCCAGACCAAAACATTTCTTGACTATGCCACAAAAGTATTCGTTCCATACATTATGTCACAGCTTCAACATCGATCTCGTCTCGATCTAGTGTGGGACTGCTATGCAAAGTCAGGCAGCCTGAAGGCAACTGCAAGGACCAACAGAGGCAAGGGAATACGCAGACGTGTCACTGGCTCTGCCCTCCTACCAGGCAACTGGCACAGTTTCCTCCGTGTCGACGAGAACAAGGAGGAACTCTTCAGCTTTCTGTCTAAGCAGGTCACGGAGTCCATCGATGTGCCAGACAAACAGCTGATTGCTACTGACGGTGAACAGGTAATGTGCATGATGTATGTTAGTGTGTGTTAGTGAAAGTGTGTGTATGTGTCTGGGTGGTGAGAGTGGGTGCGTGCCTGCTTGTGTGTTTGAGAGTGTGTGTACAATCTTCTGTGGTTTCAGTACATATTATACAATGTATTATTGATTTATGCTGTTGTAGAGTAAATTCTTACCCACATATGTGTATTCTTTTCATATAATTTAATTTTGATTATATAATCCCGATTTGTATTATCTATTCGGAAGAATATTTTGTATTGTATATATAATCTTTAGCTGTCCACGGTACACTCCCTCAAATTGTTAAGAAAGGCCTATTGGCCATAGTGTTCTTGAATTGCTTTTTTCTTTCCTGGCATCTTGGGGGAGTGTACACGAACAGGCTACTGTTATATGTGCAATGTCATATTGTATGATTTCATGTGTTTGATGCCAAGTAAATAACAATAATAATAATAATAATAATAATAATAATTGCCCTGTATTTATGTACTTGAAATAATGTACTGAAATAAATTAATAAATGTTATGCAGATTCATGTCAGGTTTTATTCGTGACCACCTACACCAAAGGAATTCACATTTAATTTACATCACGGTATTGTTCATGCTTACACCAACAGGTCATTGCTGTACCACCATGTGCAGACACAGCCGCTTTGGCCCCGTGCAATCACGAGGAAGCAGACACGCGCATGATGCTCCACGCAGCAGCTGCTATGAAATCTGGACACCGCAGAGTACTCATCCGCACCGTGGACACAGATGTGGTGGTTCTCGCTGTGTGGATGGCCCAGGAGCTTAATGAGGTAGTGGACGAACTCTGGTTAGCGTTTGGAACCGGAAAGAACTTCTGCTACATAGCAGCACACGAGCTGTCTGCTACCCTGGGACCAGACAAAGCCAAGGCACTGCCAATCTTCCATGCAATCACAGGGTGTGATACCGTCTCGAGCTTTGCAGGTCGTGGCAAGAAAACAGCATGGGCAGTATGGGAAACTTTTCCAGAAGTGACCAATGCATTCCTGGACCTGGCATCTGCACCAAGTGAGATCTCTGAGGATACACTGGCAACCCTGGAGAGATACGTAGTGCTTCTGTACGACCGCACATGCACATGTTCTGAGGTGAATCTGGCAAGAAAGAAACTCTTTGCAAAGAAATCTCGATCCATTGAAGCAATACCTCCAACACAGGCCGCCCTAGTACATACAACACGTGAAGAGAGCAACTTACCAGGGTGGACATTGTTGGGGACAGTCTCTTGTCCCACACTGCTATCTCCCATCACCATGCGACTGGGGGTGGGTGGACAATGACGGACAGTTCGATCCTCTGTGGACAACACTACCAGAAGCTGCCAAATCCTGCTATGAACTCATCTGTTGTGGGTGCGAAAAAGGTTGCAGTGGGAGATGCAAGTGCAAGAAAGCGGCTCTGAAATGCACAGCACTGTGTGCCTGTGATGGTGACTGCTCACATTGAGTTGGAACTGTGACACTTGGCATGACTTGATGCAATACGCTCGCTAGTTCTCTTGCTGAACGTGTGTATACAATGTACGTAATATGGGATTATCAGTTGCTTATGTGCATTAAAACATATTTCAATACAACCATTCAATTCATTGACCTCAGAAATGTACATCTAGACACCAGAATCAAGTATCTAGCTGGCATAGAACCAGAGATATCGGTCAGCAGATTTTCGGAAGCCGCCATCTTGGAATCCAATATGGCGTCAGTAAATCAATTTCCGCCATCTTGAAATCCAATATGGCGTCAGTAAATCAACTTCTAAGTAGAACCATTCAATTCCTTGACCTCAAGTTTGTACATCCAGACACTAAAATCAAGGCTGTAGCTGGTATAGAACCAGAAATATTTGTAATTAAAGATTTTTAAGCCGCCATTTTGAAATCCAATATGGCGGCCACATTGGGGTGAATTCCAAAGTGGTTCCATATCTGAAAATGTTCTCCATATAATATTCTATCATTCTGCCAAATTTGGTGCTTCCATCACAAAATGCACAATTGGTTTGCTATGCCGCTGCACTAATGGGGGTGAACATGCTGCACACTAGCCAAATGAAATGTAGCAAGAAGAGGACTGGGAAAGCACGGATGAAAAAGAAAGGGAACTAACTAACCAATTATGAAATGAAAAGAGGTGAGGGAGAAGGGGAATATATCACAATGACTTGGAAAAAGGGAATGGTTGGGAATGGGTCATTTTGGGTGGAAGAGATCATGAGTGTGGATGGGGGATGACCCGAGGTAGTGGTGAACAGCAGTTTTGTTTATTTTCCAATGAATACAAAACCCCTGATAAACTGTCAGTTGAATGGAAAAACAAAACTTAGCAATTTGTAGTGACCATGGACCGGCGTTTTCATCTGCACTACAAACATAGCGCCATTTTCCTCTTCACTAACAACACGTTCGGCTGATTTGTTCACATGTCACAAGGCTCAGAGGAATTGAACATGTCACATGGCTCAATTCCTCTGAAAGTGTTTCCATCACCAATTTTGTCTCCAATAGTTTATTTCACAATCCCACATGATCAGTATCAACATACTGAGAACCATTAGAGTTGCTAATGATGATGGAATCAGTATCGGAATTCAAATTAGACGGTGATTGATGATTTTCAATGGTTTTCAGAATATATTTTTTTCTGTTTGGGTTCCTCTTTAAAAGTTCAGATTAGCCAAAGAAACACTGCACGATGGAGGATGCCCAGTCAGTGGCTGCCTTTGGTGGCCATCTTGGAAATATGGCCTGCCCAAGAAAGATCATGGCTGATGGTGAGGCCCAAATGTTTGAGTGACTTAACCTCGTCATGTGGTTTGTTTCAGAAGTAGATGGGAAGGTTTGCCAGAAAGTCCTTTTGGAGAGATAGGGTGAGTGTGTGGGATTTGTCGGAGTTGAAAGACATATTGCAAGTGCTGGGCTGGACTAGCACCTGATTTATCAAGGCTCACAGAGGAAAGAGGATGCTGGTGCCTGTCTGTCTGAAGGATGAGAAATGCTACGGAACTGAGTTTTTTGTGTCATGTGGAACAAAGCTGGTCGGTGTATGTTATCATTGCACATCGGATTTTTATGCGAAAAAATAAAAAATATTTTTTCACATAAAACGGCTTTTTTGCTCGCAAAAAAATTATTTTTCTATTTTCGGAGAAAAAAAATATTTCGCCCTTTTTCGGGAAAAATAAAATAAAATGCCCTTTTTGGTCGAAAATGTCTGGCAACGCAAAAAAAATGAGGGAATTTTTCGAAATTTTTAACTGCGATCGAAATTTTTAACTGCGATCAAAATTTATAACTGCGATCGATCTCAAAAACAAAATGTTGCGTCCACTTGCATGCGTTGCGTCCCCAGCGTGTACAGCAGTGAGGCGGTGTACTACAGTGAGAGAGTGTACACAAAGTGCGAACAAGTCTCCTATCAAGATGAGTGCTGCTCTTCGTGACAAGTGGCTGAAGGAATTCAACGCTGGCGGTGATGGGGCCACCTTCAAGTACGTGTCGAGTGACACGGCTTTCTGTCGAGCTTGTGAAAAGACTTTCCGGGCGAAGCAGAAGTCTGAGCTGGCCCAACATGTCTGAGGACACCGCCACAAGAGCAACTTGGCCTTGAAGAAGAAGAGGACGGTCACGCAAGCCACCATGGAGGACTTTGGTGGCGGAAAGAGGCACAAGTGCGACGTCGTGGCTCAGGAGCTGTGCCAGGCCATGCTGGCCGCTGGCATCCCATGGTCGAAATTGGAAAACCCTGCCCTCCGGTCGTTCCTGGAGAAGCACATCACTCTCCAGATCCCCGATGAAAGCTGGATTCTAAAGCACTACCTCGACAAGTGCTACGACGAGGCCTTGGCGGGGATCTGTGCCAACCTCGGACAGCAGCCCATCTGGCTGTCCGTCGACGAGACGACTGATTCGGCAGGTCGATATGTGGCCAACATCATCGCGGGACGCTTGTCCAAGGAGGGGTACTTTCGTCCCCACCTCGTCCAGTGCATGTTTCTGGAGAAGACCAACTCCGGGGAGATCGTGCGCGCAGTCAATGACACGCTGCACTATCTTTGGCCTGATTTCAAGCCGGAGTGCCTCAAGGTCCTCGTCAGCGACGCCGTGGCCTATATGATCAAGGCCGGCCATGCCCTGAAGGAACTCTTCCCGGACTTGCTGCATGTGACTTGCGTTGCCCACGTGCTCCACCGTGTCTGCGAGACAGTCCGAGAAATGTTCAAGGACGTCAACGACCTGATTGCCACGACGAAGAAGGTGTTCGTCAAAGCCCCGTCGCGTGTTGTCCTTTGGAAGGAGCAGCAGCCCAATCTTTCTCTCCCCCCCGGAGCCCATTCTGACTCGGTGGGGGACGTGGATCGACGCCACGGTGTTTTACGCCGAGCACTTCGAGGCCGTCAAGGACATTGTGGACCAGCTGAACGATGACGACGCGATGGCAATCCGGAGTGCCAAGGACCTGTTCGGAAAGGCGGACATCAAGCTCAGTTTGGTCTTCTTAAATGCCCACGTGTCGTTCATCCCGAAGATCCTTAAGCAGCTGGAGGAGGCCGGCATGGAGCTGGCCAAGGCCTTCCAGCTCCTTGATCAGGCCAAGGAGGAGCTCGAAAAGATCCGAGGCTGCCGTAAGGAGATCCTGCTCACCAAGTTCAAGGCGGTGCTCCAGCGCAATCCCGACATTGGTGTGCTGAGGACAGTGGCTTTGATCCTGGATGGAGATCAGCACGGATCTGAGGTTGGTGTGCCGGCTGGAGTCAAGCTTGCCGACATCCCCCTCTTGAGGTACTGCCCCATCGTCAGCGTCGACGTGGAAAGGTCCTTCTCCATCGACAGAAACGTCCTCACCGACCGCCGACACCGCCTCACCAAGGAGAACATTACCAAGATAATGATTTCAAACACCTACTTTAACCGTTCCTAAAAGGGTCTTGTCAATTTCTTCTAGTCCTCTACTTAGCAAACAATGCGGTTGCAATAAAGGTACCTGAACGTCATTTTTTACCTGTTTACTAGCCCAGAGTGCTTAATGTTGTGCAGGAAAAAGCTTACCATTTTTTGTTCTTTTTTTGACTGATTTCTGAAAAACTTGGTAATAATAAAAAATGAATAAAACGGGGGAAAAAAATATTTCGGGATTTTTTCACATTAAAAAAAAAAAAAAAATCCGCTTTTCAAAACATAAAAGGCCTATTTTCTTAACATAAAAATCCGTAGTCTAGCCCTCATCATACAACATATCATATACCATGAGAAAAAAGAAAATCTGCCATTTGCTCGGATAATGGGACATGTTCTATTCATCCACGATATGTCTGCACCTTTTCTCCAATGGTTACATGCCATAAACGCCACTGACCAATGTCTGAAGGCACAGTTGGAGTAGTTCAGGAGTTCTGAAGGCAAAATAAGTCTTCATCATCTGCCAGTGAGTGCATTGTTATAAAAATAGTGATTTTTCGTGTTTACAGCTCATTGATTAATGGTTGCTATTACCTTCTTTATGACAATTTCATAAGGAATATAAGTTATGTCATCATTGCAGTGCTTCTGAACTTAATTATTTTCCATGGAACATTTTCGAGTTTGCTCGAACCTCGCAACACACCAAACCAAATTTTACCATGTCGATGAGTATTAGATTTTGATAACTCATGAGCCATTGGAAGAAAGAGTAAAAACATCACCTTTTTCACCTAGATGAGTAAATTATAACTAACATACTGCATTTAAAATCATTTTAATATCCCAAGTGCTTTCGGAAAGATTTCAAACAATGATGTAAATTATTTTTATGGTTTACGAAAGCTTTATTATGAAAGAAAATCCTAATTACCATTCTGCCCATAAAGGAGACAATTTGGCCGAGGCCGAACGAAGCGAGGTCAAGGTTGTTTATTCCAGGTACGTGAAGCACCCTGCAACCTATGCCTACAAAAACAGCTTTTTTGGAACTCAGGCCACAGATTCCATGCAATCATCATTTAACTTTGTATATAAAAAAAAAATCTCCAACGGTAGGCACTTCTATGTTGAAAGTTCTGTGTCATTGCTCAAGCGCTTGTGGACAAAACAAATATACACACAAATAAAGGTGAAAAAGTGAGTGCGGGCCTCGGCCGACGTTCCACAACACGGTTATTGATCAAGGATGGTTGTGGACACCTATTACAAGTAAACTTGATCTTTTTCAAAACACTTCTCTCAAATATGTCATTAAAGACCACAGGGTAGTCAAACCATTCATTTAAGACTGTTTCCAGAAACAATCAAGTGAGAAACGGAAGGCCTGAACTTTTAAAATTGGCACTTGTGAAAAACTTGAATCTGTCTTGAGGAACAGATCAGGCACTTAAATATTCGGCTCAATGCTGGAAAGAGCTTCCATGGACACAAAGTTCCTCATCCAGACTCTTTAGACATGACCTCTTGCTGTTTTTGGTAAGTGTCAATGCTGAGAAGCTCATATCATAAAGGTATGTGGTTGAAAACGGTAGCAATATATCAACGGCACGATCAGTGATGGTCAGATGCTCTTTTTCCAACTGTAGCCAAAATGAGTCCAGGGACACCTCGATGAACTTATCTTTGAGACCGAGGTCTCTCTTGAGGTCTACAAGTTCCTCTCGCGCCTTCAGCGAAAGCTCGTTGACTGATGCATCTGCAGATGAGCTCATCTACTTACTAAAGTCCTGCGGCACATAAGGGACTTTGTCACGGCACACCAGTTGTGAAGCACTCCATTATTGAGGCATATAGGGTACGTTCTTAGATGGCCATTAGGTGATGTTGTATTTTATTGTCTGCTATTATTTAATTCTAGACTTTTCCTCAATATCTGTGCATTGGCCAACCTAGTGCAAGACGAATATTTGAACTTGCATATGTATGTCCACGTCCTATAAATAGTTCAAACGAACGACTGCTTGAGCTGGCCCCTTTGATTAGTAGGTCGTTTGAAAGAGGGACAATTTAAGGTATGTGCTGTTATGATACAAGTTCCCTTAAAAGGAACTGTTGTGCTGGAGGAGGCCATTAGGCCCATAAAGTCTGCACAGGATTCCTTGTCCGTGCTCTATCCATCAAGCAAGGAAGCAGCACGTACCATTTTAAAAGTCTTTAGTATGATTCAACTGCGGTTCGAACCACCAATCTCCCAGACTCAGAATGGATGCTATAACCATTGCACCACCAAGTCTGGTAAAAGGTTCGGGTAGCATTGGAGCGAGTTCAGCAGTAAGGGAGTCACGGCAGTACAATTGAAACAGAGGAGTGCCGAGAGGAGAGGAGTCACATCCAGTTTATGAAGCTGGTTCATCTTGCAGAAGTGGGCACAGTAGTGTGTGCTTGGTCTTATATTCACGAGTCTGCAGTTCATCTGCACCATTTGACATGCTGCTGCTTTCCAGCAGGGTAAGAAATAAGCGGTGGCCCGGGTACCAAATGCCACCAAAAACTCAATCAGGCCTCCAAAACCTGGTCCTGTGTGGCCCGTGTGGCCACTTGTCAAAATCTTCGATATATCTTCTTCGTTGATGTATTTGGTCGTTACTTATCATTATGCAATCTCAACGAACTAAACTTGCCAAGGGGACTACGGGTCATAAGGCAAAGGTTGTAGTGACTTCATTTGCTACCCCTCACCAGGAGTTCCGCAGGTTGGATGATGCAAATTATCTTGGTAAATGTGTACCGTGTATCACCGCTTCTGGTGACGATGGACGAGGGTGTTACGAATGCCGCTTCAGAACCCTCAATTGTATCACGAGTAAGAGGACTCCGTGTTATTTTCACACTCGCTTAGCCTATGTTGCTTTAAACTTCACTTGACTGCTAAAATTCCACAGGAATTCACATGTTTTATTGCCTGTTTCCACCTTGGGAAGGTGTATAATAATGGAGCAGCTTGAGCGTCATCCACCTTATGGTGGCATTTTTCTCAGGCCACTTCAAATGGCAAAAGTAATAACAAGAATAATGAAAATAGCATAATAATATTAACATTACAGTACGATATTGCAAAATAATCTTATTATAATAGAGCAAACGTATATGGTTATGTCGTTATGTCGCCATGTTAATATGCGACGAAAACGTCTTCTTCTTCTTCAAAAAATTTTTTTAGCACCCTCTTAATTAACCCTCTTAATTGCGTTAAGACTGCTGAGACCCCTCAGACCTTTGACGACCCTTTAAATCCCCCAAGACCCTTCAGACCCCCAAAACACCCCGAAGAGCCAAAACACCCTTCAGACCCCCAAAACACCCTTCAGACCCCCAAAACACCCCGAAGACCCAAAAGACCCTGAAGCGCCAAAACCTCCGAAGCGCCAAAACACCCCGAAGAGCCAAAACACCCCGAAGAGCCAAAACACCCCGAAGCGCCAAAACACCCCGAAGAGCCAAAACACCCCGAAGAGCCAAAACACCCCGAAGAGCCAAAACACCCCGAAGAGCCAAAACACCCCGAAGAGCCAAAACACCCCGAAGAGCCAAAACACCCCGAAGAGCCAAAACACCCCGAAGAGCCAAAACACCCCGAAGAGCCAAAACACCCCGAAGAGCCAAAACACCCCGAAGAGCCAAAACACCCCGAAGAGCCAAAACACCCCGAAGAGCCAAAACACCCCGAAGAGCCAAAACACCCCGAAGAGCCAAAACACCCCGAAGAGCCAAAACACCCCGAAGAGCCAAAACACCCCGAAGAGCCAAAACACCCCGAAGAGCCAAAACACCCCGAAGAGCCAAAACACCCCGAAGAGCCAAAACACCCCGAAGAGCCAAAACACCCCGAAGAGCCAAAACACCCCGAAGAGCCAAAACACCCCGAAGAGCCAAAACACCCCGAAGAGCCAAAACACCCCGAAGAGCCAAAACACCCCGAAGAGCCAAACCACCCCGAAGAGCCAAAACACCCAGAAGAGTCAAAACACCCCAAAGAGCCAAAACACCCCAAGGAGCCAAAACACCCCAAGGAGCCAAAACACCCCAAGGAGCCAAAACACCCCAAGGAGCCAAAACACCCCGAAGAGCCAAAACACCCCGAAGAGCCAAAACACCCCGAAGAGCCAAAACACCCCGAAGAGCCAAAACACCCCGAAGAGCCAAAACACCCCGAAGAGCCAAAACACCCCGAAGAGCCAAAACACCCCGAAGAGCCAAAACACCCCGAAGAGCCAAAACACCCCGAAGAGCCAAAACACCCCGAAGAGCCAAAACACCCCGAAGAGCCAAAACACCCCGAAGAGCCAAAACACCCCGAAGAGCCAAAACACCCCGAAGAGCCAAAACACCCCGAAGAGCCAAAACACCCCGAAGAGCCAAAACACCCCGAAGAGCCAAAACACCCCGAAGAGCCAAAACACCCTGAAGAGCCAAAACACCCCGAAGAGCCAAAACACGGCGAAGACCCAAAACACCCCGAAGACCCAAAACACCCCGAAGACCCAAAACACCCCGAAGACCCAAAACACCCCGAAGACCCAAAACACCCCGAAGACCCAAAACACCCCGAAGACCCAAAACACCCCGAAGACCCAAAACACCCCGAAGACCCAAAACACCCCGAAGACCCAAAACACCCCGAAGACCCAAAACCCCCGAAGAACCAAAACACCCCAAAGAGCCAAAACACCCCGAAGAGCCAAAAGACCCGAAGAGCCAAAAGACCCAAAGACCCCGAAGACCCAAAAGACCCTGAAGACCAAGAAGAACCAAAAGACCCTTAAGACCCAAAAGCCCCTGAAGACCCCAAAGACCCAAAAGACACAGAAGACCCAAAAGACACAGAAGACCCAAAAGCCTCTGAAGACACCAAAGACCCAAAAGACCCTGAAGACCCAAAACACCTCAAAGACCAAAAATACCCTTAAAGGCCCAGAGGATCAAAAAGACCCTGAAGACCCAAATGGCACTGAAGACCCAAAAGACACCAAAATGGTCAAAGATGCCTACCCCTCTGAAACAATGTGTGGTGAGGCATGCGGAGCGCGCCGAGTCACACTAGTAATATTAATAATAATATTAACAAAAATAGGAATCACCTTTAGAGGCCATTTTTCCCCGGAGAGCGGGGGTTGGCCTTTTTTGGGCACTGTGGTCCCCTTTTTGAAGCAATGTTCTATGGCCGGATGCCCTTCCTGCCACCAACCCTGTTAGTCGCCTCTTGCAACACACAGGGAATTACCAGCAAGCTGGTACTCAATTTGCCGACCTGGGTAGGATGACAGGCTAGGTCAACCCCCCTGGCTTTGATTCAGCAATCGACCAGGATTCGAACCCAGGATCCTAGGATCCCAAGCCGCCACCCTAACTGCTAAGCCAACACCAGGCTTAATATTAACAATAAGAACAGCACAATAATTGTCAGTAATAAAAAGAATAATGTGATCCCCTCTGGTCACTCCCGTAGATATATTTCAAATTATTTTATGTGATTAGAATAATGGTAACCTCCTAATCTTACGCGATACCACCAGCCATAAACACAAACGCGCAAGAAGAAGATCCAGGGGTGTCCGATTTCCAATCAACTCGCTATCGCTTGCGAAGCCAGCCTGCCGTATCAACAGTTTCATTTGAGTGCTTAAGCCACCTGGCGAGCGCTCTACAAGCATATTGTTAATGGAACACACCCACTGGGCTGTATATAACTGGAGCAAACCCCGCTGTGGTAAGTGGTAAGTAGGCAGCGAGTAGCTGATGGGAGTGTTTCGTGATTCCGAGTTGAGGTTGCTGGTATGAAAAGCCCTGAAATTTGTTCTGTAGGTGCCGTGAGAAATGGTAATGTAAACATGGATACTGATTTTTTATGAATTTTTATGAAACGGCAAATAATATATGGTCGGGTTACCAAAAAAAATCTGTTTAGGTAGCCCGGTGGAGAACCAACAAAATAAAATTAAAATAAATCAAGCATGACCCCTGTCCAGGCTCGCATCTGGAACACCTGCACCAACGTGCACATGGCAAGTGCCCTTTGGTCTTCACCGATTCTTTGAAATCACCACTGCATCAGTTTGCGTACCTTGAACTTCTCCACGAATCTTCTGCCTGAACCCACTACAGTATTATTGACTCTGCTGATTCCCCCAGCGCACTTTCAGTGTACTAAAAACTCGTGATAAGGTGCAGCAGTCCCGCAAAGAGCATTGACTGTTACAGCCAGTCACATACCTGTCTATATCTATATATCTATCTCTCTCGGCTATTCCTTGTTCTCGCTCTCATCGTGCTGTTTCGAGCACCCTTCCAACAGTCCGAACGTGTTTGTTTTTCCTTTTTATTCCTACACCTCCATTTGATTATATCGTTGGTTATTTACGATTCTGTCAGTCGGGTTTTGGCCTTGTATGCCTATAATAAATTATTTGTTCATAATGAAGGTCGTTGCACTTGTTTACTTTCCTGGTGCACTTCAGCTGTAAATCAAACCATTTTGGAGTTTAAGAGAATGGACATCCGCTGGACCAGATCAGTCACCTGAGCTTGCTTTATAATGAGGTCCACCCTCGTGACATTGCAAACTGCCACAGGGAGGTACATGCAAATACGCAGGCTGTGTTCTGTAGAACAAACACCGTACACACCCCGAGAGACATGCTCCATACAACATGTCGGCCAGTGCATGGCCACTTAAATACGAAAAGACCCAAGCCAAAAACAAACAGTGGCACGCACTTAAGAGATCAAAGACCACCTAGAACCATGACTGAATGCAAACCTAGTGCATCATTATGTTAGGTTATCTCCTTGTAGTAGCATTTATAATACTGATAACAAGGCTCATGGAAGACCTGAACAACAGCACAGGGTGAAGGGTTAGAGAATTGATTTTGGAACAAATGGTTAACGAGAAGGCAAGAACATGTGGATACAGAACGATGGACCAAGGCTTGAAATGGAAATAATTAAAAGAACCTTAAAAACAGGTAAAACTAAAATGAACCCCAAGACCAGTGAAATCACATTGACAAACGCTTACTGATGTAGGCGTTGTCGGGTGAATGGCGCCGTGTAACATTCCAACTCTTCCAGGTCAGGCAGGTTCTCCGTGTCCAGATCCATGGGGTTGCTGGGAATCCACCGGTGGAACCTCCTTAAACTCTCCTGCACTCTGAACGGACATGGGCCATTCCAAGCAGAGCACGGTATACCGACAGCGAGTCGGGATGTTCACAAACACCACGGCAGCGTGCCGCACTATGTGAGATTACCCATTTATGGGGATGGGGGAGGTGGGAGGTTATAAAATAACCTCATTCTGTCACATCCATGGGCTGCGCTGGACGCTCGTCTCATGCTCAAGTCCATGTACATCTCAAAAGTCGCAGTCCCCGTGAAGCCGATGCGGCTAGCCAAAGCAGGATTAATGGCGTCAGCATTTCACTCACCTGCTAATTATGTGGTGTCTCTCCTTGTACACAACACCTTTTCGCCTTGAAACAGTAAATAATGGAGCGAAACCAACAGCGTTGTTAGGACGGTTAGTAAAGAATGAAGAAGTATGACGTTAGTAGCAAAAGCAATGCATTTGGTTACAAAGAAGAAGAGTTAACAGGTTAGAAGCAAAGAGTTCCCTTTGATATTACCGATTTTACAACCTCAAGCGCCACCGGTGCTTGAGATGTAAATACGTCAATGATGTGAGACCGAGGGAAGGTCCGAGCGGTCTAGGCCAAGCAAAGGTAGAACCCACCGGAATGGCATTCGGATATTCATTTCTTCTGCGTATTTGCAAAGCATTCCCCAGGTAGCATGGATCTTCACAAACGTCAAGTCATTGTTCGTGATTGACATCTATAAAATGAGAAAAGAACAAACTGTGCCAATTATGTAAAGGACATGAAGAATACACACATACATATATATATACGAGCTTGGCTCGGCGCGTCGTTACTGAGGAACGGGCTTATTTTAGCTGAGGCTAATGACTGTACCTGAGTTGCTGTGTTGTCATGATTTACACCAATCATAATACAAACAATTACTTTGCACAAATGTATTTGTTGTGTTTGTGATATTACATTTTTATAGGCAATTTAGGTTGAAGATTTAGGTTAAATGTTTTTTTTTCAAGAAAGAACCCCCCAGCACATACATAGGGGAGGGGTAGGTGCAGACTGGAAGTTTGGGACGATTACACCTCACCACCACATAATTCAAAACACCCCACCACCACGTAATTAAAACACCTCACCACCACGTAATAAAAACACCTCACCACCACGAAATTAAAAACACATCACAGCCATAAAACACATAATAAAAACACCTCACAGTCATAAAACACATAATAAATACACCTCACAGTCATAAAACACATAATAAATACACCTCACAGTCATAAAACACGTAATAAATACACCTAATAGCCATAAAACACATAATAAAAACACCTCACAGTCATAAAACACATAATAAAAACACCTCACAGCCACGAAATTGAAAACACCTCACAGCCATCAAACACGTAATAAATACACCTCACAGCCATCAAACAGGTAATAAAACACGTCACCACCACGAAATTGAAAACACCCCACAGCCATAAAACACGGAATAAATACACCTCACAGCCATCAAACAGGTAATAAAACACCTAACCACCACGAAATTGAAAACACCTTACAGCCATAAAACACGGAATAAATACACCTCACAGCCATCAAACAGGTAATAAAACACCTAACCACCACGAAATTGAAAACACCTCACAGCCATCAAACACATAATAAAAACACCTCACAGTCATAAAACACGTAATAAATACACCTAACCACCACGAAATTGAAAACACCTCACAGCCATCAAACACGTAATAAAAACACCTCACAGTCATAAAACACGTAATAAATGCACCTCACAGCCATGAAACACGTAATAAATACACCTCACAGCCATGAAACACGTAATAAAAACACCTCACAGCCATAAAACACGTAATAAATACACCTAACCACCACGAAATTGAAAACACCTTACAGCCATCAAACACGTAATAAATACACCTCACAGTCATAAAACACGTAATAAATACACCTCACAGCCATCAAACAGGTAATAAAACACGTCACCACCACGAAATTGAAAACACCTTACAGCCATCAAACACGTAATAAAAACACCTCACAGTCATAAAACACGTAATAAAAACACCTCACAGTCATAAAACACGTAATAAAAACACCTCACCACCACGAAATTGAAAACACCTCACAGCCATCAAACACGTAATAAATACACCTCACAGTCATAAAACACGTAATAAATACACCTCACAGCCATCAAACAGGTAATAAAACACGTCACCACCACGAAATTGAAAACACCCCACAGCCATAAAACACGGAATAAATACACCTCACAGCCATCAAACAGGTAATAAAACACCTAACCACCACGAAATTGAAAACACCTTACAGCCATAAAACACGGAATAAATACACCTCACAGCCATCAAACAGGTAATAAAACACCTAACCACCACGAAATTGAAAACACCTCACAGCCATGAAACACGTAATAAATACACCACAGTCATAAAACACGTAATAAATACACCTAACCACCACGAAATTGAAAACACCTTACAGCCATCAAACACGTAATAAATACACCTCACAGTCATAAAACACGTAATAAATACACCTAACCACCACGAAATTGAAAACACCTCACAGCCATCAAACACATAATAAAAACACCTCACAGTCATAAAACACGTAATAAATACACCTAACCACCACGAAATTGAAAACACCTCACAGCCATCAAACACATAATAAATACACCTCACAGTCATAAAACACGTAATAAATACACCTAACCACCACGAAATTGAAAACACCTTACAGCCATCAAACACACAATAAATACACCTCACAGTCATAAAACACGTAATAAATACACCTAACCACCACGAAATTGAAAACACCTCACAGCCATCAAACACATAATAAATACACCTCACAGTCATAAAACACGTAATAAATACACCTAACCACCACGAAATTGAAAACACCTTACAGCCATCAAACACGTAATAAAAACACCTCACAGTCATAAAACACGTAATAAAAACACCTCACAGTCATAAAACACGTAACAAAAACACCTCACCACCACGAAATTGAAAACACCTCACAGCCATCAAACACGTAATAAATACACCTCACAGTCATAAAACACGTAATAAAACACGTCACCACCACGAAATTGAAAACACCCCACAGCCATAAAACACGGAATAAATAAACCTCACAGTCATAAAACACGTAATAAATACACCTAACCACCACGAAATTGAAAACACCTCACAGCCATCAAACACATAATAAATACACCTCACAGTCATAAAACACGTAATAAATACACCTAACCACCACGAAATTGAAAACACCTCACAGCCATCAAACACATAATAAATACACCTCACAGTCATAAAACACGTAATAAATACACCTAACCACCACGAAATTGAAAACACCTTACAGCCATCAAACACATAATAAATACACCTCACAGTCATAAAACACGTAATAAATACACCTAACCACCACGAAATTGAAAACACCTCACAGCCATCAAACACGTAATAAAAACACCTCACAGTCATAAAACACGTAATAAATACACCTAACCACCACGAAATTGAAAACACCTTACAGCCATCAAACACATAATAAATACACCTCACAGTCATAAAACACGTAATAAATACACCTAACCACCACGAAATTGAAAACACCTCACAGCCATCAAACACGTAATAAAAACACCTCACAGCCATAAAACACGTAATAAATACACCTAACCACCACGAAATTGAAAACACCTCACAGCCATCAAACACATAATAAAAACACCTCACAGCCATAAAACACGTAATAAAAACACCTCACAGTCATAAAACACATAATAAATACACCTCACAGTCATAAAACACGTAATAAATACACCTAACCACCACGAAATTGAAAACACCTCACAGCCATCAAACACATAATAAATACACCTCACAGTCATAAAACACGTAATAAATACACCTCACAGTCATAAAACACGTAATAAATACACCTCACAGTCATAAAACACATAATAAATACACCTCACAGTCATAAAACACGTAATAAAAACACCTTACAGCCATCAAACACGTAATAAAAACACCTCACAGTCATAAAACACGTAATAAATACACCTAACCACCACGAAATTGAAAACACCTCACAGCCATCAAACACATAATAAATACACCTCACAGTCATAAAACACGTAATAAATACACCTAACCACCACGAAATTGAAAACACCTCACAGCCATCAAACACATAATAAATACACCTCACAGTCATAAAACACGTAATAAATACACCTAACCACCACAAAATTGAAAACACCTCACAGCCATCAAACACATAATAAAAACACCTCACAGTCATAAAACACATAATAAATACACCTCACAGTCATAAAACACGTAATAAAAACACCTCACCACCACGAAATTGAAAACACCTCACAGCCATCAAACACGTAATAAAAACACCTCACAGCCATAAAACACGTAATAAATACACCTAACCACCACGAAATTGAAAACACCTCACAGCCATCAAACACGTAATAAAAACACCTCACAGTCATAAAACACGTAATAAATACACCTTACCACCACGAAATTGAAAACACCTTACAGCCATCAAACACATAATAAAAACACCTCACAGTCATAAAACACGTAATAAAAACACCTAACCACCACGAAATTGAAAACACCTCACAGCCATCAAACACGTAATAAAAACACCTCACAGTCATAAAACAAGTAATAAAAACACCTAACCACCACGAAATTGAAAACACCTTACAGCCATCAAACACGTAATAAAAACACCTCACAGCCATGAAACACGTAATAAAAACACCTAACCACCACGAAATTGAAAACACCTTACAGCCATCAAACACGTAATAAAAACACCTCACAGCCATAAAACACGTAATAAAAACACCTAACCACCACGAAATTGAAAACACCTTACAGCCATCAAACACATAATAAAAACACCTCACAGTCATAAAACACGTAATAAAAACACCTAACCACCACGAAATTGAAAACACCTTACAGCCATCAAACACGTAATAAAAACACCTCACAGCCATGAAACACGTAATAAAAACACGTCACCACCACGAAATTGAAAACACCTCACAGCCATCAAACACGTAAGAAAAACACCTCACAGTCATAAAACACGTAATAAAAACACCTCACCACCACGAAATTGAAAACACCTCACAGCCATCAAACACATAATAAAAACACCTCACAGCTATAAAACACGTAATAAATACACCTCACCACCACGAAATTGAAAACACCTTACAGCCATCAAACACATAATAAAAACACCTCACAGCCATAAAACACGTAATAAATACACCTAACCACCACGAAATTGAAAACACCTTACAGCCATCAAACACATAATAAAAACACCTCACAGCCATAAAACACGTAATAAATACACCTAACCACCACGAAATTGAAAACACCTCACAGCCATCAAACACGTAATAAAAACACCTCACAGTCATAAAACACGTAATAAAAACACCTCACCACCACGAAATTGAAAACACCTCACAGCCATCAAACACGTAATAAATACACCTCACAGCCATAAAACACGTAATAAATACACCTTACCACCACGAAATTGAAAACACCTCACAGCCATCAAACACGTAATAAAAACACCTCACAGCCATAAAACACGTAATAAAAACACCTCACCACCACGAAATTGAAAACACCTCACAGCCATCAAACACGTAATAAAAACACCTCACAGCCATCAAACACGTAATAAAAACACCTCACAGCCATAAAACACGTAATAAAAACACCTCACAGCCATAAAACACGTAATAAAAACACCTCACAGCTATAAAACACGTAATAAAAACACCTCACCACCACGAAATTGAAAACACCTCACAGCCATCAAACACATAATAAAAACACCTCACAGCTATAAAACACGTAATAAAAACACCTCACCACCACGAAATTGAAAACACCTCACAGCCATCAAACACATAATAAAAACACCTCACAGCTATAAAACACGTAATAAATACACCTAACCACCACGAAATTGAAAACACCTCACAGCCATCAAACACGTAATAAAAACACCTAACCAACACAAAATTAAAAACACCTCACAGCCATCAAACACGTAATAAAAACACCTCACAGCCATGAAACACGTAATAAAAACACCTCACCACCACGAAATTGAAAACACCTCACAGCCATCAAACACGTAATAAAAACACCTCACAGCCATAAAACACGTAATAAAAACACCTCACCACCACGAAATTGAAAACACCTCACAGCCATCAAACACGTAATAAAAACACCTCACAGCCATAAAACACGTAATAAAAACACCTCACCACCACGAAATTGAAAACACCTCACAGCCATCAAACACATAATAAAACACCTCACAGCTATAAAACACGTAATAAAAACACCTCACCACCACGAAATTGAAAACACCTCACAGCCATCAAACACGTAATAAAAACACCTCACAGCCATAAAACACGTAATAAAAACACCTCACCACCACGAAATTGAAAACACCTCACAGCCATCAAACACGTAATAAAAACACCTCACAGCCATAAAACACGTAATAAAAACACCTCACTGTAGTGAAATCGTATTCGTACTGAACCCGGGGTGATGCTCGCTGCTCGTTCACACCGCTAGGGGTGTGACTATAAGACCCGCTGCTGCGAACGGTGCTCCGAGACTTCTCCTGTGACACGTTACATCTGGTAGACTCACTAACGGTACGCCTGCATAGAATATCCAGCTTGCTTGCATTGAATGAGATGAATGGACCCATGTGATGTCACATCGTATACTTATTGTATTTTCTACTTTACAGGATGATGTTATGATCTAAATGCAATTAAACCAACCCGTTGGACTAAAGTTGTGTGGACCTGATTGGTTTTCCACAACACTTAATTGCATTTAAGATCTACCGACATGGCTGGCAACAAGACGCTGACGGTGTCCGTATTCTGCGCCGACCCGCAAGCCCCGGATGGTGGCTTGCAGCTGAAGCACTGGCTCAGAACATTGGAGAATCTTTTTGATGAGCCTGAGACCGCGCCGACGGCTGCCGCGAAGCTAGCAACTCTACATTCAAAAATCGACTACCGGGTGTACAACTCTATCGCTCAATGCGCGACGTATGACCTCTCCATCGCGGAGCTCAAACGGCTGTACATAAAGGAAAAAAGCCCGGTGTATGCACGATATTTGCTGCAAACGCGACGTCAGCAACCCAACGAGGCGATGGACCACTACGCCCAGGAGCTCCGGCAGCTCTTGCTGGACAGCGTCAGGGAGCCACGGACTCCCGCGCAGGCTCAGGATGATCGTCTTTTAGATGCCTTCATTGCAGGGGTCTCCTCCCAGGAACTAAGGCTCAAACTCTTAGAGAAGACCGACCTGACCTTCGCTACGGCACTCGAGCAAGGGACAGTATACACTGAAGCGCGGATGCAATCGAACACCTATGATCGCACGCGCCTCTTGGCGGGCACCACACTACACGCCCGGCCAGAGAGTGCTACCGCCGAGGACGCGGATCCGCTCGCTGAACTCCGGGATGCTCCGGAGGAAGACCCAGCCCTGACGGCTGCCGTTACGACCAGACCCAAGGCCTTACGCGGGGCCGCATGCTTTTTCTGTGAGGGGCCACGTCATGCCCGGGTCGTGTGTCCGGCACGAGACGCTATATGCCATTTGTGCTCGCAAAAGGGACATTACGCGAAAGTGTGCAGGAAAACGGCACGCGGCTCGCGGCTCATTGACTCGCGCGGGCGCGGCGACCTTGAATGGGCTCATTGCGGAGCCCGCGAGCCGAGCCCGACACCCGGTGCCTTACCCGACTTTGAAGGGGAGGGCCCCTCTCTGCGGGCCCCTGGGCGCTCAGACGTCCTTGGCGGGCGTCACCGGACAGCCACCACCGTCTCGTCCTCCATCGGGCACAAAGTACGTGTCCTTGACCAAACTCCGGGCCACGCAAGGGGCTTTGAAGCCTCGCCAAGCCCCAGCGGAACGTTCTCCTCGAGTCGTCCACGAGCTAACGGCGGCCCACGCCCCGACAAAGGCGATTTCAAATACTACGGAGGCCTTTTGCTGCCAAAAGTGTCAAAAGGCGATTTCGAATACTACGGAGGCCTTTTTCTGCCTCTGCTGCCAAAAGTGTCAAAAGGCGATTTCGAATACTACGGAGGCCTTCTTCTGCCAAAAGTGTCAAAAGGCAATTTCAAATACTACGGAGGCCTTTTCCCGTCAGAATTGTCAGATTTTGAATCGCGAAACACCGGAATGCTTGGGAAAGCCCTCTGATGGCGTTAATGGATTCCCCATGGTCAACGCAGACTCCGGCCATGACCGCAAAACTGCTGCTGGCGTAGGATCCACCCGCGAGGCTGGTCCGACCCATTCGGGGGGGCTCAGTCCCGCTCCCAGCAGCCTCGTCTGGCCTGGCTCAAGCCCTTATTCCCCTCATGGTCGAAGGCCATTGTGTTCGGGCCTTGGTGGATACAGGATCTACGGATAGTTTTATCGACCAGCGACTTGTGCTCCGGCATGGGTGGCGGATCTGGAGGTCTACGAGATGGATCTTCATGGCTTCCCAGGGGCTTCGACTCAGCACGAAGGGGGAATGCCGATTGAAACTCGTGCTAAAGGGACGGGTTTTCCCTGATGTACACCTTATGGTTTTACCCGCATTATGTGCTGATATTCTGTTAGGACACGATTTTCTTAAGCTGCATGGACGTCTGGTAATGGAGTTTGGTGGGCCTGACACGCTTGTTGTGGGGGCGGACGACGCGCTTGCGGTGTGCGCCCTAGCGCAAATGGACGTCCAGCCGCTTTCGCTGTTCCCCAATCTAACCTCCGACTGCACCCCTGTCGCGGTGAAATCACGGCGCTACTCTCGCGCAGACATGCAATTCATTGCGGACGAAACGGCTCAGCTCTTGAAAGACGGCATCATAGAACCTAGTAGGTCGCCGTGGCGCGCCCAGGTCTTGGTGGTGCGCAGCGAGGCCCATCGCAGACGCATGGTAATCGACTATTCCCAAACGATTAACCGCTTTACACAGCTGGATGCCTACCCCCTTCCGGGGATGGACGCGCTAGTGCAACAGGTGTCCCAGTATTCGGTCTATAGCACTCTCGATCTCCGTAGTGCGTACCACCAGATCCCTATCTCTAGGGCGGATCGTATCTATACCGCATTTGAGTCGGGGCAGCGGTTGTACCAATTTACGCGATTGCCTTTTGGGGTAACGAACGGGGTCGCTTGTTTCCAGAGGGCCATGGATGACCTCGTTGCGCGGGAGCACTTAACCGATGTTTTCGTCTACCTCGATAATCTTACGGTTTGTGGATATGACCAAGGGCACCATGATGCTAATCTGAAGCGCTTCCTTGAGGTCGCGCAGCGGTATCACTTAACTATGAACGAGGATAAGTGCCAATACTCCCTACGCACGATAGATCTTCTGGGGTACACCGTGACCCATGGCTCTGTCGCTCCGGATAAGGAGCGTCTGCGACCTTTGCTCGACATGGCCCCTCCCTGTGATCGGGCGTCCCTGAAGCGCGCCCTTGGGCTGTTCGCCCATTACTCCAAATGGGTGCAAAGTTTCTCCGCGAAACTTCGCCCCCTCGTGGCCTGCGACACCTTCCCCATGAGTCCGGCCGCATTGGCGGCCTTTGAAGGCCTTAAGGCCGACATCGCCCGAGCCGCCGTGGCGACAATCGACGAGAGCGGCTCGTTCGTCCTCGAAAGTGACGCCTCGGATCAGGCCATCGCGGCGACCCTCTCCCAAGGGGGGCGTCCCGTGGCTTTCTTTTCACGGACTCTTACCACCGCTGAGCGGAGACACTCGTCCGTTGAAAAGGAAGCGTATGCGATCGTCGAGTCTATTCGGCGATGGCGCCCGTACTTACTCGGGCGGAGCTTCCAAATCATCACGGACCAGCAAAGCGTTGCGTTCATGTACGACACCTTACACGCCCAGCGCATTAAGAATGAGAAAATCACTCGCTGGCGTATCGAACTCGCCGACTTCTGTTACACCATCAAATATCGCCCGGGGAAGGATAACCAGGCCGCCGATGCCTTATCACGACCGGCTACATGTGCCGGTATCACCTCTTTGGAGGGCCTACGGGTGCTGCATGCCACTGCGGGCCATCCCGGCGTAACGCGTTTCGCTCATTTTGTGCGGTGTGGGAATCTCCCATACTCGATTGACGATATCCGCCGTATCTGTCGCGACTGCGCTATCTGCGCGGAAATCAAACCGCGTTTCTATAACCCTCCCATGGGGACTCTGGTGAAGGCTACACGCCCGTGGGAACGCTTGGCGATGGATTTCAAGGGCCCATTGCCGGTGTCGAGCGGCTCTCGCTATCTGCTCACTATCGTTGATGAGTACTCGCGATTCCCCTTTGCTTATACGTGCGCGGACATGACTGCTGCCACGGTGATGCGATGCTTACAGAACTTGTTCTCAATGTTCGGTTACCCGGCCTATGTCCATACCGACCGGGGTGCGGTCTTCTTGTCTCAGGAGGTGCGCGGCTATCTGCTCCAAAATAACATTGCTTCTAGTTACACCACGCCGTACAGACCCCAGGCTAATGGGCAGATCGAACGCTTCAACGGGATTATCTGGAGGGCCGTCATGCTCAACCTCCGGACCCTCGATAAATGGGCTTGGTCGCTACCTGCGGCGTTGAACTCGATCAGGGCTCTCCTGAGTACGGCTACCAACCAAACTCCCCACGAGCGACTTTTCCACCACCCCAGGAGCTCGGGGTGTATACGGTCTTTGCCCAGTTGGCTCGCTGGGCCCGGGCCGGCCTACCTTAAACGGGCGGTTCGCGCGAGCAAGTACGACCCCCTAGTGGACAAAGTGCAGATTCTCCAGGCTAATCCTGAGCATGCTCGTGTGATGACGACTGATGGCCGTGAGGCTACTGTCTCCGTCCGTCACCTTGCCCCTTGCGGGGTCGCCGACCTAAGTAGGGAATCGGACGAACCGATCGAACCCATCTATGAGACTATGGCCTCTCCCGACGCTCCCATCGCCGAAAGTCTACCGACCCTCCCCTCGCCGAGACTACCTGGGCCCGACGACTTGGAGTTACCCCCTTCGTCACCCGACCCTGTTGGCGCCTCCGACGCCGGGGACACAGGGATACGTGATGCCGTACCCGGGGAATTTCGGACGCGTGCTGGCAGAGAAATTCGCCGCCCGGCCCGATACGGTTGGGTCGACTGATGTTCCACCCTGTTCGTGCTGACGCTCACTCGCTTCTAGCCGCACTGCCGTATAATTCTGACGGGGGGAGAATGTAGTGAAATCGTATTCGTACTGAACCCCCGGGGTGATGCTCGCTGCTCGTTGACACCGCTAGGGGCGTGACTATAAGACCCGCTGCTGCGAACGGTGCTCCGAGACTTCTCCTGTGACACGTTACATCTGGTAGACTCGCTAACGGTACGCCTGCATAGAATATCCAGCTTGCTTGCATTGAATGAGATGAATGGACCCATGTGATGTCACATCGTATACTTATTGTATTTTCTACTTTACAGGATGATGTTATGATCTAAATGCAATTAAACCAACCCGTTGGACTAAAGTTGTGTGGACCTGATTGGTTTTCCACAACACTCACCACCACGAAATTGAAAACACCTCACAGCCATCAAACACATAATAAAAACACCTCACAGCCATAAAACACGTAATAAATACACCTAACCAGCACGAAATTGAAAACACCTCACAGCCATCAAACACATAATAAAAACACCTCACAGTCATAAAACACGTAATAAAAACACCTCACCACCACGAAATTGAAAACACCTCACAGCCATCAAACACGTAATAAAAACACCTCACAGCCATAAAACACGTAATAAATACACCTAACCACCACGAAATTGAAAACACCTTACAGCCATCAAACACATAATAAAAACACCTCAGTCATAAAACACGTAATAAAAACACCTCACCACCACGAAATTGAAAACACCTCACAGCCATAAAACACGTAATAAAAACACCTAACCAACACAAAATTAAAAACACCTCACAGCCATCAAACACGTAATAAAAACACCTCACAGCCATGAAACACGTAATAAAAACACCTCACCACCACGAAATTGAAAACACCTCACAGCCATCAAACAGGTAATAAAAACACCTCACAGCCATGAAACACGCAATAAAAACACCTAACCACCACGAAATTAAAAACACCTCAGCCATAAAACACGTAATAAAAACACCTCACCACCACGAAATTAAAAACACATCACAGCCATAAAACACATAATAAAAACACCTCACAGCCACGAAATTAAAAACACCTCACCACGTCATTTAAAAACACCTCACCACAAAGTAATTCAAAACACACCACCACGTAATTCAAAACATCTCATCACCAACTAATTCAAAAAACCTCACCACCACATAATTAAAAACACCTCACCACCACGTAATTATAAATACCTCACCACCACATAATTCAAAACACCTCACCACCATGTGATTTAAAAACACCTCACCACCATGTGATTTAAAAACACCTCACCAGCACGTCATTTAAAAACACCTCACCACCACATAATTCAAAATACCTCACCATCACGTGATTCAAAACCACCGCAACGTTATTAAAAACACTTCACAACAACGGAAACAAAAGTTTGAGGGAGTCATTAAGTGACAACACAGACACTGCCCAGATGTGTAGATATCTATCTATAATTCCACTAATCTCTGTGTGTGTGTGTGTGTGTATGTCTGTGTGTGTGTTTGTTTGTCTGTGACCGCTGTTTCTCGACAACCACGGGTCCGATATACTTGCAACTTGCCAGGTATATTGCTGGGGACCCGAGGATGTGCCTTTTCAAGGTTTGAAATTAATCGGACAAGTAGTTACCGAGCTATGTCCAAAAAACGATTCAACCAATCAGAGAGCAGCGAGCTATCACGTGTGCCGAACGTGGCGAACAGACTCTGCCTCGGACGGCACATTTGAGAGCGTATTCATTTATTTCACGTTGGCAAACTATGTTGGCGTTAAACTATGTTTTAAAACTAATTAAAACTAATTTGCGATTCATCGTAACTGCGATTTGCGACCTTCCGGACAGTGAAGACTTCACTTCCGGCAGCCAATCACAGAACGCGTTGTTGCGAGCCGAGCCGAGCGCGTGCGCCATTACGGTTCGTAATTCGATTTCTTCCGGAGAAAATAATAATTTCTCGATTTCTTATGCGCATTATTTCTCCCAGAGCGAAGGGCGGAAGCGAAGAGCGTTGTTTTTTTTGTTTACGGGCGTACGGGCGTACGGGCGGGGTAGAGCGTACGGGTAGCGTTTTTTTTTTTTTTTGGCAAGGAACGGGCACCCACGTACGGGCATGCCCTAGTCTCTATATAATTCCAGCAATCTCTGTGTGTGTGTGTGTGTGTGTGTCTGTCTGTCTGTCTGTATGCGACCGCTGTTTCTCGACAACTACCGGTCCGATATACTTGAAACTTGCCAGGTATATTGCTGGGGACCCGAGGATGTGCCTTTTCAAGGTTTGAAATTAATCGGACAAGTGGTTCCCAAGGTATGGTCACCGTACTCGCAAGCCGTTCGCTTTGGCTTTGCGAATGGACCAAACCATTTCATGTAAATAGAGGGGGGGGGGGGGGTTCTGTGGTCGTTACTGCCACGTGGTTTCAAAGTTTTTTTTTGTTGTTGTTGTTTGCACGCATGTTTTTTTGCACGCACGTACGGGCAAGCACGTACGGGCAAGCACGTACGTGCGGGCACGCCCTAGTATAGATAAATGACTGTACCCGAGTTGCCGTTTTGTCATGGTTTAAACTTTAAACCAATCATAATTCAAACAATTATTTTGCACAAATGTATTTGTAATATACGTGATATCACATTTTATAAACAATTGAAGTTGAAAACTTAAGTTGAAAATTTTTTTTCCCCAAAAAAATTCCAAAAAAATAAAGAGGGGGAGGACGGAGGGGGGAGGAGGAAGGGTGAGGGGAGGGAAGGGGAGGGAGAGAGGGGAGGGGGGGAAGGGGAGGGCCAGTCAACAATGACGTTGCAGTTCTCATGGTAGGAGAGCAGTCCAACAATCGCGACATCGTCCTGCATCTTCGCAACAACAGCACGAAGCGGATTTCGGAGACTCATCGATCCTATGACGCCCTCCAGTACCGGCGTTGCCGGGCAGGGGAAGGGAGACCCGTACATTCCCAACCCGTACATTCGCCCTCTCGACTCAAGCTCACTCAGACAAAGGCCTCGCACAAATTACACCGTGAAGGCCCAATGGCCATGTCTATGCCACAAATCAAGTACGTGAGCGAGTCTTGCGCACTGAATTGAAAATATATAGAACGCTCATACTCCGTGAAAAGTGTAGCCGCCGTGTCGCCATCTTGGTTAACACGACTCGACCAACTCGCTTCGCGAGTCTCGTTTGTTTTGAACGTGTCCCAGATTTTAAAAGCGAGACAACTGTTAAAATGCCATTTTGTGCGGCAATAAACTACTCCAATCGGTTAAGGAAGGGTTGTGGAAAGACGTTTCACAGCTGTTTCAAAGACTTTAATTCATATCGCACAAAATCGACAAAAATCGACACAAAACACGATCGCACAAAAGGTGAAAAAACGCAATCGCTTTTCGCTCTGAATTACGTGCAAACGCGTGACGGAAATCACCATCGCCCAGCATCGAGTGCCAACCCTGATAGTTGCAGGCACCCGGTAGCTGCATGGTGTGAATCTGTGTGGTGTGAATTGCAATGGTCATTCTATATATTTTCCATTCAGTGGTCTGGCAGCAAGGATGGAACATCACGTGATCGCTCTGAGCGAATCAGCGAGCTGCTCTGGCACCGGCTGAGATTCCGTGTATAATGTTCCTCGCTGAAATGCGCTGAGGTAAATATGAATAAAAAATATGGATCTCGTCAAATATTTTTAGGTAGGCCATGTCTATGCCAAGTATCAAGTACGCGAGCCTCTCCGTTTAGGAGTCTATCGGTAACACACACACACAAACTGTTTTATTTATATTATATATATATATATATATATATATATATATATATATATTATATATATATATATATATATATATATATATATATATACACATACATATATCTATCTATCTGTGCAGTGTCTGTCCTGTGTTATCACTGAACTACTCCCTCAAAGTTTTGGGAAATCGCAAACTTCTGGTATGCACCTTCCTCTCCCATGTGTATGTACTAAGAGATTTTTTGAAATTGAAAAAAAACAACAAAGTGTTGTCAAATTTTTGGAAGAAATTAAAAGAAAAAATTCCAACTTCAATTGCTCATAAAAATGAAATGTCAGGAATATTACAAATGCTTTTGTGCAAAATAAATGTTTGTATAGTGATTGATGCAAATCATGACAACAGCAACTCATGCACCTATCCTCAGTTAAAACTACCGTCTCTATCGCGACGTGTGGTGATGACGTTTCAATTGTACAGTGGGAGTTGTTTTGAATTACGTGGAGGTGAGGTAATTTTAATAACGTGGTGGTTACATGGCAGTGAGGCGTTTTTAATGTGGCAGTTACATGGCGCTGAGGTAATTTTAATATACAGTGTACAGTACAGTATTTCCATCTGTGCAGTGTCTGTCACGTCACTGAACTACTCCCTCAAACCTTTATGAACTACCCCCTCCTTGGGGTTTATTTTTAATTTGTTGAAAATATATATATACATTTTTAAACATTTTGAAAGAAAATATTTTTTCCAACTTAAATTGCTTCTATATATATAAAGTAGAGTTGGCCTCTATCTATGATCTCTAAGATCTCGAGAACCCGTGGACGGATTTGCGAGCGGAAAGTACTGTTCGACTCGGGATGGTCCCAGGAATGTCACGGAGACATAAACATTAAAAAAATTTCGGGTTTTAAAATTAGCGTATTATTAGCACTAGCAGAAGAGAGAGGGATTCGAAGGGAGGGAGCGCAGCGCTTCTAGCGCTTCTGACTACAGCACACCTTCTATATATATAAAGTAGAGTTGGCCTCTATCTATGATCTCTAAGATCTCGAGAACCCGTGGACGGATTTGCGAGCGGAAAGTACTGTTCGACTCGGGATGGTCCCAGGAATGTCACGGAGACATAAACATTTAAAAAATTTCGGGTTTTAAAATTAGCGTATTATTAGCACTAGCAGAAGAGAGAGGGATTCGAAGGGAGGGAGCGCAGCGCTTCTAGCGCTTCTGACTACAGCACACCTTTATATATAAAGTAGAGTTGGCCTCTATCTATGATCTCTAAGATCTCGAGAACCCGTGGACGGATTTGCGAGCGGAAAGTACTGTTCGACTCGGGATGGTCCCAGGAATGTCACGGAGACATAAACATTTAAAAAATTTCGGGTTTTAAAATTAGCGTATTATTAGCACTAGCAGAAGAGAGAGGGATTCGAAGGGAGGGAGCGCAGCGCTTCTAGCGCTTCTGACTACAGCACACCTTAAAATTAAAAAAACTTCGGGTTTTAAAATTAGTGTGTTACGCGTAATTAGCGCTAGCAGAAGAGGGAGGGAATCTAAGGGAGGGAGCGCAGTGCTCCCTCCAGCGCTTCTGTTAGCGTAATTAGCGTATTTCGGAACGTTAATTTTTCAACTTCATTATTCGGAATCAGTACGTCCCAGAGAACCTTCGTAACGTTAATTTTTCAACTTCATCCGATTGACATGGGACCAACGGCATGTGACAAAGAGTGAAACATACAGGCTACATTTATTTGACGACAATGAGTTCCGACTTCCGACCTCGGTGGGATGACAGGCTGAGTCAACCCCCCTGGTGTGAAGGGGGAGGAGGAGGGGAGGGGAAGAGAAGGGGAGGGGAACGAGGGGGAAGGGGATGGGAGGGGGGAGGGGGAGGGGGAAGGGGGAGGGGGAGGGGGAAGGGGGAGGGGGGGAGGGGAAAGGGGGGGAGGGGAAAGGGGGGGGAGGGGGGAGGGGAGGGGCCCTTCTTCCCCTGGGCACCCCCGCACCCTTCCCTCCCCCCTTCCCCTCCCCCCCTCCCCCCCCTTCCCCCCTCCCCCCCATTCCCCTCCCCTCCTCTTCCCCCTCCCCTCCTCCTCCCCCGCTTCCCCCTCCCCCCTCCCCCCCGTTCCCCTCCCCTCCTCTTCCCCCTCCCCTCCTCCTCCCACTCCCGTGCAAAGCCGGGTACCTCTGCTAGTATAAAAATGTAATATCATGGATAATACAAATAAATATGTACAAAAGAAATGTTTGTATTATGATTGGTGTAAATCATGACAACAGAGCAGGCCATGTACAATAATTGAACGAATGAATGAATGAAATGAACAATAATTATACTGAGTTAAAACATGCCCCTGCCTCCGTAGCGATGCGTGGTGAGGAGAGAGTAGCGAGTCGATCCACGCTAGTGTATGTACGTATATATATATACACTACCAGTCAATACTTTAGGTAGACCCAACATTTTTTGATATCTTACTGTTTAATGTACAAAATGAACATAAGATGTGAACAAAACTCTTACCAAAGATATATCTGCTTATCTACTGGTAATATATTGTGCTTCAATGCATCTTTCTTGTGCGAAACGTAGGTTTAAAGCAGTTTTTGGAAATAGGTGAAAAAGTGCAATACTAAATCTAAAGTGAAACGCGAAGCAATACCCTCTGGTATACGCCTAGTTGGTCAGGGGTTCATCCTACAGCAAGATAATGACCCTAAACACACCTCCAGGCTATGTCAAAACTACCTCTGGGAAAAAGAACAAGACGGTAGGCTTCAAATCATGGAATGGCCAGCACACTCTCCAGACTTAAACCCCATCGAGCTGGTTTGGGATGAACTGGGCAGAAGGGTGAAAGCAAAGCAACCTACAAGTGCAACACATTTGTGGGAACTTCTGCAACAGTGTTGGGAAGAACTTCCCGAACAATATTTGATTTCCATTGTAGAAAGAATGACACGAGTGTGTTCGGCGGTTATATCTGCAAAACGTGGCTACTTTGCTGAGTCAAAAATTTAAATTAAATTTTGTTAAACAAAATGATTCTGATTTCTTTTTTATCTCCAATTGTTTATTTCTTCTTTGCTTAATTTCAGAGTACATTGAGACAGGAAACTGCATAAATTTCAATAAAAACTGGAAAAATAGAGGTGTTCTAAAACTTTTGGCCGGTAGTGTATGTATCCAGATCGACCCCATGTAGTGGGTGGAAACAAGAGGTAATGCACCATGTGGCAGGAGGTGCTTCGTGTATATATATATATATATATATATATATATATATATATATATATATATATATATATATATATATATATACATATATATATATATATATATATATATACATACATATATATATATATATATATATATATTGTTGCGGATATGAGATTGGCCTCCATCCATATCCGCTTGTAAATATTCCCCTATTTCCCCAATACTTCCCAACTATCCCCAATCCCCCATTCCCTAGTCCCATTTTCTGTAAACAACACTCTGTAGGCCCGACCTCCCCCTATTTCCCCCATTAAATGTCGCATCCAGGTCCACCGCATCTCACGTAGACAACTATAGGACATCTTGCTAGTTATTCTTAGTCTATGTCAGTTAAGGACTCGTTTCCATTAATTCTGACTCTTCGTTGCACCAGAATGTGATTGTATGGCACCGTTAGAAAGTTTAGGACCTCCCAATACCTCCCCGCAGCTCTTCCTCATGGTACAACAACAACAACAACAGCGGCGGCGGCGCGGGGAGTGTGCGTCCTCACTCCGGCTTGGTTAGCCGCCATTGAACATGTGCTCCGACGGGGTTACCACGCAGGGGCTCGCTGTCAGCTCCTCGTCAAGGGCGGAGCCCGGTAACCCCCCGCACCCAATAGAAGCGGCGGACCGATCCCATCTGGGGCGGGGCCAACGAGCCGAGGGCGTGTCACTCCCCGCTGAGCATGCGCAGGAAGAGGGAGGTGAAGTGAGATGCGCCCTCAGCTTGGAGAGAGAAGATGCCACCTCCGAGCGCTGCAATACCTCCCCGCATCTCTGGACCGGACCGTGTTTGATTCTGCCCCTGAGCCAAGGTGCACCTTGTGCTATCGACTGCCTGTCCTTCCCTGCCATCAATCCCCGTGTAAGTCAGTCTTGTCCCGTTTGTCTGTGGTCTGTCGGGGATCGATAAGACTGTGTTTAAGTGCCCATCTTTTCTGTGCTTTACCTCTTACCGTGTAATCTACCCCTTTTCTGCATCACCAATTATATCCTCCTCCGGAGGTCTTGAGAACTGTACCCCTTGTGTCGTGTCATTTACCCCAGCCGTTGTGTCCTTTCCATCATTGATTTAGCGTAGCACGATTCGGCCAACGTTCGAGTGGAATCGGGCGGGATAGGGTTCTAATCGGGGAGTAACTGTTCGGACGCGGTAATACACCACCGCTCGGTAAAATAACATCTAAAACCGTGTCCGTAACAATTGGTGTCGGGAAGTGGGATTGGACCCGAAGCGCGCTTCACGCGCTCGAAATTATTAACGGCGAAATTTGATTTTGTTTTACAAAAATAAAAACCCGAATTTTGAAAGTCGCGCTATGGCGGATCAAGACGGCTGGGTTCCGGTAGAGGAGAGTGAGGCAGGGTCGATCCAGGACCAAATTGAGGGACAAGAGGAGAGCGAAGCAGTGAGGGTGGCAGGTTCGCAAAATGGCGCCTCGCACATGGCTGCGGCGGCCGCACCCGCTGCACAAGTGGGAGGGATGGCCCAAATGCAGGCCCTCATGGAGCAATTTATGGCGCAAATGCAGGCGTCCCTCAACCTGCAGAAGGACGATATGAGGGCTAATAGTCAGCAATTGGGGAATCGGATGGATGCTCAGAGTGAGCAAATGAGGGCTGATAGTGAGCAAATGAGGGCTGATAGTGAGCGATTGGGTGAGCGATTGGAGGGCCAAATGGGGGTAATGGGGAACCGGATGGATGCTCAGGGTGAGCGATTGGAGGGCCAAATGGGGGTAATGAGGGACGAAGCGAGGGGTACCGGTGAGGGGTTAGAACAAAGGATGGGGGCCCAGATCGGAGGGTTAGGGAGTAGAATAGAGGGATTAGACAATAGATTAGGGGAAATACAGGAGGGGTTAATGGGGGTAGAAAACAGAATGGCCGCTCAAGAGAATCAAATGGAAGGGATGCAAAAGGGGTTAGAGGGGTTAGAAAACAGTATGGAAGGCAAATTGAGGGACATGAGGGACCAAGCGGAAAGGGAAGTTAAACAAATGGGGCAGCAGATAGAGGGGGTCAGAATGGGGGTAGAAACTAAATTGGATGCTCACAGGGAGGAAATGGAGCAGATGAGGGTGGCATCTGGGCAGGAGATGCAAGTGATGGGAGAAGAGATCAGAAGAGGTGTGAGTGAGGAGGTCAGAGGAGTGCGCGAGGAGGTGAGGCACTGTAAGGAGCGCATGGAGAAGGAGGTGAGAAAGGGGACTGTAAAGTTACAAGGGGGCATAGAGGACCTGACGCAGGAGGTGGAACAGCTGACGGTGGGACAGACTGAGTTAGTGGAGCAGGTACAAAGGAACACTGCGGTACTAGGAGGGTTAAAAGCGACACAGAAAGAACTAAAAGACGACTTGATAGCGACGAAGAGGGAATGTCAGATGGTACGTGAGGGACTGACAACGAGGTTGGACGAGGTGACAGAAGTAATGGAGACGAAGGACCGACAGGTGAGGACGCACATGGAAATGGTCAAGGTAGCCTTAGAGGACGAACTTGAGGAGACGTACCGGGAAATAAAAGAGGTGAAGCAGAAATTAGAAGAAGTGGAAGAAGGGGTGAGCGAAATTAAGAAGCGACGGAGAGGGGATAAGAAAGAGATAAAAGAGGAAGTAAAAGAATTGGTCCAAAGTCTGTGTTCGGATCGTGATGATGTGCTCATTAACCGGATGAGGGATTCGCAGGTGATGGAGGAGAAGCGAAGAGGAAGAGGACCCGGTGTAAGTGGTGACCAATATGGTCGTGCGTATGATGCACCAGGTGATTTAATAAGCTTGGGGGTCAAGATAGACCCGGATGTTCGTGAGAGGCCAAGAGTGAGGTGTATGGCTGGTCCGGAGGGTATGGAACGAGGGTGCGAGCGAGAGGGTGTAACGGGAGAGTGTGCGCGAGAAAGGTGTGTAACGGACGGGTGCATGAGGAAAGAGTGCGCTGTCGAGAGTAAGGGTGAGTGCGCTGTCAAGAGTGGAGGTGAGAGTAGTAAGAGTGACGCGGAGCGTGAGTTGGTTGTGACAGGTGAGAAAGGAAGCACACCTGGAATGGTAGAGCGTGTGTGGGAATGCACGCTGGAATTGGTAGTGAGGCACGTGGTTGGGTGTGCGAGTGAAAGCACACCTGTGATTGTCACAGAGGAGGTGACCGAGGAAGGGGCGCGAAGAGGTGTGTTGGTGAGGTGTGCGACCAACGAATGTGTGCCAAAGTGTTCGGTGGTCAGGTGTGTGACCAAGGCTGGGAGTGGAATGAGTGTACCGAGGTGTGTAAGGAAAGGTACGAGGAGCATGGGAACAGCTGGAGGAATGAGCAAGGAAGGGGTAGCGTATGCATGTAAGCATGCAGGTGAAGCATCGACGGTAACCGGGTTAGCGGTTAGAGCGACTTATAGCCGAATCGGGCCCTCGGTGCGCGTCGGGCAGCTTCGCGTGCCGCGAGGACCAGCGGGGATCCGAACCACGGCGGTTTCGAAAGAACCGCCGTACGCGATCCACGCGGGGCCTCGCTTTGAACGGCCGCGTCCGTGCTCCACTAGGCGGAGCTGGCAGCCCGATAGGAAGGGTCGTCATGGCGACCACTTTTTGTTGAGGCATTCCGGCAGGTCGAGGTCGGGCCATGGGATGGCTCCGTGCCGAGATGGTGCGTGGGACCTCGGCCCGGGTAAACCTCCTTCCCTGCACCGAATGCGGGACGTATCCAGCCGCTGGCACCAAACAACCCGCATTCATGGCTTGGCTGTACGAAGCCGAGCTTTAGAAGTGAATTGGCGCACCGAGAGGCATTAGTAAGTAGACTGTATTGGCGAGGATAGTGTTTTGGCCCCGAAATTAGAAAAACAAAATTTGATGATTGGCAAAGGATTGGCAGTAATGATTGGCAGATGATGGGTAGTGATTGGCAAATTTTTGATTTGTTGAAATTTGATGTGCAAAATTGGTAGTGGGAGATGCCCGATGTGGTGGGATGGCAACTCTGTCATCCCTCACAAACGTAGGGCAAAGGAGCACTAGATTATGGGGTGTATGGCAGTGAAAACTAGCCCGGGTGGGTTAGGTTATATTGATAGGGATCTAGCGAAGATGACATTAGGTAACGTTAAGGTTAGTTAGTGACAAGGATACCTGTAGTGGGGACGCAGGTAGATTAGTGTGGATTATAATGACGTGGGAGCGCAATAGTTTAAAGGGACGACTGGGAAGCGCAAGTTTCAGAGGGGAGTAGTTAGATGAGATGATGCTGTGTGAGAACTGGACAGGTGTGTGGAGCAGTGTATGAGTAGTGAGTGTTGTGGATCAGCGCGAATGCGCTTGGGGAGAGAAGGGTGCAGGTGGCACCAGGTGTGAGAGCACAGGTGTGCAAGTACAGGTGTGTGGAATACATGGAGTATTGGAATGAGTGGTGTGGAGAGAGTTGGAGTAAGTGGTACGGAGTGGTGTGCATGGTGCGAAGGTGTGGATGGGGGAAGAGTGGACCCCTTTCACGAGTACCCGGGGCGGGTAGTGTAAGTGTTAGGTAGAGGGTATAGGTAAATTGTGGTTGGATATTGGCATTTGTGGTGCGGTTGCAGAATGGTATTGTGGATGGGTGCATTAGTGTTGTGGAAATGGCTGGGCGTGTAGCCTGTTAGTGTGTGTAGTTGGTTTGGGCACTCCACCACTGTGAGGATGTCGGCCAGGTGAGGCCGCAGGTGGGCTCTGGGAGCCGTTAGTGTCAGTGGGTGCCTGAGGATTTCGGGTGTGGATCGGGCAGCCCGTGCCAGAGAGGGCACTGAGGGGGTGAGAGTGCGAGAGGGCCTTCCCCAGTTAGTTAGGTTAGGGTGAGGAGCAGGTAAGCTCGGGTGGCAACTACAGTGGTGGAGGTGTGCAGGTGGGTAGACCTGCTGGGAGAGCTACACGTCACAGCCCAGAAATTGTGCGAGAGCACCGAGTGTTGAATCGGGGGAGTGAGACCCCAAATTGAGAAGCACCACAGTTTGGTCAATGGGAATTGGTTTTTAGAACCCATAGTGTAAGTTGGCCAATGGATTGGCAGGGAAAGACCCCGGGTAATGTAAAGTTGTTAAAGTCATTTAGGAAATAGTTAGGATTGATGAACCTGTCGCACCATACGCAGCCACTTACCTGAGGTGATGATGATGACTCCACACCTGTGTTTTCTTTGTTCTGTGTTGCAGGAAATGAGAATTGCTGTTGGATTTGTGAGACGCATCACGACGTGGATAAGACATTGGGGTGATTCCATCTCTCCCTCCTTAGGAGGGACTGATGATGAATTGGTGATGGCAAATTTTGATGTTGAGTTGGAGATGGCAAATTTTGATGAGAGTTGGAAATGGCAAATTTGATTGGTTAGGAGGGAGAGAAGACGAATTTGGTTTATGGGAGGAACGGGGAAGACAGTAGGGACGTTTGTTGATGTGTAAAGTAGATGTTTATGGGTAGTGTTGTGTTTTGTCGATACAGTAAGGGGTAAGGGAGGGTCAATGTAGGTTACCTGGTTGGGGGGGGGGGGGGGGGCGTACGGTAGGAACATACCTGTCTCACCTGGTTCCCATGTGCCCCCAGTGTGCATTACCTTGTATTGCATGCACTTTTGCGCCCTTACCACCTTGCTCACTTGTCTTATTTTGTCTCCCACCTCCGAGGATCTGGCTTTGGGGCAGAGAGAGAGGAGAGAGAGGTGCTGGCTCTGCAGTTGTGGGCCTGTACTTTCGCTGCTTGCTGCCTGGATCGATACACCATATGGACCGCAATTTTTGTGGCCGCCCACCATGGACCGCAGTTCTTTTGCGGGCAAGCACCACCCATGGATGGACCTCTGGGTCAACGTGGCACCTATGCCATACAGGTGAACCACTTATAGTTGGCCCCCCTGACGGCCACAATTTAGAAATGGACGTGGTTGGCGCCTTTCTTTATTTCTAAGGAAGCCAGAAGGCCAAGTGCTCCATGAAGGCAAGACCAGCGGCAGAACATCGGCCGGCTGCGACACCACCGGTGACTATGAACACTTTATTGGTGCACCGGATGGTGCTGACTGTACATGATGGGGTGGTGCTTTTGGTGCTTGGATGGGGTGCTCTGCACATTATTAAAGGCCGTAGGGCCACAGAGCACTCGTGGGTTGGTGTATCGATGCTGGCATGCGTGCTCTCTCTATGCATAACATCTGCATGTGTTCCTCAAAGAACAGGTCCTGGATCGTAGTGTAAATATCAGTGTAGTCTTGTATAAATGATGCTCCCTACCGGCTGTATGTTTAGTTTGAGGATTCTTTCCGCGATTCGGTTGTCCTGTGGGTGTGTTTCTGTGAGGAGAAGGGTGCAACGTCGCAGGGGGACATATTTACCCATTTGTGAACATCTGTAAAACTGTCGCACTCAGGGTTGAGTTAATAGTAGAGGGAACTACATCTGAGTGCCACACTAAAGTAAGTAAAAATTTATCGGGTCGGGACGCCCCGAGGTAGAGAAGGGTGCAATGTTGCGGATATGAGATTGGCCTCCATCCATATCCGCTTGTAAATATTCCCCTATTTCCCCAATACTTCCCAACTATCCCCAATCCCCCATTCCCTAGTCCCATTTTCTGTAAACAACACTCTGTAGGCCCGACCTCCCCCTATTTCCCCCATTAAATGTCGCATCCAGGTCCACCGCATCTCACGTAGACAACTATAGGACATCTTGCTAGTTATTCTTAGTCTATGTCAGTTAAGGACTCGTTTCCATTAATTCTGACTCTTCGTTGCACCAGAATGTGATTGTATGGCACCGTTAGAAAGTTTAGGACCTCCCAATACCTCCCCGCAGCTCTTCCTCATGGTACAACAACAACAACAACAACAACAGCGGCGGCGGCGGCGGCGCGGGGAGTGTGCATCCTCACTCCGGCTTGGTTAGCCGCCATTGAACATGTGCTCCGACGGGGTTACCACGCAGGGGCTCGCTGTCAGCTCCTCGTCAAGGGCGGAGCCCGGTAACCCCCCGCACCCAATAGAAGCGGCGGACCGATCCCATCTGGGGCGGGGCCAACGAGCCGAGGACGTGTCACTCCCCGCTGAGCATGCGCAGGAAGAGGGAGGTGAAGTGAGATGCGCCCTCAGCTTGGAGAGAGAAGACGCCACCTCCGAGCGCTGCAATACCTCCCCGCATCTCTGGACCGGACCGTGTTTGATTCTGCCCCTGAGCCAAGGTGCACCTTGTGCTATCGACTGCCTGTCCTTCCCTGCCATCAATCCCCGTGTAAGTCAGTCTTGTCCCGTTTGTCTGTGGTCTGTCGGGGATCGATAAGACTGTGTTTAAGTGCCCATCTTTTCTGTGCTTTACCTCTTACCGTGTAATCTACCCCTTTTCTGCATCACCAATTATATCCTCCTCCGGAGGTCTTGAGAACTGTACCCCTTGTGTCGTGTCATTTACCCCAGCCGTTGTGTCCTTTCCATCATTGATTTAGCGTAGCGCGATTCGGCCAACGTTCGAGTGGAATCGGGCGGGATAGGGTTCTAATCGGGGAGTAACTGTTCGGACGCGGTAATACACCACCGCTCGGTAAAATAACATCTAAAACCGCGTCTGTAACAATATATATATATATATACTAGCAGAGGTACCCGGCTTTGCACGGGAGTGGGAGGAGGAGGGGAGGGGGAAGAGGAGGGGAGGGGAACGGGGGGGAGGGGGGAGGGGGAAGCGGGGGAGGAGGAGGGGAGGGGGAAGAGGAGGGGAGGGGAATGGGGGGGGAGGGGGAAGGGGGGGGAGGGGGGAGGGGAAGGGGGGAGGGAAGGGTGCGGGGGTGCCCAGGGGAAGAAGGGCCCCTCCCCTCCCCCTCCCCCCCCTTTCCCCTCCCCCCCCCTCCCCTCCCCCTTCCCCCTCCCCCTCCCCCTTCCCCCTCCCCCCCTCCCATCCCCTTCCCCCTCGTTCCCCTCCCCTTCTCTTCCCCCTCCCCTCCTCCTCCCCCTTCACACCAGGGGGGTTGACTCAGCCTGTCATCCCACCGAGGTCGGAAGTCGGAACTCATTGTCGTCAAATAAATGTAGCCTGTATGTTTCACTCTTTGTCACATGCCGTTGGTCCCATGTCAATCGGATGAAGTTGAAAAATTAACGTTACGAAGGTTCTCTGGGACGTACTGATTCCGAATAATGAAGTTGAAAAATTAACGTTCCGAAATACGCTAATTACGCTAACAGAAGCGCTGGAGGGAGCACTGCGCTCCCTCCCTTAGATTCCCTCCCTCTTCTGCTAGCGCTAATTACGCGTAACACACTAATTTTAAAACCCGAAGTTTTTTAAATTTTAAGGTGTGCTGTAGTCAGAAGCGCTAGAAGCGCTGCGCTCCCTCCCTTCGAATCCCTCTCTCTTCTGCTAGTGCTAATAATACGCTAATTTTAAAACCCGAAATTTTTTAAATGTTTATGTCTCCGTGACATTCCTGGGACCATCCCGAGTCGAACAGTACTTTCCGCTCGCAAATCCGTCCACGGGTTCTCGAGATCTTAGAGATCGTAGATCAGGATACAGACACAGAGGCCAACTCTACTTTATATATCTATATATATATATATATATATATATATATAAACAACAACAACAACAACAACAACAACATGCATTTTAAAGGCCATTTCCCTACTAGAGCAGGGGTTAGCCTTGCGGTCCCCATGACAATCTTCTCCATCTTGCCCTATTTTCTGCATCTCTCCTTGTTAACCCCCTTGCCTGCATTTCTTCTTCCACCATCTTTAGCCAAGTCTGAGAACCTCCCCGTCCTCTACTTCCTTCTACATTCATTTCCATCACTCTTCTCAACCAGTCACTTTCATCATTCCTCAACACATCACCAAACCATCTCAACCTGTTCCTCTTCACAGCATCAATCAAAGGCTCAATTCCCATCATCTTTCGCAATTCATCATTTGTCTTCCTCTCTCTCAACGATACTCCGCACATCCGTCGAACCATTCGAATTTCCACCCTTTCCAACCTTCGATGCTGCTCTACGTTCATTACCAATGTCTCGCTTCCATAAATCATAAAACTTCTCACACATGCAGCATCCACCTTTCCCTTCAGCTTCAACGACACTCCCCTCATCATCAGCACGCCACTCAGTTCCCGAAACTTCTTCCATGCACATCTCACTCTAGCAACCGTTGCCGAGTCTGATCCACCTTCTCCATTCAGCATGTCTCCGAGGTAGCAAAATGTTTTCCCACCTTCCAGCTTCACGCCGTCTCCAAGATCCAACTCAACATTTCCTCCATCTGCAGCTCCCTCTGTTCACACCTTACATTTGAATGTAGCTGCCACACTGGTTAATGACCCTCTCAGACCACTACATTTTTGATGAACCCACTCAGCACACATTGTACATTGAATGGAGTTCACTCCGACACCCTTCCTACACACAGCACAGGGCCACTTCCCAGTTCTTTCCACCTCACCACATGCGTTACCACTTGCCATCACCTTCGTCTTTCCGATATTCACCTTCAGACCTTTTGTCTCCATACATTCCTTCCACTTGTTCATCTTTTCCTTCAGTCCATCCATACTTTCTGCAATCAACACCAGATCATCTGCATACAACAACTCCCACGGTAAACCCTCCTTTACGTTCTGAGCCAGCACCTCCATCACAGCTACAAATAGTAGTGGACTTAGTACCGACCCCTGATGCACTCCCACCTTCACCTCAAACTCACCACTGTTCCCGTCCTTCGTTCTTACAGCTGTGCGCGCTCTTTTGTACATTGCCATCACTACTCTGATCAACCATTCCTCCACTCCTAACTTCCTCAATGCCCATGTCAATACTTTGCGTGGAACCCTATCGAATGCTTTCTCCAGATCAACAAACCCAAGAAACAACTTCTTCCTCTTCTCCATGTACTTCTCCTGCAACTGCCTCACAATGAAAAGCGCGTCTGTCATTCCTCTTCCTGGCATAAATCCAAACTGCATTTCGTCGATCTTCACTTTCTTCCTTATCCTCCTCTCCAACACCCTTTCTAATACCTTCATTCCATGCTCCAATAACTTTATCGCTCGGTACGAGGCACACTCCAGAGGGTCACCTTTCCCCTTGTATAGAGGGACGAGGGTACTCAGTTCCCAATCCACTGGAATGCGGCCTTCTTTCACCACCAGATTACAGATCTCTGTCATTCTCTTCACACCCCAACTTCCTGCTGCCTTCAACATGTCTCCCACAACTCCCGTCGGCCCTCCCGCTTTTCTACCCTTCATTGCTTTTATCGCTTCTTCAACTTCATTCTCTGTCGGTCCTAAACCTGGGTTGCTCTCTATGTTGCCATCCCATTCATTCTCTGTATATATATATATATATATATATATATATATATATATATATATATATATATATATATACATACATATATATATCAGTTATTATGCGATTTCATACCATCAGTGGTGAACCGCCATTAATGTATCCCATCCAGCTTTGCTGCACCTTAATGGGAGCGATAAGTACCGTCTGCCACACGGCACATTATCTCTGGTATCCACTCATTATATGGAATCGCCTGAATGCAGCCGGGAGCAACCAATCCAAATATAATTTCACTTCTCCAACTTTTCATGAGCGCACGTAATGACGTCACCGCCATGTACGTGCGCTCTTCTCTTGCCTCGTAATGCTCTCTCACACTGTTGAAACCAAAGCTTTCAGAATCATTGGAATCTCCCACGATGAAGCTAACTTTGTGGGCCTTTCACTCACTCACCGCAGGCAGGTTGGTGGACTTTGTTTTCTACCGGCTCCTCTCCAGCCTAGCTCCCCTAGCTCTGTCCCCCAAATATTCCTACAGGTCTTACAAGATCTGCCAAAACCCTCTTCTGGTGAAACTGCCAAAATAAGACTCTCTGCTCACCTTCACTCTTTCATTCCTCTTTTCTCCCACCTCTGGAACAAACTTCCTCACTCTCTTCAATCCCACTCCTCCCTCCAGGTCTTTACAACAGCTGTTCACCACCATTTCTTATCTTCCCCCATCCAAAACCTTGATCTTTTCTACCCCAGTTAATTTCACCCCAGATCCACATTTTTGAAATACCGACTTCTTTTCTGGAAGTCCTAGCAATGTTCATGTGTTTTATACCTCTCCCACCCCCCCCCCCCCCTTCCCATGCCTCCTCCCCCCAAGCCCTCTCCCTCCCACAGATCTCTCGATGTCGCTGTTTTCTATTGTTGTACTTGTGTGCTTCCCTCCCTCTCCCTATCTCGTCTGCCGCTCCCTTTATTGTATGTTTTTTTTATGTGTCCGTTTGTTTTTTGTGATTAATGTTAGCTCTTACACGAGCCTCGATCTAGTATACCCCCCAAAAAAAAAGAAAAGAAAAAGAAAAAAAAAGACGGCATCCCGTCTGCTGGAATTGGTTGGTGTACGTTAAAGATCCCACAGTGTCCTTCACACCAAGAATAGGTGCACTATCGCCAGCACCATGGCCAAGTTCCAAACTCCGACCCGAACTACTTAGTCGAGCGTCAGGCCTGGCCAGCCTGTTCGTGAAAGATTTCGGCCAAAACCTTCCCCAGGCCAACCATTGATGAAGAAGTAAAGATTAAAACGGCTTAAGTACAAAATTGATGTTTGCACAATGTAAAAATAAAATATTCTTCATCGAATGATTATTTTAATTATCATTTACTTAATATGAGAACTGAATTCTTGGTAAACTAACTTTTGAAATAACCTGTACATCTCAAACAAGAATCAGGACACTGGATGGACATCTTGCACAGATCTTGCAGGACGTGGCTTTTTGTCGACCTCTTTCCTTCACTCTTCCAGCTGTCTGATCTATTGACGAAGAGTAGGCATGGTACTGCCAGTACCGCGGCCAAACACCAAAATTCCGCCCTAATATACAAGGGTTCTGCCTTAGTGGCAGAGCTGTGCCTCCAGAAAGGATGCAACAGTTGATGCAACCAGCAGCCAGTTGTGGCATAAAAGAAACCGAATCATCCTCACACGCCGGTTTACCCTTGTCGTACACAATGTGCTCCACCCACCTCTTTCTCCATCATGAGACCCTCAGCACGAAGGTTCCGCTCAAAGACGTCGCGTCGCTCGCTATGTGGGCTGTGGGAGTGATATACCAGCACGAAGTCGATACGTCGAGAATCATCACGGAAAAATAAACCAGAGGGCGGCTTCACGCTGTCATTCCTCTCGCACTTCTGTAGAAAGTGAAAGGAGACACAAAAGATGAGCGAGTGTGGAAAAGCTTTCTTTACCCGTCTTTATTATGTTTGTCTGCCGTCACATGAATTGCATTACGTCTCCCCAAGTCTATCCTTTCGTCCTTGCACCTGCCAGCGAAGGTATGCATTTTAACGCTGTTGATGTGATGGTTAAGCAAGATATAGGAACAGTATTCAGGTAAACTTTCATACATGCACTTGACTACTTGCACAGGGTTTTGTTGGGGCCGGTCCATGGTACTGCCAAATGTAAATGTTTCGCCTGTTTCTCCATGTAAGCATTTACATCTTTATATTCCCTTGGAAGTAAGACGTTGGCTGATTGGGTAGCTCAGAGGTGGTGTCCTCACCTTTGAGTTGTCTCATCTGGGTTTGATTTCCAGTCCCACTATAAAATGCCATCCTGGTGTTCACAGGCAGGTAGTTGTATCAATGAGTAAATCAGACGTTGAATGGGATGTTAGTTAAGCTGCGGACCCATCTGCCAGGAATAATTGTTGGTGGATGTTTGATATCCCATGGTGTCTTTATCAAAGGGTAGACGATGGTTGCTGGCAACCGATACAAATTCCAAACTATTGTTCTGACGACTGCAGGGAAGGCGACGGAAAAACGTTCAGTGCAATCATTGTCCAGAGACTGTTTCGGCAGCACAAAACCTTCCATGGAGAGACATAAGGAGAGAAAGAGAGAGGGGTACTGAAAGGGATAGAGAAAGATAGGGGTAGAAAAAGAGAGAGGTGTAGAGATAGAGATAAAGGTAGCGACAGAGAAAGAGAGGTGTAGCGATAGAAAAAAAAAAGAGGGGTAGAGAAAGGGATAGAGGAACAGCGGGGTAGCGAAAGGGATAGATATAGCAAAAGAAAGGAAAGGGATAGCGAGGGTAGAGAAAGGGATAGAGGTAGAGAAAGACAGGGGTAGCGATAGAGAAAGCGAGGGGTAGAGATAGAGAAAGAGAGGGGTAGAGATAGAGAAAGAGAGGGGTAGAAATAGAGAAAGAGAAGGGTAGAGATAGAGAAAGAGAGGGGTAGTGATAGAGAAAGAGAGGGGTAGAGAAAGGGATAGAGGTATAGATAGAGAATTAGAGGGGTAGAGACAGGGATAGAGGTAGCGATAGAGACAGAGAGGGGTAGAGAAAGGGATAGAGGTAGAGATAGAGAAAGAGAGGGGTAGTGATAGAGAAAGAGAGGGGTAGAGCAAAGGGATAGACGTATAGATAGAGAATTAGAGGGGTAGAGACAGGGATAGAGGTAGCGATAGAGACAGAGAGGGGTCGCGAAAGGGATAGAGGTAGAGATAGAGAAAAAGAGGGGTATATATAGAGAAAGAGAGGGGTAGCGATAGAGAAAGAGAGGGTAGAGATAGAGAAAGAGAGGGGTAGAGATAGAGAAAGCGAGGGGTAGAGAAAGAGAGGGGTAGAGAAAGGGATACAGGTAGAGATAGAGAAAAAGAGGGGTATATATAGAGAAAGAGAGGGGTAGCGATAGAGAAAGAGAGGGTATAGATAGAGAAAGAGAGGGGTAGAGATAGAGAAAGAGAGGGGTAGATATAGAGAAAGAGGTAGAGATAGCAACAGAGAAGGGTAGCGATATAAAAAGAGAGGGATCGGGAAAGGGATAGAGGTAGAGATAGAGAAAAAGAGGGGTAGCGAAAGGGATAGAGATAGCAAAAGAGAGGGGTAGCGATATAAAAAGAGAGGGGTCGGGAAAGGGATAGAGGAACAGCGGGGTAGCGAAAGGGATAGAGATAGAGAAAGAGAGGGGTAGAGACAGAGAAAGAGAGGGGCAGAGATAGAGAAAGAGAGTGTTAGAGATAGAGAAAGAGAGGGGTAGAGATAGAGAAAGAGAGGGGTAGAGAAAGGGATAGAGGTAGAGATAGAGAAAGAGAGGGGTAGAGACAGGGATAGAGGTAGTGATAGAGAAAGAGATGGGTAGAGATAGAGAAAGAGAGGGGTAGAGATAGAGAAAGAGAGGGGTGGAGAAAGGGATAGAGGACCAGCAGGGTAGCGAAAGGGATAGAGATAGAGAAAGAGAGGGGTAGAGATAGAGAAAGAAGGGGGTAGACAAAGGGATTGAAGTCGAGAAAGAGAAAGCGAGCGGTAGGGAAAGGGACAGAGGTAGAGAAAGAGAGGGGTAGGGAAAGGGACAGAGGTAGAGAAAGAGAGGGGTAGCGACAGAGAAAGAGAGGGGTAGAGAAAAAGATGGAGGTATAGATAGAGAAAGAGAGGGGTGGAGTAAGGGATAGAGAAAGGGAGGGGTAGTGAAATGGATAGAGAAAGATAGGGGTAGAGAAAGATAGGGGTAGCTAAAGAGAGAGGTGTAGAGATAGAGGTAGCGACAGAGAAAGAGAGGTCTAGAGATAGAAAAAAAAAAAGGTTGAGAAAGGGATACAGGAACAGCGGGGTAGAGAAAGGGATAGAGATAGCAAAAGAGAGGGGTAGCGATATAAAAAGAGAGGGATAGGGAAAGGGATAGAGGTAGCGATAGAGAAAAAGAGGGGAAGCAAAAGGGATAGATAGCAAAAGAGAGGGTAGCGATATAAAAAGTGAGGGGTAGGGAAAGGGATAGAGGTAGAGATAGAGATATAGAGGGGTAGAGAAAGGGATAGAGGTAGAGAAAGACAGGGGTAGCGATAGAGAAAAAGAGGGGGTAGAGATAGAGAAAGAGAGGTGTAGAGATAGAGAAAGAGAGGGGTAGAGATAGGGAAAGCGAGGGGTAGAGATAGCGAAAGAGAGGGGTAGAGAAAGGGATAGAGGTATAGATAGAGAATTAGAGGGGTAGAGATAGAGAAAGAGAGGGGTAGAGATAGAGAAAGAAGAGCGGTAGCGAAAGGGATAGAGGTAGAGATAGCGAAAGAGAGGGGTGGAGATAGAGAGGGGTAGAGAAAGAGAGGGGTAGAGAAAGGGATAGAGGTAGAGATAGAGAAAAAGAGGGGTAGAGATAGAGAAAGAGAGGGGTAGAGATAGAGAAAGAGAGGGGTAGAGATAGAGAAAGAGAGGGGTAGAGATAGAGAAAGAGGGGTAGTGATAGAGAAAGAAAGGGGTAGAGACAGAGAAAGAGGGGTAGAGACAGAGAAAGAGAGGGGTAGAGATAGAGAAAGAGAGGGGTAGAGATAGAGAAAGAGAGGGGTAGAGATAGAGAAAGAGAGGGGTAGAGATAGAGAGGGGTAGAGATAGAGAAAGAGAGGGGTAGAGATAGAGAAAGAGAGGGGTTGAGATAGAGAAAGAGAGGAGTGGAGATAGAGAAAGCGAGGGGTAGAGATAGAGAAAGAGAGGGGTAGAGATAGAGAAAGAGAGGGGTAGAGATAGAGAAAGAGAGGGGTAGAGATCGAGAAAGAGAGGAGTGGAGATAGAGAAAGAGAGGAGTAGAGATAGAGAAAGAGAGGGGTAGAGATACAGAAAGAGAGGGGTAGAGATAGAGAAAGAGAGGGGTAGAGATAGAGAAAGAGAGGGGTACAGATAGAGAAAGAGAGGGGTAGAGAAAGGGATAGAGGTAGAGATAGAGAAAGAGAGGGGTACAGACAGGGATAGAGGTAGAGATAGAGAAAGAGAGGGGTAGAGAAAGGGATAGAGGTGGAGATAGAGAAAGAGAGGGGTGGAGAAAGGGATAGAGGTAGAAATAGAGAAAGAGAGGGGTATAGACAGGGATAGAGTTGAGATGGAGAAAGAGAGGGGGTAGAGAAAGGGATAGAGGTAGAAATAGAGAAAGAGAGGGGTAGAGACAGGGATAGAGGTAGAGATAGAGAAAGAGAGGGGTAGAGAAAGGGATAGAGGTAGAAATAGAGAAAGAGAGGGGTAGAGACAGGGATAGAGGTAGAGATAGAGAAAGCGAGGGGTAGAGAAAGGGACAGAGGTAGAGATAGAGAAAGAGAGGGGTAGAGACAGGGATAGAGGTAGAGATAGAGAAAGCGAGGGGTAGAGAAAGGGACAGAGGTAGAAATAGAGAAAGAGAGGGGTAGAGACAGGGATAGAGGTAGAGATAGAGAAAGCGAGGGGTAGAGAAAGGGATAGCGGTAGAGATAGCGAAAGAGAGGGGTAGAGAAAGGGATAGAGTTAGTGATAGAGAAAGAGAGGGGTGGAGAAAGGGATAGAGGTAGAAATAGAGAAAGAGAGGGGTAGAGACAGGGATAGAGGTAGAGATGGAGAAAGAGAGGGGGTAGAGAAAGGGATAGAGGTAGAAATAGAGAAAGAGAGGGGTAGAGACAGGGATAGAGGTAGAGATAGAGAAAGAGAGGGGTAGAGAAAGGGATAGAGGTAGAAATAGAGAAAGAGAGGGGTAGAGACAGGGATAGAGGTAGAGAAAGAGAAAGCGAGGGGTAGAGAAAGGGACAGAGGTAGAGATAGAGAAAGAGAGGGGTAGCGACAGGGATAGCGGTAGAGATAGAGAAAGTGAGGGGTAGAGACAGGGATAGAGGTAGAGATAGAGAAAGAGAGGGGTAGAGACAGGGATAGAGGTCGAGAAAGAGAAAGAGAGGGATAGAGACAGGGATAGAGGGAGAGATAGAGGGAGCGAGGAGTAGCGAAAGCTATAGAGGTAGCGATCGAGAAAGGGAGAAGGGTTGGACTACCTTCCCAATTCACCGGAGGGGAGGTCTACCGGCCAAACTCGGTGTGAGGAGGTGGTCTACCGGCCCAAGTCGGGGTGAGGAGGTGGTCTACTGGCCCAGGTCGGGGTGAGGAGGTGGTCTACCGGCCCAGGTCGGGGTGAGGAGGTGGTCTAGCGGCCCAAGCCGGGGAGAGGAGGTGGTCTACCGGCCCAAGTTGGGGTGAGGAGGTGGTCTACCGGCCCAACTCGGGGTGAGGAGGTGGTCTACCGGCCCAACTCGGGGTGAGGAGGTGGTCTACCGGCCCAACTCGGGGTGAGGAGGTGGTCTACCGGCCCAACTCGGGGTGAGGAGGTGGTCTACCGGCCCAACTCGGGGTGAGGAGGTGGTCTACCGGCCCAACTCGGGGTGAGGAGGTGGTCTACCGGCCCAACTCGGGGTGAGGAGGTGGTCTACCGGCCCAACTCGGGGTGAGGAGGTAGTCTACCGGCCCAACTCGGGGTGAGGAGGTGGTCTACCGGCCCAACTCGGGGTGAGGAGGTGGTCTACCGGCCCAACTCGGGGTGAGGAGGTGGTCTACCGGCCCAACTCGGGGTGAGGAGGTGGTCTACCGGCCCAACTCGGGGTGAGGAGGTGGTCTACCGGCCCAACTCGGGGTGAGGAGGTGGTCTACCGGCCCAAGTCGGGGTGAGGAGGTGGTCTACCGGCCCAACTCGGGGTGAGGAGGTGGTCTACCGGCCCAACTCGGGGTGAGGAGGTCTACCGGCCCAAGTCGGGGAGAGGAGGTGGTCTACCGGCCCAAGTCGGGGAGAGGAGGTGGTCTACCGGCCCAAGTCGGGGAGAGGAGGTGGTCTACCGGCCCAAGTCGGGGAGAGGAGGTGGTCTACCGGCCCAAGTCGGGGAGAGGAGGTGGTCTACTCTACCGGCCCAAGTCGGGGAGAGGAAGTGGTCTACCGGCCCAAGTCGGGGAGAGGAAGTGGTCTACCGGCCCAAGTCGGGGAGAGGTGGTCTACTCTACCGGCCCAACTCGGGGTGAGGAGGAGGTCTACCGGCCCAAGTCGGGGAGAGGAGGTGGTCTACTGTACCGGCCCAAGTCGGGGTGAGGAGGTGGTCTACTTTTCCGGCCCAAGTCGGGGTGGGGAGGTGGTCTACTGTACCGGCCCAACTCGGGGTGAGGAAGTGGTGTTCCGGCCCAAGTCGGGGAGAGGAGGTGGTCTACTCTTCCGGCCCAAGTCGGGGAGAGGAGGTGGTCTACTCTTCCGGCCCAAGTCGGGGTGAGGAAGATATCTCTGTCTCCCGGCGAAGACGCCCGTATCACCCACGTGACTTTTAAACAGTTATTTAATTCGTGGTTATAAATCGTTTTCATGGAACATCCAAAACACGGAATGAGAAATCAACTGAAGCTCTCGTTAAATCTTTCGGTTCAAGTTGTGAGGAGAATTTACAAGAATATATTAATTCTCACCATTTAGTACTGAGGTAACAATAACAACCCTTGTAATGACTAATGGAGTCGTGACGACACAGAACTTGCAATCCAGTTACCTGCACCTGGGACCGCAACGGCCTCACCTCCTGAAGGTCCATTGTATCATTCATTTGCTGATCTACGGTCTCGCCAATTGAAGGGACCGGAGACCTGTGGAGTTCATTCATATCTCATTCTCAGGAAATAAATAAATAAATAGGGTGATCGAACGAATTGGAATTGATTTTCCCGAATGATTTAAAACATAAAAAGGCAAATGAAGGCTACCTCAGCAAATTAGCCTCTTATTTGAATTGTGCTTCTTGTTGCAGTCTGAAGCACATCCGGCTCCGACAATAAAAACCACTTTGTAATGGAGTGCCAGCAGGGGGTGCTGCATTATGAAGCACATCCGGCTCCGACTTTAAAAACCACTTTGTAATGGAGTGCCAGCAGGGGGTGCTGCATTATGAAGCACATCCGCCTCCGACAATAAAAACCACTTTGTAATGGAGTGCCAGCAGGGGGTGCTGCAGTCTGAAGCACATCCGCCTCCGACAATAAAAACCACTTTGTAATGGAGTGCCAGCAGGGGGTGCTGCATTATGAAGCACATCCGCCTCCGACGACAAAAACCACTTTGTAATGGAGTGCCAGCAGGGGTGCTGCATTATGAAGCACAGCGTCGCTCAGCAGATACGTCACCTCAGATTCCATGGTATTTTTCACAAAAGTAAATGCAATGCAAAGTAAATGCAAAAGTAAATGCAAATTACCTTGCAGCATTCGAAATTTTATTTTGGATGAGGGTTAATGTTGGAAAGGAGAGGAGCTTGATACAATCTTCATATTACGTACGTATATATTGGAGGGTGGGCGAGTGGAGCTGCACATCAAAAAGGTTTGTCTAAAAAGAAAAGTTCGAATTTTCCTTGGTGTGAGAACAGGTACAGGAGCGGGTGTACCTGTGCTGGGCAGGACAGTAACATTTGAATGGCCACTGCTCATTAATAGGGTGATAACATCACAAGCTCCCCAAAAGATGAACAAATGAGTGTTGGGGACTCAAAGTAAACTTCGGGATTGTGTTCCAAACGATTATTGGAATGTGAACGAGAACGTTACCCTTTTAGAATTACCCTTCAGAAATACCGTTTAGAATTACCCTTTAGAATTACCGTTTAGAATTACCCTTTAGAATTACCCTTTAGAATTACCCTTTGGAATTACCCTTTAGAATTACCCTTTAGAATTACCCTTTAGAATTACCCATTAGAATTACCCTTTTAGAATTACCCTTCAGAATTACCCTTTTAGAATTACCCTTCAGAATTACCCTTTAGAATTACCCTTCAGAAATACCGTTTAGAATTACCCTTTAGAATTACCGTTTAGAATTACCCTTTAGAATTACCCTTTAGAATTACCCTTTGGAATTACCCTTTAGAATTACCCTTTAGAATTACCCTTTAGAATTACCCATTAGAATTACCCTTTTAGAATTACCCTTCAGAATTACCCTTTTAGAATTACCCTTCAGAATTACCCTTCAGAATTACCCTTCAGAAATACCGTTTAGAATTACCCTTTAGAATTACCGTTTAGAATTACCCTTTAGAATTACCCTTTAGAATTACCCTTTGGAATTACCCTTTAGAATTACCCTTTAGAATTACCCTTTAGAATTACCCATTAGAATTACCCTTTTAGAATTACCCTTCAGAATTACCCTTTAGAATTACCCTTTAGAATTACCCTTTAGAATTACCCATTAGAATTACCCTTTTAGAATTACCCTTCAGAATTACCCATTAGAATTACCCATTAGAATTACCCTTCAGAATTACCCTTTTAGAATTACCCTTTAGAATTACCCTTTAGAATTACCCTTTAGAATTACCCTTTAGAATTACCCTTTAGAATTACCCTTTTAGAATTACCCTTTGGAATTACCCTTTTAGAATTACCCTTCAGAATTACCCTTCAGAATTACCCTTTAGAATTACCCTTTTAGAATTACCCTTTGGAATTACCCTTTTAGAATTACCCTTCAGAATTACCCTTTAGAATTACCCTTTAGAATTACCCTTTAGAATTACCCTTCAGAATTACCCTTTTAGAATTACCCATTAGAATTACCCTTTTAGAATTACCCTTCAGAATTACCCTTTTAGAATTACCCATTAGAATTACCCTTTAGAATTACCCTTTTGAATTACCGTTTAGAATTACCCATTAGAATTACCCTTTTAGAATTACCCTTCAGAATTACCCTTTTAGAATTACCCATTAGAATTACCCTTCAGAATTACCCTTTTAGAATTACCCTTCAGAATTACCCTTTTAGAATTACCCATTAGAATTACCCTTTAGAATTACCCTTTAGAATTACCCATTAGAATTACCCTTCAGAATTACCCTTTAGAATTACCCTTTAGAATTACCCATTAGAATTACCCTTTAGAATTACCCTTTAGAATTACCCATTAGAATTACCCTTCAGAATTACCCTTTAGAATTACCCTTCAGAATTACCCTTTTAGAATTACCCATTAGAATTACCCTTCAGAATTACCCTTTAGAATTACCCTTTAGAATTACCCTTCAGAATTACCCATTAGAATTACCCATTAGAATTACCCTTCAGAATTACCCTTTTAGAATTACCCTTCAGAATTACCCTTTTAGAATTACCCTTCAGAATTACCCTTTTAGAATTACCCTTTAGAATTACCCTTTAGAATTACCCTTTAGAATTACCCTTTAGAATTACCCTTTAGAATTACCCATTAGAATTACCCATTAGAATTACCCTTTAGAATTACCCTTTAGAATTACCCTTTAGAATTACCCTTTAGAATTACCCATTAGAATTACCCATTAGAATTACCCTTCAGAATTACCCTTTTAGAATTACCCTTCAGAATTACCCTTTTAGAATTACCCTTCAGAATTACCCTTTTAGAATTACCATTTAGAATTACCCTTTTAGAATTACCCATTAGAATTACCCTTCAGAATTACCCTTTAGAATTACCCTTTAGAATTACCCTTCAGAATTACCCATTAGAATTACCCATTAGAATTACCCTTCAGAATTACCCTTTTAGAATTACCCTTCAGAATTACCCTTTTAGAATTACCCTTCAGAATTACCCTTTTAGAATTACCCTTTAGAATTACCCTTTGGAATTACCCTTTAGAATTACCCTTTAGAATTACCCTTTAGAATTACCCATTAGAATTACCCTTTTAGAATTACCCTTCAGAATTACCCTTTAGAATTACCCTTTAGAATTACCCTTTAGAATTACCCATTAGAATTACCCTTTTAGAATTACCCTTCAGAATTACCCATTAGAATTACCCATTAGAATTACCCTTCAGAATTACCCTTTTAGAATTACCCTTTAGAATTACCCTTTAGAATTACCCTTTAGAATTACCCTTTAGAATTACCCTTTAGAATTACCCTTCAGAATTACCCTTTTAGAATTACCCTTTGGAATTACCCTTTTAGAATTACCCTTCAGAATTACCCTTTAGAATTACCCTTTAGAATTACCCTTTAGAATTACCCTTCAGAATTACCCTTTTAGAATTACCCATTAGAATTACCCTTTTAGAATTACCCTTCAGAATTACCCTTTTAGAATTACCCATTAGAATTACCCTTTAGAATTACCCTTTTGAATTACCGTTTAGAATTACCCATTAGAATTACCCTTTTAGAATTACCCTTCAGAATTACCCTTTTAGAATTACCCATTAGAATTACCCTTTAGAATTACCCTTTAGAATTACCCATTAGAATTACCCTTCAGAATTACCCTTTTAGAATTACCCTTCAGAATTACCCTTTTAGAATTACCCATTAGAATTACCCTTTAGAATTACCCTTTAGAATTACCCATTAGAATTACCCTTCAGAATTACCCTTTAGAATTACCCTTTAGAATTACCCATTAGAATTACCCTTTAGAATTACCCTTTAGAATTACCCTTTTGAATTACCATTTAGAATTACCCTTCAGAATTACCCTTCAGAATTACCCTTCAGAATTACCCATCAGAATTACCCTTTAGAATTACCCTTTTAGAATTACCCTTCAGAATTACCCTTTTAGAATTACCCTTCAGAATTACCCTTTTAGAATTACCCTTCAGAATTACCCTTCAGAATTACCCATCAGAATTACCCTTTAGAATTACCCTTTAGAATTACCCATTAGAATTACCCTTCAGAATTACCCTTTAGAATTACCCTTCAGAATTACCCATTAGAATTACCCATTAGAATTACCCTTCAGAATTACCCTTTTAGAATTACCTTTTAGAATTACCCATTAGAATTACCCTTTTAGAATTACCTTTTAGAATTACCTTTTAGAATTACCCTTCAGAATTACCCTTTTAGAATTACCCTTCAGAATTACCCTTTTAGAATTACCTTTTAGAATTACCCATTAGAATTACCCTTCAGAATTACCCTTTTAGAATTACCTTTCAGAATTATCCTTTAGAATTACCTTTTAGAATTACCCTTTTAGAATTACCTTTCAGAATTATCCTTTAGAATTACCTTTTAGAATTACCCTTTAGAATTACCCATTAGAATTACCCTTCAGAATTACCCTTTTAGAATTACCTTTCAGAATTATCCTTTAGAATTACCTTTTAGAATTACCCTTCAGAATTACCCTTTTAGAATTACCCTTTAGAATTACCCTTTAGAATTACCTTTTAGAATTACCATTTAGAATTACCCTTCAGAATTACCCATTAGAATTACCCATTAGAATTACCCTTCAGAATTACCCTTTAGAATTACCCTTTAGAATTACCCTTCAGAATTACCCATTAGAATTACCCATTAGAATTACCCTTCAGAATTACCCTTTTAGAATTACCTTTCAGAATTATCCTTTAGAATTACCTTTTAGAATTACCCTTTTAGAATTACCTTTCAGAATTATCCTTTAGAATTACCTTTTAGAATTACCCTTTAGAATTACCCATTAGAATTACCCTTCAGAATTACCCTTCAGAATCACCCTTTAGAATTACCCTTCAGAATTACCCTTTTAGAATTACCCTTTAGAATTACCCTTTAGAATTACCCGTTAGAATTACCCTTTAGAATTACCCTTTGGAATTACCCTTCAGAATTACCCTTCAGAATTACCCTTCAGAATTACCCTTCAGAATTACCCTTTAGAATTACCCATTAGAATTACCCTTTTAGAATTACCCATTAGAATTACCCTTCAGAATTACCCTTCAGAATTACCGTTTAGAATTACCCTTTAGAATTACCCTTTAGAATTACCCTTTAGAATTACCCTTTAGAATTACCCTTCAGAATTACCCTTTTAGAATTACCCATTAGAATTACCCTTTTAGAATTACCCTTCAGAATTACCCTTTTAGAATTACCCATTAGAATTACCCATTAGAATTACCCTTTAGAATTACCCTTCAGAATTACCCTTTTAGAATTACCCATTAGAACTAGAACGGGCACTCGGTAGAGCGCATACCTTCGCCGCAGCTACTGTTCTGTACTTGGCATGGGAGTGTAGGGAACAGAACAGTGAACAGTTTGGTGCTGATTTCATGCAAATCGGATAAGAATTGACCGAGTTATGACAAAAAACGCACATTTTGCAAGGTCGTGACCCCCCTGACCTTTGACCCCCAACCGCTAACAAGGGTAATGTCTTCACTGGGTCATGTCGTATATCACAAGATCGGGCATTGAATTCTGAACATTTTGGCATTAGTTGCATGCCAATTGGATAAAAATTGACCGCGCTATGGTAAAAATACGATTTTGACCTTTTCGTGACCTTGACCTTGACCTTTGACCCGATTGCTCCCAAAATCTAATCAAATGTGTCCCGTATAATAACCAATCATCCCACCAAATTTCATGCAATTCGGTTGAATACTTTTTGAGTTATGCGAATAACATACACACACACGCACAGACATACAAATAAATACACAGCGATCAAAACATAACCTTCCGCTTTTGCGAAGGTAATTACCCTTTAGAATTACCCTTTAGAATTACCCTTCAGAATTACCCATTAGAATTACCCATTAGAATTACCCATTAGAATTACCCTTCAGAATTACCCATTAGAATTACCCATTAGAATTACCCTTCAGAATTACCCTTTTAGAATTACCCTTCAGAATTACCCTTTTAGAATTACCCATTAGAATTACCCATTAGAATTACCCATTAGAATTACCCTTCAGAATTACCCATTAGAATTACCCATTAGAATTACCCTTCAGAATTACCCATTAGAATTACCCATTAGAATTACCCTTCAGAATTACCCATTAGAATTACCCATTAGAATTACCCATTAGAATTACCCTTCAGAATTACCCATTAGAATTACCCATTAGAATTACCCTTTAGAATTACCCATTAGAATTACCCATTAGAATTACCCATTAGAATTACCCTTCAGAATTACCCATTAGAATTACCCATTAGAATTACCCTTCAGAATTACCCTTTTAGAATTACCCTTCAGAATTACCCTTTTAGAATTACCCTTTTAGAATTACCCTTCAGAATTACCTTTTAGAATTACCCTTTTAGAATTACCCTTCAGAATTACCTTTTAGAATTACCCTTTTAGAATTACCCTTTAGAATTACCTTTTAGAATTACCCTTTTAGAATTACCCTTTAGAATTACCTTTTAGAATTACCCTTTTAGAATTACCCTTCAGAATTACCCATTAGAATTACCCTTCAGAATTACCCTTCAGAATTACCCTTTAGAATTACCCTTTTAGAATCACCCTTTAGAATTACCCTTTAGAATTACCCTTTTAGAATTACCCTTCAGAATTACCTTTTAGAATTACCCTTTTAGAATTACCCTTTAGAATTACCTTTTAGAATTACCCTTTTAGAATTACCCTTTAGAATTACCTTTTAGAATTACCCTTTAGAATTACCCATTAGAATTACCCTTCAGAATTACCCTTCAGAATTACCCTTTAGAATTACCCTTTAGAATTACCCTTTAGAATTACCCTTCAGAATTACCCTTTAGAATTACCCTTCAGAATTACCCTTCAGAATTACCTTTTAGAATTACCCTTTTAGAATTACCCTTTAGAATTACCCTTTAGAATTACCCTTTAGAATTACCCTTTTAGAATTACCCTTTAGAATTACCCTTTTAGAATTACCCTTTTAGAATTACCCTTTAGAATTACCTTTTAGAATTACCCTTTTAGAATTACCCTTTAGAATTACCCTTTAGAATTACCCTTTAGAATTACCCTTCAGAATTACCCTTTAGAATTACCCTTTTAGAATCACCCTTTAGAATTACCCTTTAGAATTACCCTTTAGAATTACCCTTTAGAATTGCCCTTTAGAATTGCCCTTTAGAATTACCCTTTAGAATTACCCTTCAGAATTACCCTTTAGAATTACCTTTTAGAATTACCCTTTTAGAATTACCCTTTAGAATTACCCTTTAGAATTACCCTTTAGAATTACCCTTTAGAATTACCTTTTAGAATTACCCTTCAGAATTACCCTTTAGAATTACCCTTTAGAATTACCCTTTTAGAATTACCCTTTAGAATTACCCTTTAGAATTACCCTTTAGAATTACCCTTTAGAATTACCCTTTAGAATTACCCTTCAGAATTACCCTTTAGAATTACCCTTTTAGAATCACCCTTTAGAATTACCCTTTAGAATTACCCTTTTAGAATCACCCTTTAGAATTACCCTTTAGAATTACCCTTTAGAATTACCATTTAGAATTACCCTTCAGAATTACCCTTTAGAATTACCCTTTAGAATTACCCTTTAGAATTACCTTTTAGAATTACCCTTTAGAATTACCCTTTAGAATTACCCTTTAGAATTACCCTTTTAGAATTACCCTTTAGAATTACCCTTTGGAATTACCCTTTAGAATTACCCTTTCGAATTACCCTTTAGAATTACCCTTTAGAATTACCCTTTAGAATTACCCTTTAGAATTACACTTTAGAATTACCCTTTAGAAATTTTGGTTATGACTAACTTCCCTGAAAATGTCTGCTGCTCTTCTTCTGCTCCAATCGGCTCTTCTGATCATGTGCTTGTTAAAGTGGACATCTCTCTGACCATTCTCAGAGAGCCTCCTCAGCATCGACGAGTCTGGCATTTCACTCAGGCCAACTGGCACGGTCTTCAAGCAGCCATAAATCATCTGGACTGGTCTCCCATCTCTACCGCCTCTGACATCAACTCATCCTGGGAATCCTTCCAAAGTAAATTGCTTTCTCTCATGCACAGATTTATCCCATCTCGTCTTCAGTTGTCATACCCTTCCTCCCGTCCATGGTACACGGAATCGTGTGGTGAGGCTATTGCCCAAAACAACTTGCTTTCGTCTCCTGGAAAGCAAATCCAACGGAAGGAAATCTCATTTCTTTTCACAAAGCCCGAAACAAGTGTGTGTCCACCCTCAGGAGAGCCAGGAAACAATATCTCTCCGTTCTCAGGACCGAACTCTCTTATCTGTCTCCCTCTTCCAAATCCTGGTGGCGTCTGGTCAAATCTGTTTCTGGTGTTTGTTCCCCCTCCATCCCCTCCCTCACCTCAAATGGCCACACGGCTGACTCCGCACGTGAAAAAGCTGAATGCCTCAACTCTGTGTTTGCCTCTAAATCTTGTGTCCCAAACCCATCCCTCTCTGTACCCACCGTACCCAGTCGTACCCAGCTGCTCCTGGACTCTGTGTCCTTTCCTCCTGACAAGGTGGAAAAGTTTCTGTCAACCCTCGACTCGGATTCTGCAACTGGACCTGATGGCATCAGGCCACGGGGCCTAAAATCCTGTTCTTCCGCCATTTCACTCCCTCTCTCTGTTCTCTTCACCCTCTCTTTTGCTCAAGGTCATCTTCCATCTGCTTGGAAATCTGCCAACATCACCGCTTTGCACAAAAAAGGTGCAAAAACAGATCCCAGCAACTACAGACCAATCAGCCTTCTCCCAATTATCAGCAAAGTCAGGGAATCCATCATTGCTTCAGATATGAAATCTTTCCTCTTCTCCAATGGCTTGATCTCTGATCATCAATTTGGTTTCAGACCTGGACACTCTACTCTGGACATGCTGCCTCTGCTTTCTCAACAATGGATGGAGGTCCTCAATGCCAAACAGGAAATTAGAGCAGTCTCCCTTGACATATCACGTGCCTTCGATACGGTCTGGCACCCCGCTCTGCTCACCAAACTCTCCTCTTTTGGTATCCATGGAAATCTCCACGCATGGCTGGCGGACTTCCTCTCTAGTCGTAGTCAACGTGTGGCCCTCAATGGGTTTCTCTCATCTCCTCTTCCTGTTCAGGCTGAAGTTCCACAAGGCAGTGTTCTGGGCCCTGTGCTTTTTCTGGTCTTCATCAATGATCTCTCTGACTCTCTTGAAAATCCTCTGTATCTCTTTGCTGATGACTCTACTCTCTGTCGCTCCATTCTTCATCCCTCAGATTGGCAGTCTGCAGCCTCCTCACTCTCTGTAGACCTGGACAAAATCACAGACTGGGCAAACAAGTGGAACATGTCTTTCAATCCTGACAAATCTCACACTCTTACTATGTCTCTCCGAAAAGACCGACTGGACAACCCTCCCATCCACTTTCTGAATAATCCTCTCCAAGAAGTTCTGTCACTCAAGCTTTTGGGTCTCACTATCTGCCCTGATCTTTCCTGGGAAAACCACATTTCAAATCTGGCCTCCAAAAGCAGTCACCGACTGGGCATCCTCCGTCATGCGAAGTCCTTCCTTGGCACACCTGAGCTCCTCACCACATACAAGGCTTTCATCCGCAGCTCAATGGAGTACTGCTCTCCCCTCTGGGCTGGTGCTCCTTCCTCACACCTAGGTCGTCTTCACGCTGTTGAAACCAAAGCATTCAGAATCATTGGAATCTCCCGCGATGAAGCTAACTCCAAGGGCCTCTCACTCACTCACCGTAGGCAGGTTGGTGGTCTTTCCGTCTTCTACCGACTCCTCTCTGGCCTTGCCCCCCCAGCTCTCTCTGGGCTCTGTCCCGCAAATATTCCTACAGGTCGCACAGGATCTGCCTGCAACCCTCTTATGGTCAAACTGCCAAAATCAAGACTCTCTGCTCACCTTCACTCCTTCATTCCTCTTTTCTCCCGCCTCTGGAACAAACTCCCTCACTCTCTTCAATCCCATTCCACCCTCCAGGTCTTTAAAACAGCTGTTCACCACCATCTCTTATATTCCCCCATCCAAAACCTTGATCTTTTCTACCCCCGCTAATTTCACCCCAATTCCAATTTTTTGAAATACCAACTTCTGTCCTGGAAGTCCTTGGTGTGCTTGTGTTTTATACTTCTCCCTCCCCCCCCCCCCCCCTTCCCACGCCTCCTCCCCCCAAGCCCTCTCCCTTCCACACATCTCCCTGCTCTCAAATGTTGTGTTTGTGTGCTTCCCCCTCTCTCCCCATCTTGTCTTCCGCTCCCTCTTTTTATATATTTTGTTTGTCTGGTTGATTTGTTTGTGAAGTAAATGTTAGCTCTTTCACGAGCCTCGATTCAGTATACAAAAAAAAAAAAAAATTACCCTTTAGAATTACCCTTTAGAATTACCCTTTAGAATTACCCTTTAGAATTACCTTTTAGAATTACCCTTTAGAATTACCCTTTTAGAATTACCCTTTTAGAATTACCCTTTAGAATTACCCTTTAGAATTACCTTTTAGAATTACCCTTCAGAATTACCCTTTAGAATTACCCTTTAGAATTACCCTTTAGAATTACCCTTTAGAATTACCTTTTAGAATTACCCTTCAGAATTACCCTTCAGAATTATCCTTTTGAATTACCCTTTAGAATTACCCTTTTAGAATTACCCTTTAGAATTACCCTTTAGAATTACCTTTGAGAATTACCCTTCAGAATTACCCTTCAGAATTACCCTTTAGAATTACCCTTTAGAATTACCTTTTAGAATTACCCTTTAGAATTACCCTTTAGAATTACCCTTTAGAATTACCCTTTCGAATTACCTTTTAGAATTACCCTTTAGAATTACCCTTTAGAATTACCTTTGAGAATTACCCTTCAGAATTACCCTTCAGAATTACCCTTTAGAATTACCCTTTAGAATTACCTTTTAGAATTACCCTTTAGAATTACCCTTTAGAATTACCCTTTAGAATTACCCTTTAGAATTACCCTTTAGAATTACCCTTTAGAATTACCCTTTCGAATTACCTTTTAGAATTACCCTTTTAGAATTACCCTTTAGAATTACCCTTTTGAATTACCTTTTAGAATTGCCCTTCAGAATTACCCTTTAGAATTACCCTTTAGAATTACCCTTTAGAATTACCCTTTAGAATTACCCATTAGAATTACCCTTTTAGAATTACCCTTCAGAATTACCGTTCAGAATTACCCTTTAGAATTACCCTTTTAGAATTACCCTTTAGAATTACCTTTTAGAATTACCCTTTTAGAATTACCCTTTAGAATTACCCATTAGAATTACCCTTTAGAATTACCCTTTAGAATTACCCTTTTAGAATTACCCTTTTAGAATTACCCTTTTAGAATTACCCTTTAGAATTACCTTTTAGAATTACCCTTTTAGATTTACCCTTTAGAATTACCCTTTAGAATTACCCATTAGAATTACCCTTCAGAATTACCCTTCAGAATTACCCTTCAGAATTACCCTTTTAGAATTACCCTTCAGAATTACCCTTTTAGAATTACCCTTTAGAATTACCCTTTAGAATTACCCTTTAGAATTACCCTTTAGAATTACGCATTAGAATTACCCTTTTAGAATTACCCTTCAGAATTACCGTTCAGAATTACCCTTTAGAATTACCCTTTTAGAATTACCCTTTTAGAATTACCCTTTAGAATTACCCTTTAGAATTACCCTTTAGAATTACCCTTTAGAATTACCCTTTAGAATTACCCTTTAGAATTACCCTTTAGAATTACCCTTTAGAATTACCCTTTACAATTACCCTTTAGATTTACCCTTTGGAATTACCCTTTAGAATTACACTTTAGAATTATCCTTTACAATTACCCTTTAGAATTACACTTTAGAATTATCCTTTACAATTACCCTTTAGAATTATCCTTTAGAATTACCCATGAGAGTTACCTTTTAGAATTACCCTTTAGAATCACCCTTTAGAATTACACTTTAGAATTACCCTTTAGAATCACCCTTTAAAATTACACTTTAGAATTACACTTTAGAATTACCCTTTAGAATTACACTTTAGAATTACACTTTAGAATTACCCTTTAGAATTACCCTTTTAGAATTACCCTTTAGAATTACCCTTTAGAATTACCCTTTAGAATTACACTTTAGAATTACCCTTTAGATTTACCCTTTGGAATTACCCTTTAGAATTACACTTTAGAATTATCCTTTACAATTACCCTTTAGAATTACACTTTAGAATTATCCTTTACAATTACCCTTTAGAATTATCCTTTAGAATTACCCATGAGAGTTACCTTTTAGAATTACCCTTCAGAATTACCCTTTTAGAATTACCCTTTTAGAATTACCCTTTAGAATTACCCTTTAGAATTACCCTTTTAGAATTACCCTTTAGAATTACCCTTTTAGAATTACCCTTTTAGAATTACCCTTTAGAATTACCCTTTAGAATTACCCTTTAGAATTACCCTTTAGAATTACCCTTTTAGAATTACCCTTTAGAATTACCCTTTAGAATTACCCTTTAGAATTACCCTTTAGAATTACCCTTTAGAATTACCCTTTAGAATTACCCTTTACAATTACCCTTTAGATTTACCCTTTGGAATCACCCTTTAGAATCACCCTTTAGAATTACACTTTAGAATCACCCTTTAGAATTACACTTTAGAATCACCCTTTAGAATTACACTTTAGAATCACCCTTTAAAATTACACTTTAGAATTACACTTTAGAATTACCCTTTAGAATCACCCTTTAGAATCACCCTTTAGAATCACCCTTTAGAATCACCCTTTAGAATTACACTTTAGAATCACCCTTTAAGATTACACTTTAGAATTACACTTTAGAATTACCCTTTAGAATCACCCTTTAGAATCACCCTTTAGAATCACCCTTTAGAATTACACTTTAGAATCACCCTTTAGAATTACACTTTAGAATTATCCTTTACAATCACCCTTTAGAATTACACTTTAGAATTATCCTTTACAATTACCCTTTAGAATTATCCTTTAGAATTACCCATGAGAGTTACCTTTTAGAATTACCCTTTTAGAATTACCCTTTAGAATTACCCTTTTAGAATTACCCTTTAGAATTACCCTTTTAGAATTACCGTTCAGAATTACCCTTTAGAATTATCCTTTAGAATTACCCATGAGAGTTACCTTTTAGAATTACCCTTTTAGAATTACCCTTTAGAATTACCCTTTTAGAATTACCCTTTAGAATTATCCTTTACAATTACCCTTTAGAATTATCCTTTAGAATTACCCATGAGAGTTACCTTTTAGAATTACCCTTTTAGAATTACCCTTTAGAATTACCCTTTTAGAATTACCCTTTAGAATTACCCTTTAGAATTACCGTTCAGAATTACCCTTTAGAATTACCCTTTTAGAATTACCCTTTAGAATTACCCTTCAGAATTACCTTTTAGAATTACCCTTTAGAATTACCCTTTAGAATTACCCTTCAGAATTACCCTTTTAGAATTACCCTTTTAGAATTACCCTTTAGAATTACCCTTTAGAATTACCCTTTAGAATTACCTTTTAGAATTACCCTTTAGAATTACCCTTTAGAATTACCCTTCAGAATTACCCTTTTAGAATTACCCTTTTAGAATTACCCTTTAGAATTACCCTTTAGAATTACCTTTTAGAATTACCCTTTAGAATTACCCTTTTAGAATTACCCTTTTAGAATTACCCTTTAGAATTACCCTTTAGAATTACCCTTTTAGAATTACCCTTTAGAATTACCCTTTAGAATTACCCTTTAGAATTACCCTTTAGAATTACCCTTTAGAATTACCCTTTCGAATTACCCTTTAGAATTACCCTTTAGAATCACCCTTTAGAATCACCCTTTAGAATTACACTTTAGAATTACCCTTTAGAATCACCCTTTAAAATTACACTTTAGAATTACACTTTAGAATTACCCTTTAGAATTACCTTTTAGAATTACCCTTTTAGAATTACCCTTTAGAATTACCCTTTTAGAATTACCCTTTTAGAATTACCCTTTAGAATTACCCTTTTAGAATTACCCTTTTAGAATTACCCTTTTAGAATTACCCTTTTAGAATTACCCTTTAGAATTACCCTTTAGAATTACCCTTTAGAATTACCCTTTTAGAATTACCCTTTTAGAATTACCCTTTAGAATTACCCTTTAGAATTACCCTTTAGAATTACCTTTTAGAATTACCCTTTAGAATTACCCTTTAGAATTACCCTTCAGAATTACCCTTTTAGAATTACCCTTTTAGAATTACCCTTTAGAATTACCCTTTAGAATTACCTTTTAGAATTACCCTTTAGAATTACCCTTTTAGAATTACCCTTTTAGAATTACCCTTTAGAATTACCCTTTAGAATTACCCTTTTAGAATTACCCTTTAGAATTACCCTTTAGAATTACCCTTTAGAATTACCCTTTAGAATTACCCTTTAGAATTACCCTTTAGAATTACCCTTTAGAATTACCCTTTAGAATCACCCTTTAGAATCACCCTTTAGAATTACACTTTAGAATTACCCTTTAGAATCACCCTTTAAAATTACACTTTAGAATTACACTTTAGAATTACCCTTTAGAATTACCTTTTAGAATTACCCTTTTAGAATTACCCTTTAGAATTACCCTTTTAGAATTACCCTTTTAGAATTACCCTTTAGAATTACCCTTTTAGAATTACCCTTTTAGAATTACCCTTTTAGAATTACCCTTTTAGAATCACCCTTCAGAATTACCCTTTTAGAATTACCCTTTTAGAATTACCCTTTAGAATTACCCTTTAGAATTACCTTTTAGAATTACCCTTTAGAATTACCCTTTTAGAATTACCCTTTTAGAATTATCCTTTACAATTACCCTTTAGAATTATCCTTTAGAATTACCCATGAGAGTTACCTTTTAGAATTACCCTTCAGAATTACCCTTTTAGAATTACCCTTTTAGAATTACCCTTTAGAATTACCCTTTAGAATTACCTTTTAGAATTACCCTTTAGAATTACCCTTTTAGAATTACCCTTTTAGAATTACCCTTTAGAATTACCCTTTTAGAATTACCCTTCAGAATTACCCTTCAGAATTACCCTTTAGAATTACCCTTTAGAATTACCTTTTAGAATTACCCTTTAGAATTACCCTTTAGAATTACCCTTTAGAATTACCCTTTAGAATTACCCTTTAGAATTACCCTTTAGAATTACCCTTTAGAATTACCCTTTTTGAATTACCCTTTAGAATTACCCATTAGAATTACCCTTTTAGAATTACCCTTCAGAATTACCGTTCAGAATTACCCTTTAGAATTACCCTTTTAGAATTACCCTTTAGAATTACCTTTTAGAATTACCCTTTAGAATTACCTTTTCGAATTACCCTTTAGAATTACCCTTTAGAATTACCCTTTAGAATTACCCTTTAGAATTACCCTTTAGAATTACCCTTTAGAATTACCCTTTAGAATTACCCTTTTTGAATTACCCTTTAGAATTACCCATTAGAATTACCCTTTTAGAATTACCCTTCAGAATTACCGTTCAGAATTACCCTTTAGAATTACCCTTTTAGAATTACCCTTTAGAATTACCTTTTAGAATTACCCATTAGAATTACCCTTTAGAATTACCCTTTTAGAATTACCCTTTAGAATTACCCTTTAGAATTACCCTTTAGAATTACCCTTTAGAATTACCAATTAGAATTACCCATTAGAATTACCCTTTAGAATTACCCTTTTAGAATTACCCTTTAGAATTACCCTTTAGAATTACCCATTAGAATTACCCTTTAGAATTACCAATTAGAATTACCAATTAGAATTACCCTTTTAGAATTACCCTTTTAGAATTACCCTTTAGAATTACCCTTTAGAATTACCCTTTAGAATTACCCTTTAGAATTACCCTTTTGAATTACCCTTTAGAATTACCCTTTAGAATTACCCTTTTAGAATTACCCTTTTAGAATTACCCTTTAGAATTAACCTTTAGAATTACCTTTTAGAATTACCCTTCAGAATTACCCTTCAGAATTACCCTTTAGAATTACCCTTTAGAATTACCTTTTAGAATTACCCTTTAGAATTACCCTTTAGAATTACCCTTTAGAATTACCCTTTAGAATTACCCTTTAGAATTACCCTTTAGAATTACCCTTTAGAATTACCCTTTAGAATTACCCTTTTTGAATTACCCTTTAGAATTACCCATTAGAATTACCCTTTTAGAATTACCGTTCAGAATTACCCTTTAGAATTACCCTTTTAGAATTACCCTTTAGAATTACCCTTTAGAATTACCCTTTAGAATTACCCTTTAGAATTACCCTTTAGAATTACCCTTTAGAATTACCCTTTAGAATTACCCTTTTAGAATTACCCTTTAGAATTACCCTTTAGAATTACCCTTTAGAATTACCCTTTAGAATTACCCATGAGAGTTACCTTTTAGAATTACCCTTCAGAATTACCCTTTTAGAATTACCCTTTTAGAATTACCCTTCAGAATTACCGTTCAGAATTACCCTTTAGAATTACCCTTTTAGAATTACCCTTTAGAATTACCTTTTAGAATTACCTTTTAGAATTACCTTTTAGAATTACCCTTTAGAATTACCCTTTAGAATTACCCTTTAGAATTACCCTTTAGAATTACCCTTTAGAATTACCCTTTAGAATTACCCTTTAGAATTACCCTTTAGAATTACCCTTTTTGAATTACCCTTTAGAATTACCCTTTTTGAATTACCCTTTAGAATTACCCATTAGAATTACCCTTTTAGAATTACCCTTCAGAATTACCGTTCAGAATTACCCTTTAGAATTACCCTTTTAGAATTACCCTTTAGAATTACCTTTTAGAATTACCCATTAGAATTACCCTTTAGAATTACCCTTTTAGAATTACCCTTTAGAATTACCCTTTAGAATTACCCTTTAGAATTACCCTTTAGAATTACCAATTAGAATTACCCATTAGAATTACCCTTTAGAATTACCCTTTTAGAATTACCCTTTAGAATTACCCTTTAGAATTACCCATTAGAATTACCCTTTAGAATTACCAATTAGAATTACCAATTAGAATTACCCTTTAGAATTACCCTTTAGAATTACCCTTCAGAATTACCGTTCAGAATTACCCTTTAGAATTACCCTTTTAGAATTACCCTTTAGAATTACCTTTTAGAATTACCCATTAGAATTACCCTTTAGAATTACCCTTTTAGAATTACCCTTTAGAATTACCCTTTAGAATTACCCTTTAGAATTACCCTTTAGAATTACCAATTAGAATTACCCATTAGAATTACCCTTTAGAATTACCCTTTTAGAATTACCCTTTAGAATTACCCTTTAAAATTACCCATTAGAATTACCCTTTAGAATTACCAATTAGAATTACCAATTAGAATTACCCTTTAGAATTACCCTTTAGAATTACCTTTTAGAATTACCCATTAGAATTACCCTTTAGAATTACCCTTTTAGAATTACCCTTTAGAATTACCCTTTAGAATTACCCTTTAGAATTACCCTTTATAATTACCAATTAGAATTACCCATTAGAATTACCCTTTAGAATTACCCTTTAGAATTACCCTTTTAGAATTACCCTTTAGAATTACCCTTTTAGAATTACCCTTTAGAATTACCAATTAGAATTACCAATTAGAATTACCCTTTAGAATTACCAATTAGAATTACCCTTTAGAATTACCCTTTAGAATTACCCTTTAGAATTACCCTTTTAGAATTACCCTTTAGAATTACCCTTTTAGAATTACCCTTTAGAATTACCAATTAGAATTACCAATTAGAATTACCCTTTAGAATTACCCTTTAGAATTACCCTTTAGAATTCCCCTTTAGAATTAAGCACGGTTGGGATTAGAAAGGTCCTTCTTCTTCATTCTTGACGGGTGGACGGACATAGCCAAATATTGAAGCAGCTGCACCGCCTAAAAATTATCGTTGCAGGATCTGGATTCGGATCTTCACCAAGATCTAATCAATTCATCCTTGTCACACACCCGATCTGTACACTAAGTTTTGTCCGAATCTGTGCACAACGTTTTGAGATATCGTGCTCACAAACAGACAAACAGTGGTGGCAGATAGGAAGAGTGAGGAAGGCAGGGTGAGTTTGGAATGCAGAGGAGAGCAGGGTGAGTTAGGAAGGGGGAGGAGAGCAGGGTGAGTTAGGAAGGGTGAGGGGTGGGTTAGGAAGGGTGAGGGGTGGGTTAGGAAGGGTAAGGGGTGGGTTCGGAAGGGTGTGGGGTGGGTTAGGAAGGGAGAGGGGTGGGTTAGGAAGGGAGAGGGGTGGGTTAGGAAGGGTGAGGGGTGGGTTAGGAAGGGTGTGGGGTGGGTTAGGAAGTGTGAGGAAAGCGGGGTGAGTTAGGACGGGTGAGGGGTGGGTTAGGAAGGGTAAGGGGTGGGTTAGGAAGGGTGAGGGGTGGGTTCGGAAGGGTGTGGGGTGGGTTAGGAAGGGTAAGGAGAGCAGGGTGGGTTAGGAAGGGTGAGGGGTGGGTTAGGAAGGGTGAGGGGTGGGTTAGGAAGTGTGAGGAAAGCGGGGTGAGTTAGGAAGGGTGAGGGGTGGGTTAGGAAGTGTGAGGAAAGCGGGGTGAGTTAGGAAGGGAGAGGGGTGGGTTAGGAAGGGTGAGGAAAGTGGGGTGAGTTAGGAAGGGAGAAGGGTGGGTTAGGAAGTGTGAGGAAAGCGGGGTGAGTTAGGAAGGGAGAGGGGTGGGTTAGGAAGTGTGAGGAAAGCGGGGTGAGTTAGGAAGGGAGAGGGGTGGGTTAGGAAGTGTGAGGAAAGCGGGGTGAGTTAGGAAGGGAGAGGGGTGGGTTAGGAAGTGTGAGGAAAGCGGGGTGAGTTAGGAAGGGAGAGGGGTGGGTTAGGAAGGGTGAGGGGTGGGTTAGGAAGGGTGAGGGGTGGGTTAGGAAGTGTGAGGAAAGCGGGGTGAGTTAGGAAGGGAGAGGGGTGGGTTAGGAAGTGTGAGGAAAGTGGGGTGAGTTAGGAAGGGAGAGGGGTGGGTTAGGAAGTGTGAGGAAAGCGGGGTGAGTTAGGAAGGGAGAGGGGTGGGTTAGGAAGTGTGAGGAAAGTGGGGTGAGTTAGGAAGGGAGAGGGGTGGGTTAGGAAGTGTGAGGAAAGCGGGGTGAGTTAGGAAGGGAGAGGGGTGGGTTAGGAAGTGTGAGGAAAGCGGGGTGAGTTAGGAAGGGAGAGGGGTGGGTTAGGAAGTGTGAGGAAAGCGGGGTGAGTTAGGAAGGGAGAGGGTGGGTTAGGAAGAGTGAGGAGAGCAGAGAGTGAGGATGTACCACAAAAGGCGGTGTAAATATTGTGAAGGAAGGATACAGGTAGGTACGTTTTACACGACAGTACTACACTGCACAACATTTACCTTGTCCCTGTAGGTAATGGAAACTCTCTGTATTCCTAGTGGAAGGTTAATTAACAGGGAGTCCTTTGGTTCTGAATCAGTGACTTAGTATTCCTTTTTATTTACTTCATCCTTTATTCTACACCTCATTTGGTTGTCCTCTTCCAATTTCGTGTTTCTTTTCTTTTTTATTCCTTATTTCTCTATCTACAAAAGGGGGGTTTCATGGATATTGGGGTACCATGGAAACAGCTGGACACAACCAGCAAGTGGATAACGAATGAGAAAGAAAGAGAGAGGGAGAAAGAGAGAGGGAGAAAGAGAGAGGGAGAAAGAGAGAGGGAGAAAGAGAGAGGGAGAAAGAGAGAGGGAGAAAGCGAGAGGGAGAAAGAGAGAGGGAGAAAGAGAGAGGGAGAAAGAGAGAGGGAGAAAGAGAGAGGGAGAAAGAGAGAGGGAGAGAGAGAGAGGGAGAGAGAGAGAGGGAGAGAGAGAGAGGTAGAAAGCGAGAGGGAGAAAGAGAGAGGGAGAAAGAGAGAGGGAGAAAGAGAGAGGGAGAAAGGGAGAAAGAGAGAGGGAGAAAGAGAGAGGGAGAAAGAGAGAGGGAGAAAGAGAGAGGGAGAAAGAGAGAGGGAGAAAGAGAGAGGGAGAAAAAAAGAGGGAGAAAGAGAGAGTGAGAGAGAGAGAATGAGAGAGAAAGATGGAGGGAGAGAGGGAGAGAGAAAGAGAGGGAGAAAGAGAGAGGGAGAGAGAGAGAGGGAGAGAGAGAGAGGGAGAGAGAGAGAGGGAGAGAGAGAGAGGGAGAGAGAGAGAGAGAGGGAGAGAGAAAGAGAGGGAGAAAGAGAGAGGGAGAAAGAGAGAGGGAGAAAGAGAGAGGGAGAGAGAGAGAGGGAGAGAGAGAGAGGGAGAGAGAGAGAGGGAGAGAGAGAGAGGTAGAAAGCGAGAGGGAGAAAGAGAGAGGGAGAAAGCGAGAGGGAGAAAGAGAGAGGGAGAAAGAGAGAGGGAGAAAGAGAGAGGGAGAAAGAGAGAGGGAGATAGAGAGAGGGAGAGAGAGAGAGGGAGATAGAGAGAGGGAGAGAGAGAGAGGGAGAGAGAGAGAGGGAGAGAGAGAGAGGGAGAGAGAGAGAGGGAGAGAGAGAGAGGGAGAGAGAGAGAGGGAGAGAGAGGGAGAGAGAGAGAGGGAGAGAGAGAGGGAGAAAGAGAAAGAGAGAGGGAGAAAGAGAGTGAGGGAGAGAGGGAAAAAGGGAAAGAGGGAAAGAGGGAAAGAGGGAGAGAGGGAGAGAGGGAGAGAGGGAGAGAGGGAGAGAGGGAGAGAGGGAGAGACAGACAGAGAGAGAGAGAGATATAGATAGATATTGAGATTGAAGAACGTTTCAGCATTCGAGGATGCAAATGTACGACTGGTTCGGCCTGTTTAACATCCTCATCTAACCAAGGCTTATGATGCTCAGACAGCAGGTCCGAATTCCAATTTATGGACCGGATATGTATATGCATTGTCTATTGCTCTTCTTCTTTAACCGACCACTATTAACCCACATTTTTTGTGGGCTCGCCTGGGGTAAGCTAGGCCCGAGTCTTCATGAACCGTCTGGCAAGGCCTGACTTTCGACTGCTGAGGGCAGGAATTTGGTTATGGTACCGGTTTTACATCGCCTACTCTTCACAAAGGACACCAAGGGATCTTTTACATCCACCCAGGAATGCTGGCAGATGGGACTTCTGCTTAACAGTGCAATGTCTACTAATATCCTTGTAATCCACATTAAAGTACGCTGATATTTTTTTTTACCTGCCCCACCGAAGGTGGACAGATCTTATCTTTTCACCCCTGTCTGTCTGTTTGTTTGTGAGCACAATATCTCAAAAAGTTACGGACAGATTCAGACAAAACTTGGTGGAAAGGTTGCATGTGTAACAAGAAAGAGCATTCAGAGATTGCAGACCCTCGCCAGGACGTATTTTCAGTGTTTTTTAAAGGCTTTTGTTTTAAAACAAATATGGCGGCCGAACCACGTGACCAATGACGTTATCGTTATTTATTTTTCTCCACTAATTTATCCCTAGATGATGCTCAATAAATTTCATCTTGATAGGATGAAGTTTTGTACTTGTCGAATCATGACGTCATAATGGAGGCACCTATGACATCATCATTAACAAAATTTATTTCCCATGGAGAGTTCTTTACAATGAGCCACGTCTCAATTTTATCTATGCAGCGTTTTCGGAGATATAGAGGTGCCAAGTTTTTCGATTTTCCCAAGATGGCGGCCATACCACGTGATCTATGACGTCATAATTATTATTAAAAATTCTACAGGTGGAGTTGCACCTATGGTGAAAATTCCTGTCAATCAGACCAACGGTTGCAGACAAAATAATATTTATTCTGTGCGGACAAACAAACAGACAAACAGACAGACAAATGAAAAATCGGTCAGAGACCGAGGACTTGCCAGAATGTACTTTTTATCTGCCATTTTGGACAAATATGGCGGACGAACCACGTGACCGATGACGTCATCATTATTTGTTTTCTAAACTAATTTATTCCTTGATGATGCTCAATAAATTTCATCTTGATCGGACGAAGTTTTGTACTTGTCGAATTATGACGTCATAATGGAGGCACCTATGACATCATCATTAACATATTTTATTCCCCATGGAGAGTTCTTTACAATGAGCCATGTCTCAATTTTTCTATTCAGCACTTTCGGAGATATAGAGGTGCAAAGTTTTTCGGTATTTCCAAGATGGCGGCCGAACCACGTGACCGATGACGTCATCAATTGGGCACAGTCTATTCCAGGGCAAGACAAATATATGAGTAAAGTTTGGTGATTCTACGTGCAACGGTGTAGACGTAGTGCTGCGCACAGGCAAACAGACAGACAGACAGACAGACAGACAGACAAACCAACCGATCAACATTTTCCGGCAAGTAACAAATAAACAAACAAACGGACTCAAATGCAATACCCTCTCCTCTGGTGAAGGTAACAAGGATGAATTGATTCGATTTTGGTGAAGATCCAGATGCAGAAACGAGAATGTTTTTTTAATCTGGAAGTGATTCTTCATAATTTAGAGATAGGACCAAATGGATAAATAGAACAATATTTAAAAACGTTTTTGACGGATTATGACAAAACAGGGTGGATGAGTTGGAGAAGTGACAAAAACAGGCCGATTGGATCTTGTTAAGTTCCGGATGCAGATTTGGCCCATCAATGGATACAAGACATAAACCGTTCAGTCTGGTGGAGGTATACGCTCTACCTCGTGCCATTCTAGTTATACATGGATCTAGACTAGCGGAGGAGCTAAACGGTAAAGGGCAACAGGTTTTCAAACGACCAAAGGGTATGAGGATGGGCATGCACAAGGAGGAAAGGAGGAAGCGCACAAAAACGAGTACCAATGGCCCCGGAGACTATAACATCATGGTAAAGAATCATCGTGTGTCGAAGAGATTGCGGATGCGTATGAGGAAGTGATGGGCAGAACATTTGTAAGACGGAAGTGATGAGGACGAGACAATTGGCACAGGAATGCGATTCTCCAATCGGGCGAAAAAGAGGACGAATGAATGCATGCAGGTGGGCAACCAGGTTGGATTTTTGGGAGGGTGAACTACTCGGCTACTAGTAGTTCATGTGGCAAAATGTGGCTACTGTTAGCCCCAACTATTAGGATAGTCGAAAAAGCAAGACAACATTGGTATCTTATGAGCGAAGAAGATAAATAAAACAATAAACCTGAAACTTGTGATTGATCAAAACAAGCATTTCGCCAAAATCAAAATAGGGATCACACCTTTGGTTCCTCCTGTATCATGTCACTGCCTTTCAGTATTCGCGGCCGAAGCATCGTGTCCTTGTGCAAAGGTGTGCACGACTCCATCTCAAACGCTGGGTTCTGCCCATTGACTGTTGGGAGCAAACACATTCAATGGAGAGGTTGTCGCCATCATCTCGGCTTAAACTCCAAGCAGGTATTTTAAGCGACCTCTTGTCACTTCCAGGGCTGGCAGGATGGCCTAGACTAGAGGTACGCACACTTACATCTAAGCTGTCGAGCTTGGGTTCAATCACGACCCAGAAAAAAAAATGTCATCTTGGTGTTTCACAGGTGTGGCGACTCATCAATGTGTGCTCATCTTGATATGTAACCCGATGATCTTACTATAATTCACCAAATGTCTGTCTGTCTGTCTGTCCGTCTGTTCCCCGGTACCGCAAAACGGCTGAACTGATCCCAACGAAATTTTGGGTGGGTAATCCTGGGACCCCCTGGAGTAAAATGGCTATATTGTTTTTCCAATTTTTTTTCAAAGTTTTCCAATTTTCCAATTTTCCAGTTTTTCCAAACAAGATGGAATAATATTTACCGATATGAACAGTGATATGGCTTTTATTGAAATTCTACATGTACTGTTTAGATTTTGATGATTTGCGTGTGATATGATTTAACGGATGTTTATATAAATCGTTTAAAATAAAAAAAGCCTTCAATTTCCGATATTTTACCTTTTCATTTGGGCCTCCCAATTGAAGCCCCGCCCATAGGGCGGGTACCGTTTCTAGTTGTCTTTACAGAAGTAGTTGGAATGTGCAAGGTAGCCCCTGATTCATGCTATATCTATGCAGAGCACAGAGCAGGACACACCTATGAAACGTCACGAAAGGTGAGTGCATACCTTGAGGAGCTGTAATTGTTGATGGATTGCTCGATAGCATCGTGATGGTGGTGACAGGCTCACTCGAAGGTAGAGACTCGAGTGCGCGTGGAAGCGGCAGGAATGCCGGTGTGATGTCGTAGGGACAGGGAAAGCCATGCACAGCAAGTGGTGGGCTAGGGAGCATACAGCTCTGCTCTGAAGAGATTGTGAGACCTACATGGACAAAAACATGGAATAATAGGAACATTGAGTGACCAGATAAACGATTTATTTACGCCACCTGTCGCCTAGTCTACTAGTCATGTCAGACACACTCACTAATTGTACATTATGAATCACCTTTTTCTCTTCTCTTGTTTAGTTCTTCCATGATTGTGACTTCTTTAGAGTAAGACCTTTTTTTTTACTGATACACTGGGTATGCTGGTATCCTTGTGGGAAGTACACTGCACTTGCATCCTAGAGATTGTGAGATTGAATCTGGTTGAATGCAGTGTTGTTTAAGCACTTAACTTCCTGCCTGGTTTTGTCTTACAGGGTTAAGGTGTCTGGCTGATCATAGGATCTCGGGTTTGAGCTCCTGCCGAGCCATTGAATTAACATTAGCTGGGTTGACTCGGTTTGTCATCCTTCCGAGGTCGGCAAAATGAGTACCAGCTTATAGGTGGGTAACAGGGGCACTGCATAAGAGGCACAGCTGTGCTTCCAGAAAATGATGCAACTAGTAGCCATAGGCTGCATACGAAACTAGAGCGGCACTCGGTAGAGCGCATACCTCCGCCAGGCTGAACTGTTTATGTTTTGTATCCCACAGATAGGCCGGATTTGGATTTGGACCTGAACCAAAATCGAATCGGATTGTTCTTGTCACCGAACCAACTCATCCACCAAGTTTAGTCATAGCCTCGTTCATAATTTAAAAAAATATGTTATGTATCGGTGTTCACCCGATCTCTCAATTGTGAAGAATTAAATAATTACCGTATCTGAATCCATATTCACATCTTCACCAAAATCGAACAAACTCTTCCTTGTCACACACACAACCTGTCCACCAAATTTCGTCCAAATCTGTCCACAACTTTTTGAGATATCCTGCTATGTATCGGTTTTGGCCCGATCTCCCAATGGTGAAAAATCACTTTAAAATTCTACTAGCCGGATCCGAATCTGGATCTTCAACAAAATTGAACCATTTCCTCGTTGTGACATACACTACCTCTCTGCCAAATTTCGTCCGAATCCGTCCACAAATTTTTGAGATATCCTGTCCAAAGACAGACAGATAAACAGACAAACAAACAGACAAACAGACAAATGAAAAATCGGTCAGAGACCGAGGACTTGCCAGAATGTACTTTTTTATCGGCCATTTTGGACAAATATGGCGGCCGAACCACGTGACCGATGACATCATCATTATTTGTTTTCTAAACTAATTTATTCCTTGATGATGCTCAAGAAATTTCATCTTGATCTGATGAAGTTTTGTACTTGTCGAATTATGACGTCATAATTGAGGCACCAATGACATTATCATTAGCATATTTTATTCCGCATGGAGAGTTCTTTACAATGAGCCATGTCTCAATTTTTTCTATTCAGCACTTTCGGAGATATAGAGGTGCAAAGTTTTTCCGTTTTTCCAAGATGGCGGCCGAACCATGTGACCGATGACATCATCATTAACATATTTTATTCCCCATGGAGAGTTATTTACAATGAGCCATGTCTCAATTCTTTCTATTCAGCACTTTCGGAGATATAGAGGTGCAAAGTTTTTCGTTTTTTCCAAGATGGCGGTCGAACCACGTGACCGATGACGTCATCAATTGGGCACAGTCTATTCCAGGGCAAGACAAATATGTCTGTAAAGTTTGGGGATTCTATGTGCAACGGTGTAGATGTAGTGCTGCGCACAGACAAACAGACTGACAAACAGACAGATAAACAGACAGACAGACAGATGAAAAATCGGTCAGAGACCGAGGACTTCCCGGAATATACTTTTTTAAAAATCGGCCATTTTGGACAAATATGACGGCCGAACCACGTGACTGATGACGTCATCATTATTTGTTTACTATCATCTATTTTGTCATCATTATCTAAACTAATTTATTCCTAGATTATGCTCAATAAATTTCATCTTGATCGGATGAAGTTTTGTACTTGTCGAATTATGACATCATAATGGACACACCTATGACATCATCAATAACAATTTTATTCCCTATGGAGAGTTCTTTGCAATGAGCCATGTCTCAATTTTTTCTATTCAGCACTTTCAGATATAGAGGTGCAAATTTTTCGGTTTTTCCAAGATGGCGCCCGAACCACGTGACCGATGACGTCATCAATTGGGCACAGTCTATTCCAGGTCAAGGCAAATATGTGTGTAAAGTTTGGTGATTCTAAGTGCAACGGTGTAGGCATAGTGTTGCGCACAGACAAACAGACAGACAAACAGACAGACAGACAAACCAACCGATCAACATACTTGCCGGAATTTTTTCAGGCAAGTAACCAACCGAACAACATACTTGCTGGAATCTTTTCAGGCAAGTAACCAACCGAACAACATACTTGCGGACAAACAGACAAACAGATAGGGGTGAAAACATAACCTCCATCCACCTTCGGTGGCGTGGTCATGGAATGGGGCATTAAAGGGGCGTGTTCTTGGAATGGGGCATTAAAGGGGAATGGTCATGGAATGGGGCATTAAAGGGGAGTGGTCATAAAATGGAATATTAAATGAGCGTGGTCATGGAATGGGGCATTAAAGGGGCGTGGTCATGGAATGGGGCATGAAAGGGGCGTGGTCATAAAATGGGATATTAAAGGAGCGTGGTCATGGAATGGGATATTAAAGGAGCGTGGTCATGGAATGGGGCATTAAAGGTGCGTGGACATGGAATGGGGCATTAAAGGGGCATGGACATGGAATGGGGGCATTAAGAGGGCGTGCTCATGGAATGGGGCATTAAAGGGGCATGGACATGGAATGGGGCATTAAGGGGGAGTGCTTATGGAATGGGGCATTAAAGGGGAATGGTCATGGAATGGGGCATTAAAGCGGCATGGACATGGAATGGGGCATTAAAGGGGCGTGGTCATAAAATGGGGCATTAAAGGGGCATGGACATGGAATGGGGCATTAAAGGGGCGTGCGCATGGAATGGGGCATTAAAGGGGCGTGCGCATGGAATGGGGTATTAAAGGGGAATGGTCATGGAATGGGGCATTAAAGGGGCATGGACGTGGAATGGGGCATTAAAGGGGCGTTGTCATAAAATGGGGCATTAAAGGGGCGTGGTCATGGAATGGGGCATTAAAGGGAAGTGGTCATAAAATGGGGGCATTAAAGGGGCGTGGTCATGGAATGCGGCATTAAAGGGGAGTGGTCATGGAATGGGGGCATTAAAGGGGCATGGACATGGAATGGGACATTAAAGGGGAGTGGTCTTAAAATGGGACATTAAAGGAGCGTGGTAACAACAACTTGTCGTCTAAGTGGTTCTGGAAACCAACCTAGCATCAGGGGAATTGTAATGTTTCTATTGTTTCATACGAGTAAGAACCTAACTGGCTGATTAATAACCTCCAAGAATGGGATCATCTTCTTTTTCTGGTCCACATATGATACCAGTTGATGGTTGGAGTTTAATTTTACAGATTCAGGAAAGTCTGGATGCTTTGAAGAATAATTTTTATTCGGCTCGACAGTCAAAAAAACAATATAAAATTTAAAAAAACATTTAATAAAAGACAAAAAATGATTTGCTATATAAGCGACAATTTCACACCCGATTAAAATGTATCAGTAAGTAATTGAGGCCTCGGCCGATTAACATCTTTGGCAGTTCCCCTTAAAATAGAAGAAAAAATCAGAATCTTTATGCTATTTCTAAAACCAGAAACCGTATTAACTTCAAAAGGATTAGACAGGTACAATTCCAAATTAGAACGCCACTCAGTAGAGCGCATACTCCCGCCGTGGGTGGCCGCTGCTGAGCCCTATCTTCCAATGGTAAAAAAAATCCTTCAAAAAATTCCTGGATCTGGAATAATATCCTGAGCTTCAACAAAAACGAATCAATTCTTCCTTATCCAAAGGGCAATCATCCCACCAACGTTCATCCAAATCCGTTCAGAACTTTTACAGATATCTTGTTCGCAAACACACGAACACACGAACACACACACGGACGGACACGATCGAATGCATTACTCCCTGGCGGGAGTAACATTGCATTCCAAATAGGTACAATTCTTATTGACATTTTTTTCCCAAACATCTTTTTTAGCTCTAATCGATTTCAAAACATAAGCATGAGTCTTTCTTTGACCAGATTTTTGGGACATTTCAAAAAAACTCAGAAAGAGGGAGTGAAATTTGGGGGAAAAAAATGAATGAAGAAAGGAAAAAAGGGGGAAAGAATGGGAAAATCCGAAATTCTACGTGTAAACGATCTTTACATTTTTTCAATGGCATCAATGTCTCCAATTTGATACGGATTACATAGTTCAGTTGCACATCCAAGTTTAGAAGAAATAAAAGTTTTATCCCTATTTAATAGAAAATTTCTTTCTCTACACAAGAACATTTTATAAATCAGTGAAGACATAATATATGGTGTTTGTGCCAAGGATCAACATCTTCAAATCATTTTGAAATATCTCACACATTTGATTCACATTTACCCAAGCAGAAAAGGTTTCCCAGTCAACAAAACACAATTCTTGAGACATTCCCACATAATTTGCCTTTTTTAAAATGCGGGATTAGCATTCACTGCACACATTTTATATTGGACTGACAATTAATATCAAAAATCGCCGCATAATGATCAGAAATATTCAAACTTTGATCAATTTCAACCCGATTCATAAGAAAAACATTATTTGTGAAATTCAAATCGAGAATATTTCCAGCTCCATGAGTCGGTAATGTTATATTTTGATTAAGACCCAAATCATACATTTCTTCCCTAAAAAATTCCTCATTTACATTTCTGACCGAAACAGAATACCATGAAAATTAAAAGAAAAAAATTGAAATCTTTTTTTTAAAAAAATCAAAAAATTAAGTTTAAAATAAAATAAAAATAAAAATTATTTAAGAAAAAAAAATAATTTAAACCAGGAAAATTGAAATCCCCACAAAAAAAAGAGTTAAATTATGATAATATTTCCGAACATGATTTGCAATATTCCTTACAGAATCAGTCAAAGAAAAAGACGGGGATCAATAATTCAAAACAATTGCCAATTCTTTCGACACATCCCTATTTGGAGAAATATTTATCCAAATAGTTTCCAAAAATGAAGAAGTGTCAACTTTTAATTCTACACTAATAAACTTTTTTGTACCAATATTAAAACGCCCCCACCTTTGATGGATTGCGCAAAAGATTGTCAGATGTAGTTTAACATAAACAAATGTAATGTGCTGTAGATGGGTACGAATAATGTAAATAGAGACAACATGCTGCAAGGAGAAATCTTGGACCGTTGTTTCACATGGGAGAAGGATCATCCTGGGAATAAATACGAAATTTAGTGAGGTCTCATCTAGAATACAGCATTGCGTTCAGTTTTGGTCACCACAAATCAGGAAGGACAAAGCTGCCAAACAGATGGTTCAGTGTAGGCGCTACTTGATTGATTCTGGGCATAGCTAGACTCAACTATGAGGAGCAGCTGAAGGATGCATGACTTTTACAGAAGAAAGGAGGAGATTATGAGGTGACCTTATAGAGACGTGCAAGATGAGAGTACAATATTGACAAAATAAGTGCAAATTCGTTCTTCAACAGAATAGACAGTGATGCCCCATATGTTGATGCATGTATAGTGAAGAAGAGGAGGTTTATGACAACATTACAGTAGGAATTTCCCACTGAGAGTAGTTATTGCATTGAATCGTCTCTGGAAAGGTAGTGGCAGCAGAAACGGTAGGTAGGTTTGAACTGGGATTATATGTAGGTACCTCAAAGGCAGAAGCATTGGGTATAGGTGGGTACAGCGATATTGGAAGAAATGCGTAGGCATATGATGGGTATGATGGCCTCCTCCTGCGTTGAAACGTCGTTATATTTACCTGTCTTTGCAATAACTCTTAATGCTCTCTAGGCAACTTGTGATGGGCATGAAAATGATATACCGATGATAACGATTGGAAGAGAGTGGTTTTGTGGTCACAGTGTGAATCATTTGTCTCCAAACTTGAGTGCCTTTTCCTTTGACATATATATATCCTCGGCCTCTCTGGATTTGAGTTTTGTGCTTCACAACCTTTGAAATTCTAAAGCATTTTGATTCAGGTCTGATCAATCGTAATCAGGCGTTTGAGCCTCAATTCACCCCAAATTCACATCCTTCCAGCCAATTGATTTTATTGGACACTCTACTGCATCTGAGTGTGAGTTGCCAGGGTCACACACTCTATGACGTCCATTTTGAAAGTGCATTTTCAATGCCGAGCCAACCACCTGCCCAGAGCATGAATGTCAGCGATCAAAACCCAGTATGGAAGCAAATGCAGCTTCTTCTCAGGGAATTCAAACAGAAAATCTGCAGCAACGTGGCCTCAAATTCTGCCATTCATCGTTTTCTGAAAGAGTTCAAATGTGACAAACATTCACTTTTACTTTAAGACCTTTGATCACTGCATAAAACCTTTGCCTTCAGCTTGGAAATCAGCTAACATTACCGCTTTACACAAAAAATGTGCAAAAACAGATCCTTCCAACTACAGACCAATCAGCCTGCTCCCAATCATCAGCAAAGTCATGGATCCATCATTACTTCGGATATCAAATCCTTCCTCTTCTCCAATGGCTTGATCTCTGATCATCAATATGGATTCAGACCAGGTCACTCTACTCTGGACATGTTGCTTCTGCTGTCTCAACAATGGATGGAGGTCCTCAATGTCAAACAGGAAATCGGAGCCGTCTCCCTTGACATATCACGTGCCTTCGATACGGTCTGGCACCCCGCCCTGCTCACCAAACTCTCCCCCTTTGGTATCCATGGAAATCTGCACGCATGGCTTGCGGACTTCCTCTCTAGTCGTAGTCAACGTCTGGCCCTGAATGGGTTTCTCTCATCTCCCCTTCCTGTTCTGGCTGGAGTTCCCCAAGGCAGTGTTCTGGGCCCTGTGCTTTTTCTGGTCTTCATCAATGATCTATCCGACTCTCTGGAAAATCCTCTCTATCTCTTTGCTGATGACTTCACTCTCTGCCGCTCCATACCTCATCCCTCAGATCAGCAGTCTGCAGCCTCCTCACTCTCTGCAGACATTGACAAAATCACGAACTGGTCAAACAAGAGGAACATGTCTTTCAATCCTGACAAATCTCACACTCTTACGATGTCTCTCCGAAACGACCGATTGGACAACCCTCCCATATACTTTCTCAAAAATTCTCTCCAAGAAGTTCTGTCGCTCAATATTTTGGGTCTCACTATCTGCCATGACCTTTCCTGGGAAAAACACATTTCCAAGCTGGCCTCCAAAGCCAGTCTCCGATTGGACATCCTCCATCGTGCGAAGTCCTTCCTTGGCACACCTGAGCTCCTCACCACATACAAAGCTTTCATCTGCAGCTCAACGGAATACTGCTCTCCCCTCTGCGCTACTTCCTCACACCTCGCTCGGCTTCACGCTGTTGAAACCTAAGCTTTCAGAATCATTGGAATCTCCCGCGATGAAGCTGATTGTGAGGGGCTTTCACTCACTCACCGTAGGCAGGTTGGTGGTCTTTCTGTCTTCTACCGACTCCTCTCCGGCCTTGCTCCCCCAGCTCTCTTTGTGCTCTGTCCCCCAAGTACTCCTGCAGGTTGCACAAGATCTGCCTGCCACCCTCTTCTGGTGAAACTGCCAAAATCAAGACTCTCTGCTCACCTTCACTCCTTCATTCCTCTTTTCCCCTGCCTCTGGAACAAACTCCCTCACCCTCTTCAATCCCACTCCTCCCTCCAGGTCTTTAAAACAGCTGTTCACCACCATCTCTTATCTTCCCCCATCCAAAACGTTTATCTTTTCTACCCCTGTTAATTCACCCCAGATCCATTTTTCTGAAATACTGACTTCTTTCCTGGAAGTTCTAGCAGTGTCCATGTGTTATTAATTTTTTTTTTTACCTCTCCCACCCCTCTTCCCCTTCCCACGCCTCCTCCCCCCAAGCCCTCTACCTCCCACAGATCTTCCGATGTCGCTGCTATCAAATATTGTACTTGTGTGCTTCCCCCTCTCTCCCCATCTTGTCTCCCGCTCCCTTTATTTTAAAATATAATGAGCCTCGATCTTGTATCCCAAAAATAAAAATAAAAATATTGTGTGCGATATGTGGACATCATTATGCACATTGTGGTCGGTGCTCTCTGTTCACTACGTATGCACCAGCGAGGGGAGAGAGAATGGCGATGTTGAAAAAACATTAAAATTAAGAAAAACAAGAAAAGCGCGAGGGACATAGTAGAGAAAAGGTGAGGAGGGCAGTGTGTAAAGAAGAGACATATCTGCTGGTGTAATGCGGCATTAAAGGGGCGTGGACATGGAATGGGGCATTAAAGTGGCGTGGTCATGGAATGGGGCATTAAAGGGGCGTGGTCATGGCATGGGGCATTAAAGGAGCGTGGACTTGGAATGGGGCATTAAAGGGACGTGGTCATGGAATGGGGCATTAAAGGGACGTGGTCATGGAATGGGGCATTAAATGGACGTGGTCATGGAATGGGGCATTAAAGGGACATGGTCATGGAATGGGGCATTAAATGGACGTGGTCATGGAATGGGGCATTAAAAGGGCGTGGACATGGAATGGGGCATTAAAGGGGCGTGGACTTGGAATGGGGCATTAAAGGGGCGTGGACTTGGAATGGGGCATTAAAGGGGCGTGGACTTGGAATGGGGCATTAAAGGGGCGTGGACTTGGAATGGGGCATTAAAGGGACGTGGTCATGGAATGGGGCATTAAAGGGACGTGGTCATGGAATGGGGCATTAAAGGGACGTGGTCATGGAATGGGGCATTAAAGGATGCACCATATGTTAATGCATAAGATGTTGATAGTTCTTTAATCGGACTGGAGTTCGCAATTTGCATATTCAGATAGTTTATCCGCAAAATTTTGAATGGACGTCATTGCAGTCACAGAGCAAAACAGAGCATCTAACAAGAGCGACACTTGGTAGAGAGCACACTACATACCTCCACCAAGACGAACAGTTTATTACTTGTGAAAATCGAAGATTTTTCAAGTATATTGGTTGGTCTTGTGCGTTATTCTGTCTGTTTGTCTGTTTGTCTGTCTACTTGTATGTCAGTTTGTATGTCAGTTGCCTGCAGATCACAATTTTCAACCGATCTTCACGAAACTTCAGCAAATGGTAGAGTTGGTCATAAGCAAGAAGTCTATTGTTTTTGGGGTCAAAGGTCAATAGGTCAACATAGGCCAAAGGTCACCAATTTTGATAAATTTCTAAAATCCTCAATTTTCATCCGATTGACTTGAAATTTGAAGAGGATTTGCATATCTCGACACTGAATTCAACCACCGACTATTTTTGAGGTCAACATAGGCCAAAAGTTCAACATAGGCGAAGTTTCTAAAATCCTCAATTTTCATCCAATTAACTTGAAATTTGAAGAGGACTTGCATATCTGGTCATTTAATTAAACTCCCAACTATTTTTGAGGTCAACATAGACCTAAAACATTATTGGTGGTTGAATTGAGTGACCTGATATGCAAATACTCTTCAAATTCAAGTCAAACGGGAAAATTTAGGATTTTAACTTTTCGACAAAGTTGACAAAGTCAACTTTTCGCCTGTGTTGACCTTTTGACCTCAAGATAAATAGGGTTCTTCCTTATGGCCAACTCTACCGTTTGATGAAGTTTTTTTTTAAATTAAAGATCGGTATAAAATTGTGGTAGGTTATTGACATGCAGATAAACAGACAAACAGACAGAATAACGCACAAGACCAACTAATAAACTTCCAAAAAAATCTTCTATTTTCGCAAGTATCAAACATACAGGGCTGAAAGCATAACCTCCATGTACCTTCGGTGATGCAGGTAACAAGGCAGAGTCTCACTGAAGCATTTGTCGAGGCGACCGATTCCACAGAAGGAGTCACTGAGCGCAACGATCTTATAAATTTAAAACACTTTTATAATGTGGTATATGTATTGTAAATGAAAAATTTATAATCCTATTTCATTGCTGTTGAAAAACGTATGTGCACACGAGGTAATTATTTTTAACACCTTAAAGTGAATGATGTAGATGAGAGTAGATCTATGTGCAGCCAAAACACCCTCAGAAGTATGTGCAGCTAACCTGGGCACAATGCACATTCAAGGTATAAATCAACTTATGGTTAAGGTAGAGAACTTTGTGGAACAATGCCTACCGCTGGCTGGGTATGCTCGTCGAGCCTCAAGGCCTTGCTGTGCATATCGGACCACCTCAACGAGCCAAATCGAAATGTGCTTGAGCCAGGTATGAGGTGTGCTGCAAATGTTATATGTGCTGTGGCTGCAGTTGCTGTTTTATCAAAAAGAAATTGTAATCAAAATTTTTAATTTTTTGATCTAAAGTTTTGATAAAAAGGAATTTGTAGATTCTCTGATTCTCTTTCAACATGGAAAGCTTAAATGTGTTGCCCTGACCCCTGTCCATGGTATGTAGGCAAACGGGGAGTCATTAGCTTTGGGGTAACCCCATCCCTCCTCCTTCCAAAATATTGGTGCTGGTGAGTCATCGCTCTCAAATCCGCTCCAGCCAATCGGAGCCAGAGATAGTGGTGACTGAGCCAACCAATGAGTGTTCAACTTACCAATTGCGTCATGACTGATGTACCAATTGGTGTCGATCTTCCACATATGTCGATCTTACAGACATGCTTTTATTATATGCACACTCTTTCACTTCCTCTTTCTCTTGCTGTGATTTACCTTCAGTTAAAATGAAATTTACCTGTAAAGCTTTGGTTATTTTTATTATGTCCAGTTAGTTTTGTTGTATTTTAAAGTCCTGCAGTATACTGAACATCTGTTTATATTGTGGCGGACACGAAAGCCCACTGGCATGGTGACATCATTCCGCGCACCAAGTGGGCGGCGGCCACGCCCGAGGGGTAGGCGTGGCCTCAGGATATACACCGGGCGCGCAGCCCGGAGCGCGCAAGTGCTACAGTGACCTCTTGTCAATAAAGACACTTTTGTTTGAACCGCGTTGTCTGCTTCCTCCTTGGTAGCAAGTCGCGTGCGTAGCACCGCGCTTCATTGGTGACCTCCGACGTTCTGGTCAGCCGTCACTGACCACCCGAACCCGCCACAGCCATGGCAACCAGCGCGGTAGCGATAAAGCTCCCCGAGTTCTGGGAAGCTCAGGCGGAGATCTGGTTCCTGCAGGCCGAAGCCCAGTTCAGGCTTCGACGCATCACGGCGGACGAGACACGCTACTGTCACGAGTGTCACGTGGTCGCCTCCCTCGGGGCCGGCGCGGCCGCCCGCGTCGTGTCGGTCCTGAGGAACCCACCGGCCGACGACAGGTACGAGGCGATCAAGCGTCTCCTCCTCGCCACGTTCAAACTCACGGTGGACGCATGGGCCGATCGCCTCTTGGACCTCCCCGAGCTCGGTGACACGCGACCGTTGGTCCGAATGGAATGGACCATATGCTGTCGCTCATGGGCGACGAAACCCCGAACGCTCTATTCCGGGCATTATTTCGACGCCAGCTGCCGGCACGAGTACGCCTCGCGTTGGCCGGTTCCGTGACAACGGAACCCCGTGCGCTCACGGCCGAGGCCGACAAGTTCTACGCGGCTTTGGACACGCAGGCGAGTTTCGGTGCGGCTGTAGCGGCTCCCGAGCCCGAAACTACTGCGGGTGCCCACCCCTACTACGCGACGCACCGCGTAGCCGCTGAACCTCCTGCGGGTGCCCACCCCTGCTCCGAGGGGTGCCTCGTGGCGGCCGCCACGCCCCACCCACCACCACTGCGGAAACCGCGGCCTCCGGCTACGCCGCAAACCTGGTGCCATTTCCACGCTAGGTTCGGCCACGAGGCCCGGCAATGTCGCCCGCCGTGCTCATTCGGCAGGTCGGGAAACGCCCGGGCCGGCCCTCGGTAGTGGCACTGAGCACCGGCCGATTAAACAGCCTCCAGTACATAACGGACACCTTATCCGGGCGTCGTTACCTGTGCGACACGGGAGCGCAGATGAGTGTCATTCCCGCCGGTACGTCCGACAAGCAGCCCACGGGCTGGGGCCCCACGCTGCTTGCTGCCAACGGTACGCCCATTCGCACGTACGGAAAACGCTGCCCTTCTCTGCGGTTCGGAGGGCAGGTTTTCCGATGGTCGTTCGTGACTGCCGACGTGCCTATGGCACTGCTCGGCGCAGACTTCCTCTGTGCCAATGGCCTGTTGGTCGACGTCAAGCACAGAAGGCTTGTCCAGGCTGAGACGTTCAGCTCGCTCGCTTGCGCGCTGCCCGCCTCGTTGAGCAGCTCACGGAGCGGCTCATCGAGCGGCTCGCCGAGCGGCTTGCCGAGCGGCTTGCTGAGCGGTTCGGTTCCGGCCAGGTTCATCTGCACGCTTCCAGCAGCGGACAAATTCACCCACCTCCTCGCCCGTTTCCCGACCCTCACGAGGCCCACCTTCTCGGCGGGGACCGTCAAGCACGGGGTGGAACATCACATCCCCAACGCCGGGCCACCGGTCTACGCCCGGGCACGCCGCCTCGAGCCGATGAAGCTCGCGGTAGCTATAGCGGAGTTTGCTACGCTGGAGCGGCTCGGCATCGTGCGGCGCTCCGAGAGCGCTTGGGCGTCGCCGCTCCACATCGTACCCAAGCCCGGCAGGGGATGGCGACCGTGCGGGGACTACCGCTGTCTCAACGACGCCACCACCCCCGACCGCTACGCCGTCCCCCATATTCAGGACTTTTCCACCCGCTTGGCGAATATGTCCTTCTTCTCGAAGGTGGACCTCATACGCGGTTACCACCAGGTCCCCGTCAGGCCGGAGGACATCCCGAAGACGGCTGTCATCACGCCGTTCGGTCTTTTCGAATTTCTTCGGATGCCCTTCGGTTTGAAGAATGCGGCTCAGGTGTTCCAGCGCCTCATGGACAGCGTCTTGCGCGACTTGGATTTCGTCTACGTCTATCTGGATGACATCCTCGTCGCAAGCGCGTCCCGCGAAGAGCACCTACACCATCTCCGCACGCTCTTCGAACGTCTGGGCCAGCACGGCCTGATCGTGAACCCCGCCAAGTGCCAGTTCGGTGTCACCGAAATCGACTTTTCGGGGCACCGCGTCACCAGGCACGGGGCCGTCCCCCTACCGGCCAAGGTGGAGGCGGTGAAGGGGTTTCCGCGCCCCCGCACGATCAGGGAGCACCAGGAGTTCCTGGGCATGGTAAACTTTTACCACCGTTTCCTGCCCCGCATCGCCCAGCTCCTGCGCCCCTTGCACGAGGCCCTCCGAGGGAAGCCGGGGCAAAGGTGACGTCACCTGGACCGAGCAGATGGACGCGGCGTTCGTGGGCACGAAGCTCGCCTTGGCTAACGCCACCATGCTCGCGCACCCGGTGCCCGATGCACCGATCGCCCTCACCACCGATGCCTCGGACTACGTGGTGGGCGCGGTGCACGAGCAATGGGTGCGTGGAGCTTGGCAACCGCTGGTGTTCTTCAGCCGGCAGCTTCGCCCGCTCGAACGCCGGTATAGTACCTTCGACCGCGAGTTGCTCGGGCTCCACCTGGCGGACAGGCACTTCCGCCATCTGCTCAAGGGCCGTGCGTTCACGGCCTTCGTCGACCACAAGCCACTGGTGTTCGAGATGGGCAAGGTCGCCGAGCCGTGGTCGGCCCGGCAGCAGCGTCACCTCTCGGCCGTGTCCGAATACACCACGGACATCCGGCATGTCGCGGGGAAGGACAACCCGGTGGCGGATTGCCTTTCCTGGTCTGTTTCCCACGCGGTCCACCTCGGCATCGACTATGCCCGGATGGCGGCGGACCAGGCCGCCGACCCTGACGTCCAGGCCTTGCGGACCGCCATTATGGGCCTCCGCGTCACCGAGGTGCCGTTCAATGGCGCGGGCACGGCCCTCTGGTGCGACGTCTCCCTCGGGCGGCCTCGCCCCATCGTGCCCGCGGGCTGGCAGCGCCGGATTTTCGACTCCATCCACGGCCTGTCCCACCCGGGCACGAGGGCCTCCCAGAGGTTGATCGCCGACAAGTTTGTCTGGCATGGCCTCCGGAAGGCCGTCCGCGGCTGGGCCAGGACGTGCCTCGCGTGCCAGCGCGCGAAGGTGCACCGACACACCCAGGCCCCATTGGCCCCGTTTGCGGTGCCGGAACGTCGGTTTGACCACGTTCACGTGGACCTGGTGGGACCTCTGCCTCCCTCGCGGGGTTTCACCCACGTCCTGACCATGATGGACCGCAGCACGCGGTGGCCGGAGGCCGTGCCTTTGGCGTCAACGATGGCGGCGGACGTCGCACAGGCATTCATCGCCACCTGGGTCGCCCGGTTCGGCGCCCACTAGGACATCTCGTCCGACCGCGGCCCCCAGTTCACCTCGGAGCTCTGGGGGGCGGTCGCGCGGGGGCTCGGGGTCCAGCTGCACCGCACCATGGCCTACCACCCCCAGGCTAATGGCCTGTGCGAGCGGTTCCACCGCTCGTTGAAGGCCGTGCTCCGGGCCAGCCTCCGCGACGGCGGCTGGGTCGACAGGCTCCCCTGGGTCCTGCTGGGCCTCCGGACGGCTCCCAAGGAGGACCTGCGCGCATCCGTGGCGGACTTGGTCTTTGGACAACCGCTGCGGGTGCTGGGCGAGTTCCTCCCCGACCCCACGGCACCTTGGTCCGCGGCGCAGGAGTGCTCCGCGCTGCAGGAGACCACCCGGAGGTTCGCCCCGGTGCTGATGGCGCACCACGGGCACCCACCCATGCACGTCGCCCCGGAGCTTCGCACTGCGGAGTATGTCTTCGTCCGGCACGACGCCCACCGGACACCACTGTGGCCCCCGTACGACGGGCCTTTCCGCGTGCTGGAGACCGGGGTGAAATACTTCACCTTGGACATCGGCGGTACTCCCGACCGCCTCTCGGTGGATCGACTCAAGCCGGCCCACCTCGACGTGGACCATCCACCGCCGGTGGCTCGGCCCCCGTGTCGGGGCCGCCCCCCGGCGGGCGGACCCCCGGCACCGCCCAGCACCGCCGGCACGCCGCCCCCCAGTCCGGCACCCATCCCGGGTACAGCCGGGGGCATCCCAGCTGGCATCCCTGCACCCCGGATGCCGCCGGTCGCCAGAGGGCGCTTCGGCCGGGTCATCCGTTTGCCCCGCAAACTGGCCCTCCAGGTGCGCGGGAATTCTGGGGGGGGCGCGTGTGGCGGACACGAAAGCCCACTGGCGTGGTGACATCATTCCGCGCACCAAGTGGGCGGCGGCCACGCCCGAGGGGTAGGCGTGGCCTCAGGATATACACCGGGCGCGCAGCCCGGAGCGCGCCAGTGCTACAGTGACCTCTTGTCAATAAAGACACTTTTGTTTTAACCGCGTTGTCCGCTTCCTCCTTGGTAGCAAGTCGCGCGCGTAGCACCGCGCTTCAATATATATATATATATATATATATTATATATACATATATATGTATAATATATATACATATATATTGTTGCGGATATGAGGACTGTATTTTTTTTATTGTGTGCTTTATTATTATTATTGTTTATTCTGCGCCTCCTGCCTCCGGAGTTGTGTAAAGGTCAAAGGGCGTCCCATAATTAGTCCAAAAGCATACACATCAGCCAATCATAGAATACCCCTGTTCGATAGTTATATCTTATTATGTGTTTTAGGGTAAGGCTGTGTCTCCCATTAATTGAAATACTCCATTGCACCAGTGAAAGAGATAGATTCCCTTCATTCCCATTCCCAAAACTTTCATTTCCCCTTTCGTCATTGCCAGGCTTCGAGTGCCATTGCCAATTACATCCCCTCCAATTGCCACCATTGGCCACGAGGCAGGGTTGGGGAAGAAAGGCGTGTCTCCACCTCGTCATAGAGGGGAGGAGTGAGCCAGCCCCATTCGACCAACCATGAGCCAGGGGTTTGGCTAGAGAGGGCGGAGGAAGAGCGATCGGGGAGGTTCGCAAAGGTTGAGGGGCGGGGCCTATATAACCCGCCGGCGGGGCGTTCCCAAGTGCAGACGAGAGGGAGTCCAAGCAGTGGAGACAAGGAGGGAGAGACATGAGATGGGCTGAGAAAGGAGAGGAGCTTTTAAGAGAGTCGCAAAAAGGTCCAAGGCAGATGAGCTGAGAAGAGAGAGGGTCCAAGAAAGAGCTTAGTTGTGAGGTCCAACAAGCAGAGATCATCCAAGGAAGCACCAAGCCTGCTATTCGTCACCTTGCTCGCGAGCGGCAGCGTCTACAGCAGCAGCAGCAACAACGCTCGCCAGCCGCTTCGGGACCTGGACGGCAGTTCGGAGCAGGGCCGCGAAGGAACGGCGGCTGCCCAACGTGCGGATCGTGCTGCCGGACCCAGTGGACTTTCCTCTCCTTCCAGCCAATTCCTGTCATCATTCCCCGTGTGAGTCGTCTTTGTTTGTTCTGTCCTGGGTAGGTAATTAAGCTTGTATAAGCTAAAGATTTCACTGTGTCACCTGCATCTCATGTGCCTGTAAATAAACGTGACTGCTTTCTTCTTGCTTATATGTGTAAATAATAAACCCAGTTACTCTTCTGTACGTCTTCTTCCTCTTTGCATTCGGTCGCTTTGGAGTTTTCCATATTGAGCAGCTGCGGTGCGATACGGCCAAAGTTTGGGGTTGAATCGGGTTAGTCGGGGAATAACTGTTCGGTCGCGGAGCCTCCGCTCGGCAAATATAACATCTTTAACCGCGTACCGTAACAATTGGTGTCGGGGAGTGAGATACGAGGCCCGAAGCACGCTTAACGCGCTCAAAATTACAAGCAGCTGAAAATTGGTTTGTTTTAAAGAAAAACCCGAATTCTGAAATCGCGCCATGGCTGGTCAAGGCGACGGGATGCCGGTGGGAGAGATAGAGATAGACGGGGTGGAATCGACCCAGGACCTAGGGGAAATGTATATGGAGGATGTGGTTGAGGGGGTATCAGACGCGCAAAATGGCGCTCTCGCGCACGAGGTTACGGGCGCGCAAAATGGCGCCTCGCACATGGCCACGGCGCCCGCGACCGTAGCAGCGCCGCTGGTGGATTCGAACCTTTTTTTCCTGCAAATGAGGGCCCTTATGGGACAAATGGGAGACCAAATTGGAGGTTTGAAAAACAGTATGGGGGCAATGAGGAACGAAATGGGGGGCAAAATGGGAGAAATGGGGGAACGTCTAGAAGCTAAATTTGAGGGGTTAGACAATAATCTTAAGGGATTAGACAAGAAATTTGAGGGGTTAGACAATGGGATAGAAGGGGTGAAAAATGGGTTAATGGGGTTAGAAAATAGGATGGAAGACAAATTGCGGGAAATAGGGGAGCAATCCGCCCGGGAAATCGAACAGATGGGGAACCAGATAGAGGAGGTGAGAATCGGGGTAGAAACCAAACTGGATGCTCAGATGGATGAATTGGGACAGATGAGGGTGGCATCTACAAAAGAGAGGGAGGAGATGAAAGAGGAGATACGACGAGGTGTAAGTGAGGAGGTCTCGGGGGTACGCGAGGAGGTAAAGCGAGGTGAAAAGCGTATAGAGAAAGAGGTGAGGAATAATACGGCTAGGTTACAGGGGGGAATAGAGGGTCTGACGAAGGGAGTAGAACAGCTGACAGTGGGACAAAAGGAACTAGTGGACCAGGTGGAAAAGAACACGGCAATAATCGGGGGGTTAAAAGCGACACAAAAAGACATTAAGAACGAATTAGTAGCAACACAAAAGGAATGTCAGATGGTACATGAGGGGTTGACGAAGAAGTTGGAGGAGGTGACAGAAGTAATGGAGACGAAGGACCGAGAGGTGAGGACGCACATAGAAACGGTTAAAGTGGCGTTAGAGGAAGAGATAGAGGGGGCGCACAGGGAGATGAAGGAGGTAAAGGAAAAATTAGAGGAGGTGGAAGAAGGGGTGAGTGAAATTAAGAAGAGACGGAGGGAAACTAAAAAGGAGATAAGGGAGGAAGTGATGGAGTATGTGCAAGGTCTGTGTTCAAATCATGATGATGTGCTCACTAACCAAATAAAGAGTTTGCAGGTGGCAGAGGAGGTGCGACGACGAGGTACCGAGGTGAGTGGCGATATACGAGGAAATGTATATGATGTGAGGGGAGCTTCAGTCGGCTTGGGGGTTGATTTAGACCCGGGTGTTCGTGACGGACCAATGGTGAGGTGTGTGACTGGTCCGGAGTGGGTGGAAAGAGGAGGTGTGCAAGGAGGTCTGGCTATGGGGAGTGAGGGGGGTGCTGGTGAGCAAGGGTGTGTGGGTATGGAGTGGGTAGCGGGTTGCGGAAGGGCGACCCAGGCATCGACACCACGGGGGGTAGTGTTTGGAGGGACGGGGGACGCGCGGGAGCCCCCCGGGAATAGCGGACTGTGGGAGCCCGAATGGTTTGGTCCGCGTTGATCCCGCAAGGAGTGACGCGCGGGGTCCGACCTTCGGGCGCCCACAAGGTCCCACTCGCGCCGTATGACGGCAAAAGCGATTTGAGGGCGTACCTGGCGCAGTTTGAGTACGTGTGTAAAGGCAAGGTTGGAATCCGGACGAAGGTGGAGTACACCTGGTAGGGGCACTGCGCGGTGCGGCGGCGGAGGTGCTGACAGCTTTACCACCGGGTGCTCTCACCCTGTCAGCTCTACGTGCGGCTTTAATTAACCGTTTCGGTATTGAGCAGCAAAGCGAGCTTGTTAAAGCTCAACTTGCGCAGCGTAAACGCAAGCCCCAGGAGACCATCGGGGAACTTGCTCACGATATTCGCCGCGTGGTAGGGATTGCACACGCGGACATGGCAGCGAGTTCCCAGGAAAGCCTGGCGCTGGATCACTTTATTCAGGCCCTTCCGGATCTGGAGCTCCGACAACAGCTCGCCATGTGGCGCCCGCAGACCATGAGTCAGGCGGCCGACGCTGCAGCCCGTTGGGAAGCAGCGAGGCCCCTGGCCCGGGGAGGCGAGCGCCACGCAGTGGCGGTGCGTCAGGTGGGGCCCGAGATGGGGGGCGGCCCCCTAAGGGGGCCCGCCCCCAACGGGGGCCCTGACCTGGAGAGCATGGTTCGGAGGCTGGTGGATCGGCGTCTAGCGGGAACTGGACCATGGCAGGCGGCTCCAGTGGTGGCCCCCGGTAGTCCCCGACAGAGTACCCCAATTCGGACATACAGGGGGGGGGGGGGAATTTGGAATACCGGAGGCAAGCACCTTACCAGGTGAGGTGCTATAATTGTGCAAGGATGGGTCACCGTGCGTGGGAGTGTCGAGCTCCGTGCCGGGACGTTCCCCGCCAACCGATGCCCTCAACTCCGCCCCGTATCGATCGGCCTAGCCGACCTCAGACACCCCCCCGCCAGGGCCTGGGAAACTAGAACGTGCCGGGCATGCAGGGCGGTGTTCGGCATTAGGGGATGGGGAGAAGCCCTCGTTGACGCGACAGGTCATTCATTGTGGCCAAATTGGAACGGGTAGTTTGACAATTCGGTGAAAAATTGCCGGCGTGGGGGTAGACGCCGTGGTGGACACGGGAGCCAGCGCCACGATCATCAGCCCCGTGGTCCTTAATTCGAGTGCAGACGGCTGGGGTAAAATCCAGCGTCTGGAAAATCATAGCTTGCAGCTGGCTACCGGGGCAATGGCCCCGATCATAGGGCGTGGTTTTGTGACCCTCAAGTTGGGATCGGTAAAGCAAGAGATAGAGGTTTGGGTGGCGGAGGTGTGCGACCCGTGCTTAATAGGGTTGGATTTGTTGACTGCCGGCGGTTGTAAAATCGACTTGGGCTGGGGGATCCTGCAATGGGGGGTGGAGGAGCTACCATTGGAGGGGGTGAGCACGGCCGAGAGGGTGGAGCTGGAGGCTCCTGAGGCCGTGACGATCCCTCCGGGGGCCGAGGCCATAGTGCCGGCCCGATGGTCAGCCCGCCCGACATGGTAGGAATCCTGCGGCCTGGTCGAACCGGTGGCAGCGCGATCCATACCTGGTTTAATCGTGGGCCGCACCCTTGTAAAAACGGACGGGCCGGTAGTGGCCGTCCGAGTAATTAATATTAGCACAGAACCACGCACTATAGTGAGGGCACGAAGGTAGCTGGCTGCACCCCAGTTAGAGAAGTCGCGTCAGTGAGGGGCGAGAACGTCCAGCCGAGCCGGCCCCAGGGGGAGCCTTCAATAAGTAATAGGAATTGGCCCGATCCCATTTGCGAGATGGTAAATCGTAGTAGTGTAGAGTTGGGAGGAACCCAGAGGGAGGCCTTACACAAACTGGTTGGGTCCCATTTGGACCTCTTCTCCTTGTCCACCGAGGATATTGGACGTACGGGCCTGGTGAAACATCAGATCCACACCGGTGAGGCCCGGCCTATTCGTCAGGCCGCCCGACGGCTCCCTTGGAGCAAGAGGGCGGAGGCTGAAGAGCAGGTTGAAAAAATGCTCGACGCCGGCGTGATCGAGCCCTCGGGAAGTCCTTGGATGTCACCTGTTGTGCTGGTCAAAAAGAAGGATGGGACCACGCGGTTCTGCGTGGACTATCACCAGTTTAACAACGTGACACTCAAGGACTCATATCCCCTGCCAAGGATTGATGACACCCTCGATGCCGTTGCGGGCTCAAATTGGTTCACAACTTTGGACCTCAAGAGTGGGTATTGGCAGGTGGAGATGGATCGGACAGGGAAGGAGAAAACGGCATTTTCCACAGGTAAGGGGCTGTATCAGTTCACTGTGATGCCGTTTGGTTTGTGTAACGCCCCCGCCACCTTTGAGAGATTAATGGAGCATGTGCTAGGCGGCATGCCATGGCAATCATGCCTGGTATACCTGGATGACGTCCTGGTACATGCCAAGACCTTCCCCCAGGCGTTAGCTAATTTGGACCAGGTGTTCGGGTGCCTCAGGCAGGCAGGGTTAAAGCTGAACCCGAGTAAGTGCACTTTGTTTGCAAGAGAGGTGGCCTATCTAGGTCACGTGATCGGCTGCGAGGGGGTAAAAACGGACCCAGACAAAATTAAAGCGGTAGAGGAGTGGCCCGCACCACGTACCATCAAAGAGGTGCGGGGATTTTTAGGACTCTGCTCCTACTACCGGCGCTTTGTGGCAAAATTTGCGGAGTTGGCCCATCCCCTCCACCGGTTACGTAGAAGGGGACGCGATTTAATTGGACGCGGGAGTGCCACGAGGCCTTCCAAAAATTGAATGGGTGTCTAACATCCGCACCCCTTCTAGCTTACCCCACTAGCAACGGGGCATTTACCCTGGACACGGATGCGAGCCAGGAAGGATTGGGCGCAGTTTTGTCTCAGACACAGGAGGGCGTGGAGAGAGTGATTGGTTACTATAGTCGGGCCTTAAGTAGGCCCGAGCGAAATTATTGTGTCACTCGCAAAGAGTTATTGGCTATGCTGGCTGCCATGAACCATTTCCACCCGTACCTGTACGGGCGGAAATTTTCGGTTCGAACTGACCATTCCTCCCTGCAATGGCTCCTTCGGTTCAAGGAACCGGAGGGCCAAATTGCAAGGTGGTTGGAAAAGTTGCAGCAGTACGATTTCAATGTGACCCATAGGGCCGGGAAGGCCCATGGTAATGCGGACGCACTCTCTCAGCGTCCTTGTCTGGGGGAAAACTGCAAATTTTGTGCGAGACACGAGGAGAGGGAACAATTGGGCGACTCTGCCCCGATTCTCGTCGTCCGGGCAACCCGGGTGAGAGGGCCAATTTTGCCACTAACCGCGGACGAGGAATTTGGAGAATTGGCTTGGAGCACGGCCCAGCAGGAGGATCCTGTCCTGGGGCCGGTGTTCAATTGGGTCAAATTGGGGCAAAGACCAAAGGGGGAAGAGGTCACCCCCCTCGGGGCGCAAACAAAGGCATATTGGGCTCAGTGGCAGACCCTGGAGTTGAAAGGCAACATCTTATATCGCAAGTGGGTGGAGGTTCCCTCTGATAGAACTTCCTGGCTGGTGATAGTCCCAGACAAATTCAAGAACGTCATCTTACAACAGGTGCATGGTACCCGCTCCGGCGGCCATTTGGGCAGGACAAAGACAATATCTCAGGTCCGCTGGAGGTTCTATTGGGTGAATATGGGGCGCGACATACAGGACTGGTGTCGGAGATGCGACGCCTGTTCTGCCAAAAAGGGCCCAGCACGGAGGATGAGGGCCCCCCTTCAATTACATCAGGTGGGGGCCCCCCTTGAGCGGGTGGCTATGGATGTTCTAGGACCGCTGCCCCGCACCCGCCAAGGTAATAAGTATATCCTCGTTGTAATGGACTATTTCACCAAATGGCCGGAGGCCTATGCCCTCCCCAACCAAGAAGCAGGGGTGGTAGCACAGGCCTTCGTAGAAGGATTTGTATGTCGGCACGGGATTCCACAGGAGCTGCACACCGATCAGGGTCGAAATTTTGAAAGTCAATTGCTAAAAGATGTGTGCAGACTCCTGTCAATTCGGAAAACCAGGACCACGCCCTTGCGGCCACAATCTGACGGGATGGTGGAAAGGTTCAATCGAACATTGATCCAACAACTGGCATTGTTCACCACCACCCGTCAAGATGACTGGGACGAACATCTCCCGTACCTGTTGATGGCCTACTGAACTAGCCAGCACGGGGCCACCGCATGCAGTCCAGCGTTGCTTATGTATGGGCGGGAGTTACGGGCTCCCGCCGACTTGCTATGCGGTCCCGTGCCAGACACCACGGACACACCGCCGAGGGAGGGTTACGCACGTCACCTGGAGGAGGGCATGGAGCGGGTCCATGCCTTCGCCCGCCGCCAGCTCCATCTGGCGGGGGCCAAGATGAAGCGCAGGTACGACGACCGGAGCCAGGGGAGTCAATACGCTCCGGGGATGAAGATTTGGTTCTTTAATCCCCGGAGGCGGAAGGGAAGGTGCCCAAAACTCACCTCCCCCTGGCAAGGCCCAGGAGTCGTCCTGTCGCAAATCTGTGACGTGGTCATTAAGATCAAAATGGGGCCACGGACCCCCCCTCGGATCGTCCATGCCGACCGGATAAGACCTTATGCCGGCGAGCAGGTGCCCTCATGGATCGCCTCGGCTCTAGATGCCTCAGCAATACCCAGTACCTCTTGCGACGGGGGCTCGTAGCGTCAGAGGACTGGGGGGATGGTAGTGGGGGATGCCCCATGTGAAGGGATGGCCAATCCACCATCCCTCACAAAGGGGGGCAAAGGAGCACTAGTTTTATGGGGTTGATGGCAGTGAAAACTAGCCCGGGTGGGTTAGGATATTGTGTGTAGGGCCCTAGAAGATTGACATTAGGTAACTTTAAGATTAGTTAGTGACAAGAATACCTGTAGTGGGGACGCAGGTAGATTAGTGTGGATGATAATGACGAGGGAGCGCAATAATGTAAGGGGCGACTGGGAAGCGCAAGTTTCAGAGGGGAGCAGTTAGATGAGATTATGCCGTGTGAGTGTTGGAGGTGTATTCAAGTGTATTGAGCAGGGTATGAGTAAATGAGTGTGAGGAACAGGTGTGATTGAACAGGTGTGATTGCACAGGTGTGCAACTGAACAGGTGGATGGAGCGGTGTATGAGTGCATGATAGTGATGAATGTTGTATTGACCGAATGGTCCAGGAAGGAAGGAGGGTGCAGGTGGCACCAGGTGTGAGTGCACAGGTGTGCAACAACAGGTATGAGGAACAGGTGTAGGGAATAAATGGTTGTATGGAATACATGGAATGTGGAATATATGGAGTATTGGAATGGATGGTCGTGGAGTGAGTATGGTGGAAAAAATGGAGTGGAGTGGATGGTGCGAAGGTGTGAATGGGGGAAGAATGGACCCCCATCACGAATACCCGGGGCGGGTAGTGTAAGTGTTAGGTAGAGGGTACAGGTAAATTGTGGTTGGATATTGGCATCTGTGGTGCGGGTGGAAGAATGATGTTTGGATGGGTGCATTAGTGTTGTGGAAATGGCTGGGCGTGTAGCCTGTTAGAGTGTGTAGTTTGTTTGGGCACCCCACCACTGTGAGGATGTCGGCCAGGTGAGGCCGCAGGTGGGCTCTGGGAGCCGGTAGTTGTGGATGGGGCCCGAGGATCCGGAGGACGGACCCGGGTAGCCCAGTGCCAGAGGGCACCAAGGGGTGACAGAGCCAGGAGGGGCCTTCCCCAGTTAGATAGGTTAGGTAAGGAGCAGGTAAGCTCGGGTGGCAACTACAGTGGTGGAGGTGTGCAGGTGGGTAGACCTGCTGGGAGAGCTACACGTCACAGCCCAGAAATTGTGCAAGGGCACCGGGAGATGAATCGGGGGAGTGAGACCCCAAATGTGAGCAGCACCACAGTTTGGTCAATGGGAATTGGTTTTTAGAACCCATAGTGTAAGTTGGCCAATGGATTGGCAGGGAAAGACCCCGGGTAGTGTAAAGTGTGTTAATGTCATTTAGAGGATAGTTAGGATTGGAGTCTCCTCGCACCATCTGCATCCACTCACCTGAGGTGACAGGTACTCCACACCATGCCATGTTTTGATTATTTTTTATGATGCAGATGTTTGGATTGTGAGACGCATCATGACTTGGGTGTGACATTGTGCTTGATGTTCCATCTCTCCCTCCTTATGAGGATTGATGATGAATTGGTGATGGCAAATTTTGAAGTAGAGGGATTGTGGTGACGAATTTGGTGTAAGGGAAATATGGGGAAGACATGACGGTAGCGACGAATTTGTAAATGTGTAGATTTTGTAAATATGGGGTAAGGGCAAGGGTAGTGTAGGTGACAGGGGGGGGGTGACGTACGGTAGGAACGAGCTTTCTCACTTCGCTCTCCGTACGCATTTCGCCCTGCATTGCCTTATTGATGTGTACCCTTGTGACCTTACCCCTCGCTCATTTGTCTTCCCCCTTTTGTCTCCCACATGACCTGTGCGCCATTGGGCGCCGAGGGGAGCATGCGTGAGTCGGCCATTGTGCGCCCGGAACTCTCAGAACCAGCTGTCTGCATCGATGCACCACATTATGGACCACATGTCTGTGGCCGAGCACCACTTATGGACCCCATGGGTTGGGGCATGGCCCCTCTGCTGGAACCGGCCATGAGGGCCCGAAATCTTGCTGGCGGACCTTGGCCACAGGGCACCGATGCCCCACAGGTGAACCACACGTAGTTGGCCCTGTGGGCCATAAATAAAATAAAATAAAAAGGACACATTGGGTGCAAGTTTCAGTTCAAATAGGCCGCCAGTAAGAAAAGCAAAGAAAGACAACAACTGGAAGAAATAGTAATAGCCAGCAGAGGGAGCCGAAGAGCAAGAGATCACCTGCAGGGTTAGGGGTTGTTTGGTTATTTTTATCATTGAACATTGTTGAACAATGGTGACTGCACCGATTGGTGCTTGGGGGTGTATTGGTGTGTTTTGGGTGCTTTCATGGTGCGTCGATGCAGAGCAGACTGTCTCCCCCCCAGAAAGAACAATTACAAGTCCTGGGTTAGTTTTGTAAATAAAAGTAGTGTCAACTGTAAATAATGCTCCCCACCGTCAATGTATAGCTTGAAAACAATTCCGTAATTCGGTTAACTGTGGGCGTAAGTCTGTTAGGCAGGGTGCAATGGAGCAGCGGGACACATTTATTTATGTTTTAAAACTGTCGCACTCAGGGTCAGGTTAAAAGTAGAGGGAACTACACCTACGTGTCACACTAAATTAAAGTTGTAGGCCCGGGAGATGCCTAAGAGGAGGAGGGTGCAGTGTTGCGGATATGAGGACTGTATTTTTTTTATTGTGTGCTTTATTATTATTATTGTTTATTCTGCGCCTCCTGCCTCCGGAGTTGTGTAAAGGTCAAAGGGCGTCCCATAATTAGTCCAAAAGCATACACGTCAGCCAATCATAGAATACCCCTGTTCGATAGTTATATCTTATTATGTGTTTTAGGGTAAGGCTGTGTCTCCCATTAATTGAAATACTCCATTGCACCAGTGAAAGAGATAGATTCCCTTCATTCCCATTCCCAAAACTTTCATTTCCCCTTTCGTCATAGCCAGGCCTCGTGTGCCATTGCCAATTACATCCCCTCCAATTGCCACCATTGGCCACGAGGCAGGGTTGGGGAAGAAAGGCGTGTCTCCACCTCGTCATAGAGGGGAGGAGTGAGCCAGCCCCACTCGACCAACCATGAGCCAGGGGTTTGGCTAGAGAGGGCGGAGGAAGAGCGATCGGGGAGGTTCGCAAAGGTTGAAGGGCGGGGCCTATATAACCCGCCGGCGGGGCATTCCCAAGTGCAGACGAGAGGGAGTCCAAGCAGTGGAGACAAGGAGGGAGAGACATAAGATGGGCTGAGAAAGGAGAGGAGCTTTTAAGAGAGTCGCAAAAAGGTCCAAGGCAGATGAGCTGAGAAGAGAGAGGGTCCAGGAAAGAGCTTAGTTGTGAGGTCCAACAAGCAGAGATCATCCAAGGAAGCACCAAGCCTGCTATTCGTCACCTTGCTCGCGAGCGGCAGCGTCTACAGCAGCAGCAGCAACAACGCTCGCCAGCCGCTTAGGGGCCTGGACGGCAGTTCGGAGCAGGGCCGCGAAGGAACGGCGGCTGCCCAACGTGCGGATCGTGCTGCCGGACCCAGTGGACTTTCCTCTCCTTCCAGCCAATTCCTGTCATCATTCCCCGTGTGAGTCGTCTTTGTTTGTTCTGTCCTGGGTCGGTAATTAAGCTTGTATAAGCTAAAGATTTCACTGTGTCACCTGCGTCTCATGTGCCTGTAAATAAACGTGACTGCTTTCTTCTTGCTTATATGTGTAAATAATAAACCCAGTTACTCTTCTGTATGTCTTCTTCCTCTTTGCATTCGGTCGCTTTAGAGTTTTCCATATTGAGCAGCTGCGGTGCGATACGGCCAAAGTTTGGGGTTGAATCGGGTTAGTCGGGGAATAACTGTTCGGTCGCGGAGCCTCCGCTCGGCAAATATAACATCTTTAACCGCGTTCCGTAACAATATGTATTTAAAATAAATAAATAAATAAATAAATACCGTGAGGTCTTCACCAAGATCGATTCAATTCATCCGTTTCACACACCCAATCTGTTCACCAAGTTTCCTCCGAATCCGACCATAACCTTTTGAACACTTCCTGCTTGAAGCCCTGGAGGGAAGAGTAATTGAACCGTCTCTGGAAATCAGTTCTACAAACGGGAGAAGAGAAGCACGAAAGAAGTTGAGTTGTGCGGTAAGCCTGGATTATGGGAGTTTATCCAGGAATGGGTCATTGGAGGAAAGCGTGGATCCTGGAGGGGCTGGGGAGGGTCAGAGGGCCGAGACAGCACAGGGAGCTAGGAGAGGCAGTAAAAAGAGAGGAGGTCACCGACCTGCCTGCGATGGGAGTAACAGGTGTTTTTCGGCTTCACCGTTGGAGACTCCAATATTGATGAGATGTTCACCCTCATGATTAATTAATTTGATGCAAACAAGCTCTCGTAACCAACTGTTCGTTTCACCCTCAAATATTCATCTTTTATATCGTAAAGTTTTTTTCTTTTCCAAAAATTAAATTTATTGTCTTAAACAATCTTGAACGTCCCACAATATCGCATGACGTTCGTGCCAAAATTGTTAAATATTTCTTTTCTTTTTATTTCTTTGTTATAAAAATAGAAAATATTGATAAAATAATTAAATAATAATAAAAAAATTAAATAATAATAAAAGAAAATTTTAAAATAAAAAAGTATAAAAAATATTTATTTTTACCCTCAAATATTCTTTTATATCGTAAAGTTTTTTATTTTCCAAAAATTACATTTCTTGTCGTAAACAACCTTGAACGTCCCACAATATCGCATGGTTTGTGCCAAAATTGTTAAATATTTCTTTCCTTTTTATTTCTTTGTTTAAGAAAAATATATATATATATTGATAAAAAAATTAAATAAAAAATAAATTAAAAAAAAAATAATTAAAAAAAAAAAAAATTAAAATAAAAAAGGAAAAAAAATATTTCTTTTTACCCTCAAATATTCATCTTTTATATCGTAAAGTTTTTTATTTTCCAAAAATTACATTTCTTGTAAACAACCTTGAACGTCCCACGATATCGCATGATGTTTGTGCCAAAATTGTTAAATATTTCTTTTATTTTTATTTGTTTGTTTAAGAAAAATATATATATATTGATAAAAAAATTAAATAAAAAATAAATTAAAATAAAAAAATTATTAAAAAAAAAATAAAAAATAAAAAAAAAAAGGGAAAAAATATATTTCTTTTTACCCTCAAATATTCATCTTTTATATCGTAAAGTTTTTTATTTTCCAAAAATTACATTTCTTGTCGTAAACAACCTTGAACGTCCCACGATATCGCATGATGTTCGCGCCAAAATTGTGATTTGATCAAGTTTCAACTGGCAAAGTGTCTACCCTTTGAATTTACACAGACATAACAACGATTACACCGGATTTAAGCACCTCCATAAAGGTGTCTAGCTTAATTTATACCAGTTTAGAACTTTAAGTCAGAACATCTGGAGCGCATGCTATTTTTCCTTTAAATGAACCACGATACCTGAATAAAAGTGCAACAATGGAGTTTTCCATCTGATATTCATAAAGAACTTTGTGTACATCAGGTACAATAAGGTACTCTAGGTGCAACCTCCTCGAACACAGGTACATCCTTTCCAAAGCTGCACAATAAAAGCTGAATACAGTACATTAGAAATCTTGAAATGAAGAAAAATCTATCTACCATATAAAACACAATGCGAGTTTATGTGTTTGTCTGTCCCCCTTCACCTTGGTAGGTTTTAAAGGCCAATCTTTTAACATGAATGTGTGTTCACCCTGGTCTATTTCTAAGGATAAAACAAACTCGAAAAACATTTTCCATAAAAGAGTAATTATGTCTCTCCTATTGGAACTGTAGACGGAGCTTGCAAACCGAGCCTCAAGGGCGGTGTACAGAAACGTTAAAAAAAGAAGAAGCAATACATGCAAGGCGCAGGGAGGTGAAATTTGCTGCACGTGATGTGCAATGCGCAGAGTAAAATGAGTATTCATTTACATCTGCAAGACGTCTAATAAATATAGAAGATGTAAGCACACAACACCAGGCCGAGGCTTCAGTCTTTGGCACGCTCGCGAGGCTGCACCGTCGAGCCAACTGTTCCAACCTGGGAACTTTACTAGTATATAAATAAGGTGCGAGTACTCATGTTGCCCATGTTGGCAATGATAATTAAATGTTTGTATATATATATATACATACAGTATATTACTCTCATCCTCATAGTGAAGACATATCATAACATATTCAAAATATGCTAAATGAAGAACCAGGCAGATAAGAGGGAATAAATCAGTGTAGTGCAGTCATTGGTGTGTGCATGTGTATGTGTATGTTTGTGTGTGTGTGTTTGTGTGTGTGTATATTTGTCTGTATGTTTGTGTGTGTGTTTGTGTGTGTGTATATTTGTTTGTGTATGTTTGTGTGTGTTTGTGTGTGTGTATATTTGTCTGTGTATGTGTGTGTATGTATGTGTGCCAGTGTGTGTGTGTGTGTGTGTGTGTTAGTGTGTGTACGTGTATATGTGTCAGAGTGTGTGCATGTCAGTGTGTGTGCATGTCAGTGTGTGTGTGTGTGTGTGTGTGTGTGTGTGTGTGTGTGTGTATGTGTGTATATTTGTCTGTGTATGTTTGTGTGTGTGTTTGTCAGTATTTATGTGTGTGTGTGTATGTCAATGTGTGTGCATGTCATTGTGTGTGTGTGCGTGTCAGTATTTATGTGTGTGTATGTCAATGTGTGTGCATGTCATTGTGTGTGTGTTTGTCAGTATTTATGTGTGTGCATGTCATTGTGTGTGTGTGTGCATGTCATTGTGTGTGCATGTCATTGTGTGTGTGTGTATGTCAATGTGTGTGCATGTCATTGTGTGTGTGTTTGTCAGTATTTATGTGTGTGCATGTCATTGTGTGTGTGCATGTCAGTATTTATGTTGTATGTGTATGTGTGTGTGTGCGAGTCAGTGTGTGTTTACGCAAATATTATTTAGTGAGTGTGTCAGAAGTAAGGAGATGAGTTTTGGGTCGTGAAGGTACATGCTGAAGGGTTTTACTGCATATGAAACCTCAGTAACATCTTCACAGACATTTAACTACCTTCCTAATGTTTCGACCCACAATGCTGTTCTTCCATATCTTGTACTCAAGAAGATCCAGACGGTCAGAAATATACTGCCGGTGTCATTCCTTGGATGGTTACCTGTTGTCAATTCGGATAGGGAGGATTACTCTTTGAAATGGATGACGTATCGATCACCAGTCAGTTTCCCTAATTAACCACAATATCACATCAGTGGTACTGAGAAAATAAACATGGTATTCGTGTTATGTAATCCAATATATACCAATGGATAATCACACATGGAGGATTGTTCTCAGCTTCCATGGAGATAATCTGTACCTTGTACATCAGGTAAATGTCACATACAGTAAGAGGCTCACATTGCAGGTAACCGAGCTAGGTGAGATCCTCCTCATCAACAATATGGAATATCTTCGACTGCATTCAAACAGGCAGGACACCTGACTGAATGTCTCCACGAACGATGTAATATGTAGACGTGATAGATAAATTACGATTCTGATTTGGTAATCTGTATTGTGGTAAATTGTAATAAGGTTACACATCGAGAGCACCTTTACTGGATGAACCCCACACTCAATGGGATTTGAAGAGGACACAGGTACACATGACCTGTGTTTACACTGTCAGGCTATCATACAGGGGATAATTAACTCTGATGAGGGGGTAAAGCCCGAAACGTGAACACCTTGTAGTCATTATAGCGGATGACTCTAATCATGTTTACCTGCGCCACTGGAGGTCGATTGAGTTAGGGTTTCACCCTTGTCTGTCTGTTTGACTGAACAAGATATCTCAAAAGGTCGTGCACGGATTTGGACGAGATTTGCTCGACACGTTGGGCGTGTGACAAGGTGATGATACATTTTGGTGAAGATTCGAATCCACATCCAGATCAGAGAAGTTTTGAATTTTTAAGTGTACAAGCCGATTCGATATTGGTTCAGGACTTCAAGTCGGAATCCTGATCTGACCTATCAGTGGGATAGACAATGTAAACGATTCAACCTGGTGGAGGTGGTAGTGGTACGCGCTCCACCAAATGTTGTTGTACTCTTAGGCTTTTACTCTCTTGTGTCACCAACACAGATGATCGCGTTTTACAATGGAATGAGGAACTACATGTCACATCGGGGGGGGGGGGGGGGGGCATCCACATCATTACATAAATATGGGGACAGAAGAGAAATGTAGTTTTTCTCATAAGCAAGGGAAGGCGGAGGAGAGGGAAGAGGAGGATCAGGAATTTGGGAAGGAAGAGGAGGGAAGTGAATGGAAGTTGGAATAAGAGGGAAAGAAGATAGGGAATGGACTGAAGATAGGAGAGGACAGAAGGTGGGTGGAGGGAAGAGGAGGGGAGGGGAGGGGAGAGAAGGGGAGGGGAGAGGAGGAGAGAGGAGAGGAGGGGAGGAGAGAGGATAGGAGGGGAGGAGAGAGGAGAGGAGGGGAGGAGAGAGGAGAGGTGGGGAGGGGAGGGGAGAGGTGGGGAGGGGAGGGGAGAGGTGGGGAGGGGAGAGAAGGGAAGGGGAGGGGAGGGGAGTGGAGAGAATGGGAGGGGAGGGGGGAGGAGGGGAGGGGAGGTTAGGGAAGTGGTGGGGAGGAGAGGGATAGGGATAGGAAGAGGAGGGAGAGGTGAGGGGGGGATGAGATGAGGGGAGAGAGGGGAGAGGTGGGGAGGGGAGAGAAGGGAAGGGGAGGGGAGTGGAGAGAATGGGAGGGGAGGGGAGAGGAGGGGGAAGGGAGGGGAGGTTAGGGAAGTGGTGGGGAGGAGAGGGATAGGGATAGGAAGAGGAGGGAGAGGTCAGGGGGGGATGAGATGAGGTGAGGGAGATGAAATGAGGTGAGGGGGGAGATGAGGAGAGGGGGGAATGAAGTGATGGGGGGGGGGGGGAGATGAGATGGGGGAGAGATGAGGTGAGGGGAGATATGCTCTCTACCGAGTGCTGTTCTAGTTTAATATAAATGGATGTTCATTGTCAGAGACTGTATCAGGATCCTCAGACATCCACCAGTGTTTACTTTTCTTCTACTTGTGCACAATCGACAGACTTTTCCTGCTGAATACATTGAAAATTTTCACATTTGTTACATCTGCAGTGGAGGTGATAAAGAAAAACAGGAAGGGAAAGGGACTTCAATGCCCGAAGGCAGCACAGGTTGGCAGGTAATCACAACATGTTTCCTTCCAAGCCATTAGACCTTGTGGAGGTAATGAATCTTCCAAGGCACAAAATTCACGGATTCAAAATGTCACACAATGTGGGCCCCGAGGCAGGCCTATGGACCGGAAGTGTGAACTTTGACACAAACACAGTAAGGATTTAGTATTAAGTTGGCATGCGTGAAATAATGAGACGACAAAAGAACCAGGGACGGTTCTGAGAATCTTTTTGTCTCACGTGTCGATGTTGTGAGTACAATTGTGTGATGGGAATATGTGTTTGTGACCGTTCATGGGCAGACACTCAGACAGCCATCCAGGACATCAAAACGTTGACCAAAGACGGACGGAGGTTACGTTATCGCCCGGTTGTCTGTGAGCACGATATCTCAAAGATATATCGACGGATTTGTCCGAAACTTGGTGGATGGGTTGGGTGTGTGAGAAGGACAAATCGATTCGATTTTGGTGAAGATCTGAATCCGGATACAAGAATTCTAAAATGATTCTTCAACATTGAGAGTTAAGGCCAAAAACGATACATAGCACGATATCTCAAAAAGTTGGAGTTGGATTCGGACGAAACTTTGTGGATAAGTTGGCTAGGTGACAATATCAAGACAATATCAGAAAAACCCAACACTCGGAAGGTAAGAGGGACAAAGCAGCACGGAGCACATATAGACAGTGTCCGGAAGATGGTAAAGTGAGTTCATGAAATAATGTCGACAGACAAGAGAACAAAAGAATGAAATGAGGCTCTTTTACATGTTGGACATGGAATGGAAGGTGAGGATGGGGACATTTCTGTGAAAAAGAAAAACGACTGATTATTAGCACAAGGAGTTTCATTGTTTAACAACCTTGTATTCAATGACATATAGACAATCCTAATCCTCCACAGACTGCCAAATAAACTTGGAATGGGGATATGTAATTGGAGGAAGGCAATGTTATACAATGGTTTGCTTAGTGATGGAGTGGCTAAAGCATTGTTGCTTTGCCCTCACTGGAGTGGGTGTGGATTTGATTCCTTCTGCTTTATAGAAAAAGAAGGCTGCTTGTGAACACCTGCAACTGGAGAGGAAACCAGGTAGGGTTTGAAACTGCAAAAGGCTTACCTTGTGTAGATTTTCTCGGTTGCTTTTGGAAGCTTTCTTCACCAAGATGCTCGCCTACATCTTAGCCTAACTTAACATGTGCACACGTGTTCAGGGAGACAGAGCGGACAAAATAATATGACAGAAATGGAGGTGAATATGGAAGGGAGCTTCACCTCAGGTGCCTGTGAAGCACCGATGGGCTTGCGAGTGGGGCCCTTCGCTTACGCTGCGGCTAGACTAGCTGATGCTGTGAGTGAGACGTTCGCACTTTCTGAATATCTGATTTATTTCAAAATTTATTTTAAAAGTTCATCAAGTTTCAAATAGAGGAAAGGACAAGTCTTTTTTTTCAACAAATTCCCCAAATACAAAGACATATATATTCTTGGAAAAATGCCAGGGGCACAGAAAAGACCCCTGAATATATACAGTCTTGACCAAAAAGATTGGCACCCTTGCACTTTTTTCAAATAATGCTCCATTTCTTCCAGAAAATTGTTGAAATTAAAAAATATTTTGGAATCCACATTTGTATGTATTTTGTTTGCAGTGGAAAAAACAAAAAAAGCTGAAAAAATCACTAAATTATAGCTTACTAGCAGAAGTACCCGGCATTGCCAGGCAGGGGAGGGGAGGGGGAGGGGGAAGGGGAGGCGAAGGGGGAAGGGGAGGGGAGGGGAGGGGAACGGGGGGGAGGGGAGGAGAGGGGGGGAGGGGAGAAGAGGGGGGGGAGGGGAGAAGAGGGGGGAGGGGAGGAGTGGGGGGAGGGGAGGTGGAGGGGAGAGGAGGGGGAGGGGAGGGGGAGGGGAGGGGAGGGGGAGGGGAGAGAGGGAGGGGGGAGGGGAGGGGGGAGGAGGGTGAGGGGAGGGGGGGAGGAGGGTGAGGGGAGGGGAAAGGGGGAGGGTAAGGGTGGAAGGGGGAGGGTAAGGGTGGAAGGGGGAGGGTAAGGGGGGAAGGCGGAGGGTAAGGGGGGGAAGGGGGAGGGGGGAGGGGGTAGGGTGTAGGGGGAAGGGAGGGGGTAGGGTGGAGGGGGAAGGGAGGGGGAAGGGGAAGGGGGTGAAGGGAGGGGGAAGGGGAGGATGGAGGGGGGAGGGGAAGGGGGGGAAGGGGAGGATGGAGGGGGGAGGGGAAGGGGGGGAAGGGGAGGATGGAGGGGGGAGGGGAGGACAGAGGGGGGAGGGAAGGTAACATTACATTACACACACACAAACTGTGTTTTATGTTCAATGGTCTGGCGGCGGGGATGGAACATCACGTGATCGCTCTGAGCGAATCAGCGCGCTGCTCTGCCACCGGCTCAGATTCCATGTATAATATTCCTCGCTGAAAAAAAATCTATGTGAAACATGCTACTATCTATGCTAAATCATGCTGAATCATGCTAAATGCTAATCATGCCAAAATCTATGCTACTTGCTGTGAGTTTATGGCGGCAAGGAACATCACGTGATCGCTCTGAGCGAATCAGCGCGCTGCTCTGCCACCGCCTCAGATTCCGTGTATAATATTCCTCGCTGAAAAAAAATATGGATCTAAAGATGAAAGAAAAAAAAACCTATGTGGTGTGAATGGCAATGTTCCTCGCTGAAATGTGAAAAAAGGCAATCGCTTTTCACTCTGAATTACGTGCGAACGCGTAACTGTGAGTTTATGGCGGCAAGGAACATCACGTGATCGCTCTGAGCGAATCAGCGCGCTGCTCTGCCACCGCCTCAGATTCCGTGCATAATATTCCTCGCTGAAATGCGCTGAGTAAAAATATGGTAAAAAAAATTATTTCATAATTTTTTTTAGGTCGGCCTTGTTCTTCCCAGGCTCAATGGCCATGTCTATGCCAAATATCAAGCACGTGAGCCTCTCCGTTTAGGAGTCTATCGGTAACATTACACACACACACACACACACACACACACACACACACACAAACTGTGTTTTATATATATAGATTCCACACAGAAATCCTATAATGACCCAGACAATATTATTGGCACCTTTTAGAAGTTTTTATAAATAATTAGATTTCAAGCAGGTGATTCTACTTTAATTTGGAATTGAACTCGCCTGTGGTGAGTTGCAGGTGCTTGCAATATAAAAATCACTCATTCAACCAGTTTGAATGAAGAAAAGGAGCCATTCTGCTGTTTTGTGTCACTGTGTGTACCACAATGAGCATGGAGAAAAGAAAGAAAACCAGAGAATTGTCTGAGGAGGTCAGACACAAGATAGTAGCCAAGAATGGACAATCTCAAAGCTACAAGTCCATCACCAGAGACCTTGATGTTCCTGTGTCCACCGTAAGTAATGTTATCAGGAAGTTTAAGGCCCATGGCACTGCAGCCAACCTCCATGGACGTAGCCGCAAGAGAAAACTTGATTGAAGATTGCAGCGAAGGATTGTTCGAATAGTGGAGAAAGCACCTCGATCAACTGCCAAACAGATTCAAGCTGACCTTCAGACACAAGGTACGACAGTTTCAACTCGCACTACCCGTCGCCAACTCAATGAAAGGGGGTTCTATGGTAGGAGACCCAGGAGGACCCCACTGCTGAGAGAGAGAGACATAAGAAACCCTGACTGTTGTTTTCCAAAACACACCTGAACAAGCCAAAATCCTTTTGGGAGAATGTCCTGTGGAAAGATGAGACCAAATTAGAGCCTTTTGGTAAAGCACATCATCTCTATGTTTACAGATTTTTTTTAATGGATATCGCCCCAGACAAGGCATACACCACTCTAGGTAAGGGGCTAAGAGAAAGTTCGAAAAATATAAGGATAAAGCAAGAAGAACCACCTATAGAGGCCATTTTTCCCTGCAGGGCAGGGGTTGGCCTTTTTCAGGCACAGTGGCCCCCTTTTTAAAGCAATGTTTTATGGTCGGATGCCCTTCCTGCCACCAACCCTGTTGGTCGCCCCTTGCGACACACAGGGAATTACCAGTGAACTGGTACTCAATTTGCCGACCTCAGAAGGATGACTGGCTGAGTCAACCCTCCTGGCGTTAATTCAGCAATCGACCGGGATTCAAACCCAGGATACTAGGATCCCAAGCTGGCACCCTAACCGCTAAGCCAACACCAGCCTAAAAGGATAAAGCAAAACAAAATAAAAATAAATAAATAAAATAACAAAACATCCAAGACACCAGAAGTAGCAGAGGTCGGATAAAATGTGATTAAACCTCAAAGATGTATGAAGTATGAATTAGACATCTATCTATAATTCCAGTAATCTCTGTGTGTTTGTTTGTACGTTTGTACGTTTGTACGTTTGTACGTTTGTTTGTTTGTCTGTGACCGCTGTTTCTCGACAACCACGGGTCCGATATACTTTTAACTTGCCAGGTATATTGCTGAGGACCCGAGGATGTGCCTTTTCAAGGTTTGAAATTAATCGGACAAGTACTTACCGAGCTATGGCGATTTAGCCGTTCGCCGTTCGCTTTGGCGTTGCGAATGGACCAAACCATTGCATGTAAATAGAGGGGGGGGTTCTGTGGTCGTTGCGAATGGACCAAACCATTCATGTAAATAGAGGGGGGGGGGGGGGTTCTGTGGTCGTTACTGCCACGTGGTTTCAAAGTTTTTTTTTGTTGTTGTTTGCACGCATGTTTTTTTGCACCCACGTACGGGCACGCCCTAGGATGTTTACACACACACACCCCTACACAAATTTTTTTTTTTTTTTTTTTTTGGCAAGGAACGGGCACCCACGTACGGGCACGTCCTAGCTTATATATAGTACGGGCATGCCCTAGTTCCTCTTAAAGCAGAGTAAATCGTAGGATAATGGGAAGCACATTACAGCTTGTGAATTGCAGAGCGAGACAGCTCGAAGGATAAAACTATCTGCATAGTCTTTCGTTCTGCACTTTGGATCAGGTATCGTGTATGGGTGAGCGGAGATGACAAACCGAGTCTTACGTCAAACACTCGTACTGGAGGAACCAAGTTAGAAAGTCCAACAGAACATTTGCCATGAAAATATCTGTAGAACAAACCAAGAATGGCACCTGACCTACGGTGAGAGAGTGGTTGAAGAGTTGAACCATCTCCACACCAACCAGGTTGACTATGTGTTTCTGAGGCCTATCAAGTAAAGATAAGTGGCAGGCTGGTGCTCCAGCCCAAATGTGGCCACAGTACTCCATGAGGGGATTATAGTTGCCTTATACAGGTACAAAACAGCCTCACGAGGTAAATACCTCTGCGCTCGATAAAGACAACCCACTCGTTTGGAAGCACTCTTAGCAATACCAGAAATAGACTTATCCCAATGGAGGTCAGAGGAGATGTCAGGATGAAGAAGCAGAAGCTCCGATCATTCTGTTAAGGTTGAAAATCCCATGTGCACAGAAGGGAAAGACCTGTTTCTAGAACGAGATATGGACAACAGTTTAGTTTTCTTTGCATTGGAGGTTACCAGGCAGTCGTGTCCCCACTTCAGCACATTCTCTAAATCAGTGAACAGAGAAACTCCAACCTCATCACGAGTGACGTTCAGCGAATCAGATGTACAGTAGAGTGAGGAATCATCAGCATACATGGCTAGCTGAGAGAACATTATCAGGAAGATCATTGATAAAAACAAGGAACAATGTGGAAACAAGGACAGAACCCTGTGGAACACCAGAATTGATGGAGCAAGTAAGGGAAGATTGATGCTCAAGTACCACCTTCATCTTGCGATTTGTGAGGAAAGCTGAGATGATTGAATGCATCACTCCTGATACACCATATGACTGAAGCTTGTGGAGCAGACTGCTGTGCCAAACTTTATCAAAGGCTTATGAGATATGCAAAGAACCTAATCGAGCTTCACCCTCGATCTCCAATACCCTGTTGAAATTATCCGTAATTAAGGATAGCAGATCACCAGCAGAGCAAGAATAGTGAAAGCCATACTAGCAGTCAGTGAGAAGTTCATTGTCTCCAATAGTGGACTCCATATGAACTGCTCAGACTAACATGGTGATTCGTTAAGACTCCAATGGTGGACTCATATGAACTGCTCAGACTAACGTAGTGATTCGTTAAGACTCCAATGGTGGACTCCGCATGAACTGCTCAGAATAATGTAGTGATTCGTTAAGACTGCAATGGTGGATTCCATATGAACTGCGCAGACGAACGTGGTGATTCGTTAAGACTGTAATGGTGGACTCCGCATGAACTGCTGAGACTAACATGGTGATTCGTTAAGACTCCAATGGTGGACTCCAAATGAACTGGTAAGACTAACATGGTGATTCGTTAAGACTCCAATGGTGGACTCTGCATGAACTGCTCAGACTAATGTGGTGATTCGTTAAGACTCCAATGGTGGACTCTGCATGAACTGCTCAGACTAATGTGGTGATTCGTTAAGACTCCAATGGTGGACTCTGCATGAACTGCTCAGACTAACATGGTGATTCGTTAAGACTCCAATGGTGGACTCTGCATGAACTGCTCAGACTAATGTGGTGATTCGTTAAGACTCCAATGGTGGACTCTGCATGAACTGCTCAGACTAATGTGGTGATTCGTTAAGACTCCAATGGTGGACTCTGCATGAACTGCTCAGACTAACGTAGTGATTCGTTCAGACTCCAATGGTGGACTCTGCATGAACTGCTCAGACTAATGTGGTGATTCGTTAAGACTCCAATGGTGGACTCTGCATGAACTGCTCAGACTAATGTGGTGATTCGTTAAGACTCCAATGGTGGACTCTGCATGAACTGTTCAGACTAATGTGGTGATTCGTTAAGACTCCAATGGTGGACTCTGCATGAACTCCTCAGACTAATGTGGTGATTCGTTAAGACTCCAATGGTGGACTCTGCATGAACTGCTCAGACTAATGTGGTGATTCGTTAAGACTCCAATGGTGGACTCTGCATGAACTGTTCAGACTAATGTGGTGATTCGTTAAGATTCCAATGGTGGACTCCATATGAACTGCTCAGACTAACATCGTGATTCGTGAAGACTCCAATGGTTGACTCCATATGAACTGCTCAGACTAATGTGGTGATTCGTTAAGACTCCAATGGTGGACTCTGCATGAACTGCTCAGACTAGCATGGTGATTCGTTAAGACTCCAATGGTGGACTCCATATGAACTGCTCAGACTAACATGGCGATTCGTTAAGACTCCAATGGTGGACTCCATATGAACTGCTCAGACTAACATGGTGATTCGTTAAGACTCCAATGGTGGACTCCATATGAACTGCTCAGACTAACATGGCGATTCGTTAAGACTCCAATGGTGGACTCCATATGAACTGCTCAGACTAACATGGTGATTCGTTAAGACTCCAATGGTGGACTCTGCATGAACTGCTCAGACTAACATGCTGATTCGTGAAGACTCCAATGGTGGACTCCATATGAACTGCTCAGACTAATGTGGTGATTCGTGAAGACTCCAATGGTGGACTCATATGAACTGCTCAGACTAACGTGGTGATTCATTAAGACTCCAATGGTGGACTCCATATGAACTGCTCAGTCTAATGTGGTGATTCGTTAAGACTCCAATGGTGGACTCCATATGAACTGCTCAGACTAATGTGGTGATTCGTTAAGACTCCAATGGTGGACTCCATATGAACTGCTCAGACTAAGATCGTGATTCGTGAAGACTCCAATGGTGGACTCTGCATGAACTGCTCAGACTAACATGGTGATTCGTTAAGACTCCAATGGTGGACTCCATATGAACTGCTCAGACTAACATGGTGATTCGTTAAGACTCCAATGGTGGACTCCATATTAACTGCTCAGACTAAGATCGTGATTCGTGAAGACTCCAATGGTGGACTCTGCATGAACTGCTCAGACTAACATGGTGATTCGTTAAGACTCCAATGGTGGACTCCATATGAACTGCTCAGACTAACATGGTGATTCGTTAAGGATGCAATGGTGGACTCCGCATGAACTGCTCAGACTAACATGGTGATTCGTTAAGACTCCAATGGTGGACTCCATATTAACTGCTCAGACTAACATGGTGATTCGTTAAGACTGCAATGGTGGACTCCGCATGAACTGCTCAGACTAACATGGTGATTCGTTAAGACTCCAATGGTGGACTCCATATGAACTGCTCAGACTAACGTAGTGATTCGTTAAGACTGCAATGGTGGACTCCGCATGAACTGCTCAGACTAATGTGGCGATTCGTTAAGACTCCAATGGTGGACTCCATATGAACTGCTCAGACTAACATGATGATTCGTTAAGACTCCAATGGTGGACTCTTTATGAACTGCTCAGACTTATGTGGTGATTCGTTAAGACTCCAATGGTGGACTCTATATGAACTGCTCAGACTAATGTGGTGATTCGTTAAGACTCCAATGGTGAACTCTGCATGAACTGCTCAGACTAACATGGTGATTCGTTAAGACTCCAATGGTGGACTCTATATGAACTGCTCAGACTAACATGGTGATTTGTTAAGACTCCAATGGTGGACTCTATATGAACTGCTCAGACCAACATGGTGATTCGTTAAGACTCCAATGGTGGACTCTATATGAACTGCTCAGACTAACATGGCGATTCGTTAAGACTCCAATGGTGGACTCATATGAACTGCCCAGACTAACATGGTGATTCGTTAAGACTGCATTGGTGGACTCTATATGAACTGCTCAGACTAACATGGTGATTTGTTAAGACTCCAATGGTGGACTCTATATGAACTGCTCAGACTAACATGGTGATTCGTTTAGACTCCAATGGTGGACTCTATATGAACTGCTCAGACTAATGTGGTGATTCGTTAAGACTCCAATGGTGAACTCTGCATGAACTGCTCAGACTAACATGGTGATTCGTTAAGACTCCAATGGTGGACTCTATATGAACTGCTCAGACTAACATGGTGATTTGTTAAGACTCCAATGGTGGACTCTATATGAACTGCTCAGACTAACATGGTGATTCGTTAAGACTCCAATGGTGGACTCTATATGAACTGCTCAGACTAACATGGCGATTCGTTAAGACTCCAATGGTGGACTCATATGAACTGCTCAGACTAATGTGGTGATTCGTTCAGACTCCAATGGTGAACTCTGCATGAACTGCTCAGACTAACATGGTGATTCGTTAAGACTGCATTGGTGGACTCCATATGAACTGCTCAGACTAACATGGTGATTCGTTTAGACTCCATTGGTGGACTCTATATGAACTGCTCAGACTAACATGGTGATTTGTTAAGACTCCAATGGTGGACTCTATATGAACTGCTCAGACTAACATGGTGATTCGTTAAGACTCCATTGGTGGACTCCATATGAACTGCTCAGACTAACATGGTGATTCGTTAAGACTCCAATGGTGGACTCTATATGAACTGCTCAGACTAACATGGTGATTTGTTAAGACTCCAATGGTGGACTCATATGAACTGCCCAGACTAACATGGTGATTCGTTAAGACTCCAATGGTGGACTCTATATGAACTGCTCAGACTAACATGGTGATTTGTTAAGACTCCAATGGTGGACTCTATATGAACTGCTCAGACTAACATGGTGATTCGTTAAGACTCCAATGGTGGACTCTATATGAACTGCTCAGACTAACATGGTGATTTGTTAAGACTCCAATGGTGGACTCATATGAACTGCCCAGACTAACATGGTGATTCGTTAAGACTCCAATGGTGGACTCTATATGAACTGCTCAGACTAACATGGTGATTTGTTAAGACTCCAATGGTGGACTCTATATGAACTGCTCAGACTAACATGGTGATTCGTTAAGACTCCAATGGTGGACTCTATATGAACTGCTCAGACTAACATGGTGATTTGTTAAGACTCCAATGGTGGACTCTATATGAACTGCTCAGACTAACATGGTGATTCGTTAAGACTCCAATGGTGGACTCTATATGAACTGCTCAGACTAACATGGTGATTCGTTAAGACTCCAATGGTGGACTCTATATGAACTGCTCAGACTAACATGGTGATTCGTTAAGACTCCAATGGTGGACTCTATATGAACTGCTCAGACTAACATGGTGATTCGTTAAGACTGCATTGGTGGACTCCGCATGAACTGCTCAGACTACCATGCTGATTCGTTAAGACTCCAATGGTGGACTCCGCATGAACTGCTCAGAATGATATATCAAACAAGCTGACCTCACTGCCAAACAACATGGCCATTACACGCTTTCCTCAATCTTCCTCACAGCCACAGAACCCTCTCTTGGCCGATTCTTTTTTCTTGCACATTCCAAATATGAATCGACTTCGTGGGCCAACCTCATCAGCCAAAGTGCCGAAGCCCATGCGGAATTGAAAAAGCACAAAACATTTATCATAATTCCTCTCCTGGAGCCATCATAGGTTCACATTAACCATTTCCCTTTTCATTTCGTCGAACAAAGTCTGTTAGATGGATTTCACTTCAGGACCCCGACTCGCTGTGAACGCCATTTTGATCTTACGGAACTTATTAATTGCACAAGGATGTTACATTTCATAATACTTAGTTGTTGTCATTATGTATTATTATTATTACTACTACTACTACTACTACTACTACTACTACTACTACTACTACTACTACTACTACTACTACTACTACTACCACCACCACCTTTTCCGCCCATGTTTTTCACCATCGGGCTTGGCCATGAGTCCTGACCTTCAATTGAAAGTGATTGGGACAGAAATTAGGAATTTAGTTCAATGTAGGGGAGAGAGAGAGGAGGGGGTGGGGCAGAGAGGGAGGTGGGGTGACGAGGGGGGAGGGTGAAGGAGGGAAGGGGAAAATAAAGGGGAGGGGAAAGGGGGAGGCGGGAGCAGAAGGATGGGGAGGGCCAGCATGAGGACGGGGAGGCAGCAGCAGGAGACAGGGTGGGGGTTAGGGTGAGTGGGGATCAGGAGGAGAAGGAGTGGAAAGCAGGAAGAGGAGTGACCAGGGAGCAGGAGGAAAGTAAGAGGGGAGCAGTAGGAGGGGTGAGTGGGGAGCAGGAGGAGAAGGAGAGGGAAGCAAGAGGAGGGGTGAGCAGGGAGCAGGACGATAGTGAGAGGGGAGCAGGAGGAGGGGTGATCAGGTAGCAGGAGGATAGTGAGAGGGGAGCAGGAGGAGGAGTGAGCAGGTAGCAGGAGGATAGTGAGAGGGGAGCAGGAGGATAGTGAAAGGGGAGCAGGAGGAGGGGTGAGCAGGTAGCAGGAGGATAGTGAGAGAGGAGCAGGAGGAGGGGTGATCAGGTAGCAGGAGGATAGTGAGAGTGGAGCAGGAGGAGGGGTGAGCAGGTAGCAGGAGGATAGTGAGAGAGGAGCAGGAGGAGGGGTGATCAGGTAGCAGGAGGATAGTGTGAGTGGAGCAGGAGGAGGGGTGAGCAGGTAGCAGGAGGATAGTGAGAGTGGAGCAGGAGTAGGGGTGAGCACGTAGCAGTGAGGAGGTGAGTGGGGAGTGAGGAGTGAGTGGGGAGTGGGGAGTGGGGAGTGGGGAGCAGGTAGCAGGAGGATAGTGAGAGGGGAGCAGGAGGATGGGGTGATCAGGTAGCAGGAGGATAGTGAGAGGGGAGCAGGAGTAGGGGTGAGCACGTAGCCAGAGTATAGTGAGAGAGGAGCAGGAAAAGAGGTGAGCAGGTAGCCAGAGGATAGTGAGAGAGGAGCAGGAAAAGAGGTGAGAGGGGAGCAGGAAAAGAGGTGAGAGGGGAGCAGGATGAGGGGTGAGCAGATACAGGAGTATAGTGAGAGGGGAGGAGAAGGGGTGAGCGGGGAGCAGGAGGAGGGGTGAACGGTGAGCAGGCCTACCAGGAGAGGGAGCAGGAGGATGGGGAGAAGGTGGCAGAATAGGATTGAGCAGGTGGCTTAAGCACTCAAGCTAGCACTCCAACAAAATGGTTGATAACGAACGGCTGACCTGGCAAACAATCAGCAAGCTGATTGATAATGGTACATACCCCAGGAGGAAGTGGTGGGGAAGTTAACTTTCCTCTGTTAACTTTCCCAGGATGAAGGTCCTCTGGCCTGTGCTCCTCAGGCACCATTGTTAATCTGACATGCATGAACACCGTTGGGCTGCACCGCAGGTCTCTCTAAAAATACCACCCGTTACTCGGAAGTTCCACCTGTCGCTTCATTGACTATGAAGGAGGGATCTTCTTTATCTTTTTTTTTTTTTTTTTTTTTTTAGATGTTATGGCGTTTTCAGAGCCGAGAGGGCTCCACATATGCCACACGCCCAGACATATCAGCAGATATCCCACTCTCTTTTAAAAGTCTCAGAACCTCCTTGCAGAATCAGGAATGCTTCTGGTTCAAATGGGCGAAAATGTTTCACAGATCCGACACGCCAATCCCCACCTCTTTAATCTATCTATAATTCCAGCAATCTCTGTGTGTCTGTCTGTGTGTCTGTGTGTCTGTGACCGCTGTTTCTCGACAACCACGGGTCCGATATACTTGAAACTTGCCAGGTATATTGCTGGGGACCCGAGGATGTGCCTTTTCAAGGTTTGTAATTAATCGGACAAGTACCTACCGAGCTATGTCCAAAAAACGCTTCAACCAATCAGAGAGCAGCGAGCTATCACGTGTGCCGAACCGTTAATGCAATGCAAGCGTTAATGCGTTAATGCAAGGCTTTTCCTTTTTTTCCCTCTTCTCTTTCTACTTTTCCTTGCGATTAAATTGCAAACAGCCAAAATACGTTGGCGCTAATTGAAGAATTGGCCATTAACACTAAAATAATCGTAACTGCGATATGCCAACTTCCGGACAGTGCAGCCTTCCATGTTGTTGTTGTTTGCAGCAGCTGTTTGCAGCAAGGCAAGGCTTTTCTTTTTTTCCCTCTTCTCTTTCTACTTTTCCTTGCGATTAAATTGCAAAAAGCCAAAATACGTTGGCGCTAATTGAATAATTGGGCATTATGTTTTACAACTAATAAAAACGAATTTGCGATTCATTCGCTTTCCTGCGCGTTTGTGTACGCGATGGCGATTTCTTTACCAAACTCCGGAAGCCGTTCGCTTTGGACCGAACCATTGCATGTAAATAGAGGGGGGGGGATTGTCACCACTCGCAAGCCGTTCGCTTTGGACCAAACCATTTCATGTAAATAGGGGGGGGGATATAATTTTAGATATATATATAGTACGGGCATGCCCTAGTACTTTGAAATAGACACAATCTGGGTCCGTCATATAGAGGGAATTGTAAATACAGATGGTTCAAATCTTCTGGTTTCCTACAAGTATCGCAGGTTCCAGTAGAGTGACACCCTATCCTATGGAGGCCTTGGCTACATAAATAAATAAATAAGTATGCTTAGTTATAAGAATCGCTGATTTATTTACATTTTTAGATTTCACTCCTGATTTTGGAACTTATTCAGTCCTCAAGATGTGATCCTCAAACCCGAACATAGATTTTGATTATACTAGGGCATTGCCCGTACTATATCTATATCTAAAATTATATCCCCCCCTCTATTTACATGAAATGGTTTGGTCCAAAGCGAACGGCTTGCGAGTACGGTGACAATCCCCCCCCCTCTATTTACATGCAATGGTTTGGTCCAAAGCGAACGGCTTCCGGAGTTTGGTAAAGAAATCGCCATCGCGTGCACAAACGCGCAGGAAAGCGAATGAATCGCAAATTCGTTTTTATTAGTTTTAAAACATAGTTTAACGCCAACATAGTTTGCAAACGTGAAATAAATGAATACGCTCTCAAATGTGCCATCCGAGGCAGAGTGTGTCCGCCACGTTCGGCACACGCGCTAGTTCGCTGCTCTCTGATTGGTTGAATCGTTTTTTGGACATAGCTCGGTAAGTAATTGTCCGATTAATATGAAACCTTAAAAAGGCACATCCTCGGGTCCCCAGCAATATACCTGGCAAGTTAAAAGTATATCGGACCCGTGGTTGTCGAGAAACAGCGGTCACAGACAAACGTACAAACGTACAGAGATTACTGGAATTATAGATAGATACTTTAATTAGTCCGTGAGAGAAATTGTGTTTCCAAGGCAAGGCATGTATGAATAGGCCAAAAACAAAATGATGGGAAAGATCCCTAAGAGGTGATGTTGAGCTGACCAATGTTAAAGCCTTTCATGAAGGCAAGCTGTTATTTCTCTTCAAAAGGGGTGTTTATATTTATCCAAAAAAACAGTTTTCATTGAAGCACTGCTTTGGAGTTCTCTTAGTATGCATGCCAATTTTGGGACTGCTAAGTTTCATGGTAATGGAGTTATTGAGGACACACGTACACACACACACACACACACACACACACACACACACAGGCAGACATACAAACACACACACACACACACACACAGGCAGACATACAAACACACACACACACACACACACACACACACACACACACAGGCAGACATACAAACACACACACACACACACACACACACACAGGCAGACATACAAACACACACACAACACACACACACACACACACATAAACACACACACACACACACATAAACATACACACACATACACATACATACACATTATACACACACATACACATACATACACATTATACATACAGACATGCACACACACACACAGACACACAGACAGACAGACAGAAAGACAGACAGACAGACAGACACACACACACACACACACACACACACACACACACACACGGCTCTCTTATAGTATCTATATATATAAAACACAGTGTGTGTGTGTGTGTGTGTGTGTGTGTGTGTGTGTGTGTGTAATGTTACCGGTAGACTCCTAAACGGAGAGGCTGACGTACTTGATATTTGGCACAGACATGGCCATTGAGCCTGGGACGAACATGGCCGAACGCAAAATATTTGACGATCCATATTTTTTATTCATATTTACCTCAGCGCATTTCAGCGCACAGAATCAACGGCATCAGAGCAGGTGGGCGCTGATTCGCTCAGAGCGATCACGTGATGACGCTATGACGCTATGAACGCTATGAACGCTATGACGCTATGAAAAAAAAAATCGCTCGCTTTGCTAAGGGGCTCGCTCCCCCCCCCCCCGTTCCCCTCCCCTCCCCCGCCCGGCAATGCCGGGTACTTCTCCTAGTAGATTTTAAAAGCAAAGAGGAGCAGAGAAGGTAAAACATTCCAACAATTTTTGACAGACAGTTTATAGTTCGGTCAGGAATCAAACCGAAAAGACAGGTCAAAGGTAAGTGTGCTACACCTGCATCATGCTGTTGCAATCATCCAGTTTCTTTACTGCTTGTGGTAAAAACGGTGTTTTTTTAATGCATGAGAAATGAACTAATTTGTTCGATGCAATCACACGATACTCACACAGATGGTACCATGTAAATTGCCGCAGCCATCTGCAAGTTCCACAGAATCGAAATACGAGACATGCAAATGAAGCGACACGATGCGAGCACCTTTACTGTCAAATTGGTGCCACAAATACCAAATCCATGGTGTGGGGACTTCCAATGAGCGATGTAAGCACCTTTACTGTCAAATTGGTGCCACAAATACCAAATCCATGGTGTGGGGACTTCCAATGAGCGACGTAAACACCTTTACTGACAAATTGGTGCCACAAATACCAAATCCAAGGTGTGGGGACTTCCAATGAGCGATGTAAGCACCTTTACTGTCAAATTGGTGCCACAAATACCAAATCCAAGGTGTGGGGACTTCCAATGAGCGATGTAAGCACCTTTACTGACAAATTGGTGCCACAAATAACAAATCCATGGTGTGGGGACTTCCAATGAGCGATGTAAGCACCTTTACTGTCAAATTGGTGCCACAAATACCAAATCCAAGGTGTGGGGACTTCCAATGAGCGATGTAAGCACCTTTACTGTCAAATTGGTGCCACAAATACCAAATCCAAGGTGTGGGGACTTCCAATGAGCGATGTAAGCACCTTTACTGTCAAATTGGTGCCACAAATACCAAATCCATGGTGTGGGGACTTCCAATGAGCGATGTAAGCACCTTTACTGTCAAATTGGTGCCACAAATACCAAATCCATGGTGTGGGGACTTCCAATGAGCGATGTAAGCACCTTTACTGTCAAATTGGTGCCACAAATACCAAATACATGGTGTGGGGACTTCCAATGAGCGATGTAAGCACCTTTACTGTCAAATTGGTGCCACAAATACCAAATCCATGGTGTGGGGACTTCCAATGAGAGATGCGAGCACCTTTACTGTCAAATTTGTGCCACAAATACCAAATCCATGGTGTGGGGTCTTCCAATGAGCGATGTAAGCACCTTTACTGTCAAATTGGTGCCACAAATACCAAATCCATGGTGTGGGGACTTCCAATGAGCGACGTAAACACCTTTACTGTCAAATTGGTGCCACAAATAACAAATCTATGGTGTGGGGACTTCCAATGAGCGACGTAAACACCTTTACTGTCAAATTGGTGCCACAAATAACAAATCTATGGTGTGGGGACTTCCAATGAGCGACGTAAACACCTTTACTGTCAAATTGGTGCCACAAATACCAAATCGATGGTGCGGGGACTTCCAATGAGTGATGTAAGCACCTTTACTGTCAAATCGGTGCCACAAATACCAAATCCATGGTGCAGGGACTTCCAATGAGCGATGTAAGCACCTTTACTGACAAATTGGTGCCACAAATACCAAATCCATGGTGTGGGGACTTCCAATGAGAGATGCGAGCACCTTTACTGTCAAATTGGTGCCACAAATACCAAATCCATGGTGTGGGGACTTCCAATGAGCGATGTAAGCACCTTTACTGACAAATTGGTGCCACAAATACCAAATCCATGGTGCAGGGACTTCCAATGAGAGATGCGAGCACCTTTACTGTCAAATTGGTGCCACAAATACCAAATCCATGGTGTGGGAACTTCCAATGAGCGACGTAAACACCTTTACTGTCAAATTGGTGCCACAAATAACAAATCTATGGTGTGGGGACTTCCAATGAGAGATGCGAGCACCTTTACTGTCAAATTGGTGCCACAAATAACAAATCTATGGTGTGGGGACTTCCATTGAGCGACGTAAACACCTTTACTGTCAAATTGGTGCCACAAATAACAAATCTATGGTGTGGGGACTTCCAATGAGCGACGTAAACACCTTTACTGTCAAATTGGTGCCACAAATACCAAATCGATGGTGTGGGGACTTCCAATGAGTGATGTAAGCACCTTTACTGACAAATTGGTGCCACAAATAACAAATCCATGGTGTGGGGACTTCCAATGAGCGATGTAAGCACCTTTACTGACAAATTGGTGCCACAAATACCAAATCCATGGTGTGGGGACTTCCAATGAGCGATGTAAGCACCTTTACTGACAAATTTGTGCAACAAATACCAAATCCATGGTGTGGGGACTTCCAATGAGCGATGTAAGCACCTTTACTGTCAAATTGGTGCCACAAATACCAAATCCATGGTGTGGGGACTTCCAATGAGCGATGTAAGCACCTTTACTGTCAAATTGGTGCCACAAATACCAAATCCAAGGTGTGGGAACTTCCAATGAGCGATGTAAGCACCTTTACTGACAAATTGGTGCCACAAATACCAAATCCAAGGTGTGGGGACTTCCAATGAGCGATGTAAGCACCTTTACTGACAAATTGGTGCCACAAATAACAAATCCATGGTGTGGGGACTTCCAATGAGCGACGTAAACACCTTTACTGTCAAATTGGTGCCACAAATAACAAATCTATGGTGTGGGGACTTCCAATGAGCGACGTAAACACCTTTACTGTCAAATTGGTGCCACAAATACCAAATCGATGGTGCGGGGACTTCCAATGAGTGATGTAAGCACCTTTACTGTCAAATCGGTGCCACAAATACCAAATCCATGGTGCAGGGACTTCCAATGAGCGATGTAAGCACCTTTACTGACAAATTGGTGCCACAAATACCAAATTCATGGTGTGGGGACTTCCAATGAGAGATGCGAGCACCTTTACTGTCAAATTGGTGCCACAAATACCAAATCCATGGTGTGGGGACTTCCAATGAGCGATGTAAGCACCTTTACTGACAAATTGGTGCCACAAATACCAAATCCATGGTGCAGGGACTTCCAATGAGAGATGCGAGCACCTTTACTGTCAAATTGGTGCCACAAATACCAAATCCATGGTGTGGGGACTTCCAATGAGCGACGTAAACACCTTTACTGTCAAATTGGTGCCACAAATAACAAATCTATGGTGTGGGGACTTCCAATGAGAGATGCGAGCACCTTTACTGTCAAATTGGTGCCACAAATAACAAATCTATGGTGTGGGGACTTCCATTGAGCGACGTAAACACCTTTACTGTCAAATTGGTGCCACAAATAACAAATCTATGGTGTGGGGACTTCCAATGAGCGACGTAAACACCTTTACTGTCAAATTGGTGCCACAAATACCAAATCGATGGTGTGGGGACTTCCAATGAGTGATGTAAGCACCTTTACTGACAAATTGGTGCCACAAATAACAAATCCATGGTGTGGGGACTTCCAATGAGCGATGTAAGCACCTTTACTGACAAATTGGTGCCACAAATACCAAATCCATGGTGTGGGGACTTCCAATGAGCGATGTAAGCACCTTTACTGACAAATTTGTGCAACAAATACCAAATCCATGGTGTGGGGACTTCCAATGAGCGATGTAAGCACCTTTACTGTCAAATTGGTGCCACAAATACCAAATCCATGGTGTGGGGACTTCCAATGAGCGATGTAAGCACCTTTACTGTCAAATTGGTGCCACAAATACCAAATCCAAGGTGTGGGAACTTCCAATGAGCGATGTAAGCACCTTTACTGACAAATTGGTGCCACAAATACCAAATCCAAGGTGTGGGGACTTCCAATGAGCGATGTAAGCACCTTTACTGACAAATTGGTGCCACAAATAACAAATCCATGGTGTGGGGACTTCCAATGAGCGACGTAAACACCTTTACTGTCAAATTGGTGCCACAAATAACAAATCTATGGTGTGGGGACTTCCAATGAGCGACGTAAACACCTTTACTGTCAAATTGGTGCCACAAATACCAAATCGATGGTGCGGGGACTTCCAATGAGTGATGTAAGCACCTTTACTGTCAAATCGGTGCCACAAATACCAAATCCATGGTGCAGGGACTTCCAATGAGCGATGTAAGCACCTTTACTGACAAATTGGTGCCACAAATACCAAATTCATGGTGTGGGGACTTCCAATGAGAGATGCGAGCACCTTTACTGTCAAATTGGTGCCACAAATACCAAATCCATGGTGCAGGGACTTCCAATGAGAGATGCGAGCACCTTTACTGTCAAATTGGTGCCACAAATACCAAATCCATGGTGTGGGGACTTCCAATGAGCGACGTAAACACCTTTACTGTCAAATTGGTGCCACAAATAACAAATCTCTGGTGTGGGGACTTCCAATGAGAGATGCGAGCACCTTTACTGTCAAATTGGTGCCACAAATAACAAATCTATGGTGTGGGGACTTCCAATGAGCGACGTAAACACCTTTACTGTCAAATTGGTGCCACAAATAACAAATCTATGGTGTGGGGACTTCCAATGAGCGACGTAAACACCTTTACTGTCAAATTGGTGCCACAAATACCAAATCGATGGTGCGGGGACTTCCAATGAGTGATGTAAGCACCTTTACTGTCAAATCGGTGCCACAAATACCAAATCCATGGTGCAGGGACTTCCAATGAGCGATGTAAACACCTTTACTGTCAAATTGGTGCCACAAATAACAAATCTATGGTGCGGGGACTTCCAATGAGTGATGTAAGCACCTTTACTGTCAAATCGGTGCCACAAATACCAAATCCATGGTGCAGGGACTTCCAATGAGCGATGTAAACACCTTTACTGTCAAATTGGTGCCACAAATACCAAATCCATGGTGCAGGGACTTCCAATGAGCGATGTAAGCACCTTTACTGTCAAATCGGTGCCACAAATACCAAATCCATGGTGCAGGGACTTCCAATGAGCGACGTAAACACCTTTACTGTCAAATTGGTGCCACAAATACCAAATCGATGGTGCGGGGACTTCCAATGAGTGATGTAAGCACCTTTACTGTCAAATCGGTGCCACAAATACCAAATCCATGGTGCAGGGACTTCCAATGAGCGACGTAAACACCTTTACTGTCAAATTGGTGCCACAAATACCAAATCGATGGTGTGGGGACTTCCAATGAGTGATGTAAGCACCTTTACTGTCAAATCGGTGCCACAAATACCAAATCCATGGTGCAGGGACTTCCAATGAGCGATGTAAACACCTTTACTGTCAAATTGGTGCCACAAATAACAAATCTATGGTGTGGGGACTTCCAATGAGCGATGTAAACACCTTTACTGTCAAATTGGTGCCACAAATACCAAATCCATGGTGCGAAAACTTCCAATGAGCGATGTAAGCACCTTTGCTGTCACATTGGTGCCACAAATGCCAAATCCATGGTGCGGGGACTTCCAACTAGCTGTGGATTAATATGTCGGTGCTTGCTTTGGAGGACGCCATTCTGCGTTAAATAATTACATGCACAGGGAATTGTGGGAGCCAGACATATAGCTAATTACTCAAGGTTGGTTAGGAGGCTGGCAGGTAATTACCAACAACAGGCTGCTCTCCATGACTGCCGGGAGCTCCACTCTACAAAGGGAATTCTGCAGTTCTTAACGTCCACCTACAAATGCTGGCAATGGGGACACCCAGTTTAGCGTCCATCTGAGAGATGGCACACACCTTGATGCCTGTGAAACACCTGGATGACAGTGTATATCTGGATCGAGATTCAAACTCAGGATCAAAGGGGAGTGCGCATACCTCTCCGAACTATCCTGGCATCCCGATTACCTGATCAAATGATTCAACGTTTTGGGATGAAAGGGTCAGACAACACCTGCATACAAATCAATTAGACAAAGTGTGTAAACCGTACTCAGACAACACCTGTAACCCGTGCTCAGACAACACCTGTACACAAATCAATGAGACAAAGTGTGTAAACCGTCCGCAGACAACACCTGTATACAAATCAATCACCGAAGTGATTCAACGGCAGACACCTCGGGAGAAGAAAATGGTCATTTGGTCCATCACAATTGTGTCACCCCACAGACATTTTGTTAATGTAGACAGAGATGCTGCTCTTGGATTAGTAATTCTTAACCACACAATCCTTACCATCTTTGGGGGTCAAAGGGTTCGGAATGACCAGGATAGTGATGGAGAACTGAGCAACTCCTCATCTTACTATAATTCACCAAATGTCCGTCCGGCCATTCGAAGGTACCGCAAAAACGGCTGAACCGATCGCAACGATATTTTGGGTGGGTATTCCTGGGACCCCTGGGAGTAAAATGGGCTATATTGTTTTTCCAATTTTCCAGTTTTTCCAAACACGATGGAATAATAATTACTGATATGAACAGTGATGTGGCTTTTGTTGAATACTGTTTATTCTACGTACCAGGAGAGAGTAGATCGACTCCTGACGAACTCTTCCTATATAAACGTGCGGCTCCGAAGTAACATGGCAGAGTGTGCAAAGCGACTGAGAAACAGGTGTAGCGGCCGCTTCCGTGTTACAGATTCGGCGCGCACTCTTCACACATAAACGTGCGACTGAGAAAGACGTGTAGCGGCCGCTTCCGTTTTGCAGAATTCAATCTTTTTTCAAAATGGGCGCCATGTACCGTTTAGATTTTGATGATTTGCGTGTGATATGATTCAAAGGATGTTTATATGAATTGTTTAAAATAAAAAAAGCCTTCAATTTCTGATATTTTGCCTTTTCATTTTGGCTTCCCAATTGAAGCCCCGCCCATAGGGCGGGTACCGTTGCTGGTCCATAAAATATCCCATGTGGCCTGTGCCTCAGATAACTTCTCCTAATCAAAATCCTACCGCATGGCTTCTCGTGCCGACCCCCTGTTTTTAACTAAATGCGGAGGTGTGAAAGGAGTGCGTCTGGCGCCTTAAAACCAGGCTTGCTCCGGGTGGGTTGAGCTCGTTAGCCTTGATCGGCAATCTGCCTAGGAGAAGGACAACTCTGACCTCAAAGCCAGGTAGTTGGTACTCATTAGCCTTGGCCGGCAGTCTGCCTAGGAGAAGGACAACTCTGACCTCAAAGCCAGGTAGTTGGTACTCGTTAGCCTTGATCGGCAATCTGCCTAGGAGAAGGACAACTCTGACCTCAAACCCAGGTAGTTGGTACTCGTTAGCCTTGGCCGGCAGTCTGCCTAGGAGAAGGACAACGGATCTCAAACCGGGGTGGGATGAGCTCGTTAGCCTTGGTTGGTAGTCTGCCTGGGAGAAGGACAACTCTGATCTCAAACCCGGGTGGGTTGAGCTCGTTAGTCTTGGTCGGCAATCTGCCTGGGAGAAGGACAACTCTCATCTCAAACCCGGGTGGATGGTACTCGTTTGCCTTGGTCGACAGTCTGCCTGGGAGAAGGACAACTCTGATCTCAAACCTGGGTTGGTTGAGCTCATTAGCCTTGATCGGCAGTCTGCCTAGGGGATGGACAACTGATCTCAAACCTGGGTTGGTTGAGCTCGTTAGCCTTGGTCGGCAGTCTGCCTTGGAGAAGGACAACTTTTTACATTTGTCTAGTTTCAATCCAAGGGGCTGCATGTTCTGCTTTTGTTTTCTTTGCGAAGCCTCCACCTCGAGTGACCTAAGGCTTTGTGGCGGGCAATATCCCATTTAAAAAAAATTCTGACACTATATATATATACATATGCTCCATACTGCTTTGTCTCTCTTAACTTCCCAGTGTTGAGTGTTTCTGCTACTTTTTTCCCCTTCCACACTTATTCACACAATAAAAAGACTCGGACGACACTCGGTAGAGCGCATACCTCCACCAGCTGAAGAGTTTACGTTTTAGATCCACTGATAGACCGGATCTGTATCTGACATGAATTGATCTGTATCTGACTGTTTGAGATATTCTACTAAGTCCATAACTTTTTGAGATATTCTACTAAGTCCATAACTCTTTGAGATATTCTATGAAGTCCATAACTTTTTGAGATATTCTACTAAGTCCATAACTCTTTGAGATATTCTATGAAGTCTATAACTCTTTGAGATATTCTACTAAGTCCATAACTTTTTGAGATATTCTACTAAATCCATAACTCTTTGAGATATTCTATGAAGTCTATAACTCTTTGAGATATTCTACTAAGTCCATAACTTTTTGAGATATTCTACTAAGTCCATAACTCTTTGAGATATTCTATGAATTCTATAACTCTTTGAGATATTCTACTAAGTCCATAACTTTTTGAGATATTCTACTAAGTCCATAACTCTTTGAGATATTCTATGAATTCTATAACTCTTTGAGATATTCTACTGAGTCCATAACTTTTTGAGATATTCTACTAAGTCCATAAGTTTTTGAGATATTCTACTAAGTCCATAACTTTTTGAGATATTCTACTAAGTCTACAACTCTTTGAGATATTCTACTGAGTCCATAACTCTTTGAGATATTATACGAAGTCCATAACTTTTTGAGATATTCTACTAAGTCCATAACTCTTTGAGATATTCTATGAAGTCTATAAATCTTTGAGATATTCTGCTAAGTCCATAACTCTTTGAGATATTCTACTGTCTATAACTCCTTGAGATATTCTATGAAGTCTATAACTCTTTGAGATATTCTATGAAGTCTATGAGATATTCTATGAAGTCTATAACTCTGAGATATTCTACTAAGTCTATAACTCTTTGAGATATTCTATGAAGTCTATAACTCTTTGAGATATTCTACTGTCTATAACTCTTTGAGATATTCTTTGAAGTCTATAACTCTTTGAGATATTCTACTAAGTCCATAACTCTTTGAGATATTCTACTAAGTCCATAACTTTGAGATATTCTACTGAGTCCATAACTCTTTGAGATATTCTATGAAGTCTATAACTCTTTGAGATATTCTATGAAGTCTATAACTCTTTGAGATATTCTACTAAGTCCATAACTTTTTGAGATATTCTACTAAGTCTACAACTCTTTGAGATATTCTACTAAGTCTCCAACTCTTTGAGATATTCTACTAAGTCCATAACTCTTTGAGATATTCTACTAAGTCCATAACTCTTTGAGATATTATATGAAGTCCATAACTTTTTGAGATATTCTACTAAGTCCATAACTCTTTGAGATATTCTACTAAGTCCATAACTCTTTGAGATATTCTACTAAGTCTACAACTCCTTGAGATATTCTACAAAGTCCATAACTTTTTGAGATATTCTACTAAGTCTACAACTCTTTGAGATATTCTACTAAGTCCATAACTCTTTGAGATATTCTACTAAGTCCATAACTCTTTGAGATATTCTACTCAGTCCATAAATCCTTGAGATATTCTACTAAGTCCATAACTCTTTGAGAAATTCTACTAAGTCCATAACTTTTTGAGATATTCTACTAAGTCCATAACTCTTTGAGATATTCTACTAAGTCCATAACTCTTTGAGATATTCTACTAAGTCTACAACTCTTTGAGATATTCTATGAAGTCTATAAATCTTTGAGATATTCTACTAAGTCCATAACTCCTTGAGATATTCTACTAAGTCCATAACTCTTTGAGATATTCTACTAAGTCCATAACTTTTTGAGATATTCTACTAAGTCTGCAACTCCTTGAGATATTCTACAAAGTCCATAACTTTTTGAGATATTCTACTAAGTCTTTAACTCCTTGAGATATTCTACCAAGTCCATAACTCTTTGAGATATTCTACTAAGTCCATAACTTTTTGAGATATTCTACTAAGTCTGCAACTCCTTGAGATATTCTACAAAGTCCATAACTTTTTGAGATATTCTACTAAGTCTTTAACTCCTTGAGATATTCTACTAAGTCTACAACTCTTTGAGATATTCTACCAAGTCCATAACTCTTTGAGATATTCTACTAAGTCCATAAATCCTTGAGATATTCTACTAAGTCCATAACTTTTTGAGATATTCTACTAAGTCTACAACTCTTTGAGATATTCTACTAAGTCCATAACTCTTTGAGATATTCTACTGAGTCCATAACTTTTTGAGATATTCTACTAAGTCCATAACTCTTTGAGATATTCTACTAAGTCCATAAATCCTTGAGATATTCTACTAAGTCTACAACTCTTTGAGATATTCTACCAAGTCCATAACTCTTTGAGATATTCTACTAAGTCTACAACTCTTTGAGATATTCTACTAAGTCTACAACTCTTTGAGATATTCTACTAAGTCCATAAATCCTTGAGATATTCTACTAAGTCTACAACTCTTTGAGATATTCTACCAAGTCCATAACTCTTTGAGATATTCTACTAAGTCCATAAATCCTTGAGATATTCTACTAAGTCTACAACTCTTTGAGATATTCTACTAAGTCCATAACTCTTTGAGATATTCTACTAAGTCCATAAATCCTTGAGATATTCTACTAAGTCCATAACTCTTTGAGATATTCTACTGAGTCCATAACTTTTTGAGATATTCTACTAAGTCCATAACTCTTTGAGATATTCTACTAAGTCCATAACTCTTTGAGATATTCTACTAGGTCTACAACTCTTTGAGATATTCTACTAAGTCCATAACTTTTTGAGATATTCTACTAAGTCCATAACTTTTTGAGATATTCTACTAAGTCCATAACTTTTTGAGATATTCTACTAAGTCCATAACTTTTTGAGATATTCTACTAAGTCCATAACTTTTTGAGATATTCTACTAAGTCCATAACTTTTTGAGATATTCTACTAAGTCCATAACTTTTTGAGATATTCTACTAAGTCCATAACTCTTTGAGATATTCTACTAAGTCTACAACTCTTTGAGATATTCTACTAAGTCCATAACTTTTTGAGATATTCTACTAAGTCCATAACTTTTTGAGATATTCTACAAAGTCCATAACTTTTTGAGATATTCTACTAAGTCCATAACTTTTTGAGATATTCTACTAAGTCCATAACTTTTTGAGATATTCTACTAAGTCCATAACTTTTTGAGATATTGTACTAATTCCATAACTTTTTGAGATATTCTACAAAGTCTTTAACTCCTTGAGATATTCTACTAAGTCTATAACTTTTTGAGATATTCTACTAAGTCTTTAACTCCTTGAGATATTCTACTAAGTCCATAACTCTTTGAGATATTCTACTAAGTCTTTAACTCCTTGAGATATTCTACTAAGTCTATAACTTTTTGAGATATTCTACTAAGTCTTTAACTCCTTGAGATATTCTACTAAGTCTTTAACTCCTTGAGATATTCTACTAATTCCATAACTCTTTGAGATATTCTACTAAGTCCATAACTTTTTGAGATATTCTACTAAGTCCATAACTTTTTGAGATATTCTACTAATTCCATAACTCTTTGAGATATTCTACTAAGTCCATAACTCTTTGAGATATTCTACTAAGTCCATAACTTTTTGAGATATTCTACTAATTCCATAACTCTTTGAGATATTCTACTAAGTCCATAACTCTTTGAGATATTCTACTAAGTCCATAACTCTTTGAGATATTCTACTAAGTCCATAAATCCTTGAGATATTCTACTAAGCCCATAACTCTTTGAGAAATTCTACTAAGTCCATAACTCTTTGAGAAATTCTACTAAGTCCATAACTCTTTGAGATATTCTACTAAGTCCATAACTCTTTGAGATATTCTCCTAAGTCCATAAATCCTTGAGATATTCTACTAAGTCCATAACTCTTTGAGAAATTCTACTAAGTCCATAACTTTTTGAGATATTCTACTAAGTCCATAACTCTTTGAGATATTATACGAAGTCCATAACTTTTTGAGATATTCTACTAAGTCCATAACTCTTTGAGATATTCTACTAAGTCCATAACTCTTTGAGATATTCTACTAAGTCTACAACTCCTTGAGATATTCTACAAAGTCCATAACTTTTTGAGATATTCTACTAAGTCTACAACTCTTTGAGATATTCTACTAAGTCCATAACTCTTTGAGATATTCTACTAAGTCCAAAACTCTTTGAGATATTCTACTAAGTCCATAAATCCTTGAGATATTCTACTAAGTCCATAACTCTTTGAGAAATTCTACTAAGTCCATAACTTTTTGAGATATTCTACTAAGTCCATAACTCTTTGAGATATTCTACTAAGTCCATAACTCTTTGAGATATTCTACTAAGTCTACAACTCTTTGAGATATTCTACTAAGTCCATAAATCTTTGAGATATTCTACTAAGTCCATAACTCCTTGAGATATTCTACTAAGTCCATAACTCTTTGAGATATTCTACTAAGTCCATAACTTTTTGAGATATTCTACTAAGTCTGCAACTCCTTGAGATATTCTACAAAGTCCATAACTTTTTGAGATATTCTACTAAGTCTTTAACTCCTTGAGATATTCTACCAAGTCCATAACTCTTTGAGATATTCTACTAAGTCCATAACTTTTTGAGATATTCTACTAAGTCTGCAACTCCTTGAGATATTCTACAAAGTCCATAACTTTTTGAGATATTCTACTAAGTCTTTAACTCCTTGAGATATTCTACTAAGTCTACAACTCTTTGAGATATTCTACTAAGTCCATAAATCCTTGAGATATTCTACTAAGTCCATAACTTTTTGAGATATTCTACTAAGTCTACAACTCTTTGAGATATTCTACTAAGTCCATAACTCTTTGAGATATTCTACTGAGTCCATAACTCTTTGAGATATTCTACTAAGTCCATAAATCCTTGAGATATTCTACTAAGTCTACAACTCTTTGAGATATTCTACCAAGTCCATAACTCTTTGAGATATTCTACTAAGTCTACAACTCTTTGAGATATTCTACTAAGTCTACAACTCTTTGAGATATTCTACTAAGTCCATAAATCCTTGAGATATTCTACTAAGTCTACAACTCTTTGAGATATTCTACCAAGTCCATAACTCTTTGAGATATTCTACTAAGTCCATAAATCCTTGAGATATTCTACTAAGTCTACAACTCTTTGAGATATTCGACCAAGTCCATAACTCTTTGAGATATTCTACTAAGTCTACAACTCTTTGAGATATTCTACTAAGTCCATAACTCTTTGAGATATTCTACTAAGTCCATAAATCCTTGAGATATTCTACTAAGTCCATAACTCTTTGAGATATTCTACTGAGTCCATAACTTTTTGAGATATTCTACTAAGTCCATAACTCTTTGAGATATTCTACTAAGTCCATAACTCTTTGAGATATTCTACTAGGTCTACAACTCTTTGAGATATTCTACTAAGTCCATAACTTTTTGAGATATTCTACTAAGTCCATAACTTTTTGAGATATTCTACTAAGTCCATAACTTTTTGAGATATTCTACTAAGTCCATAACTTTTTGAGATATTCTACTAAGTCCATAACTTTTTGAGATATTCTACTAAGTCCATAACTTTTTGAGATATTCTACTAAGTCCATAACTTTTTGAGATATTCTACTAAGTCCATAACTTTTTGAGATATTCTACTAAGTCCATAACTTTTTGAGATATTGTACTAATTCCATAACTCTTTGAGATATTCTACTAAGTCTACAACTCTTTGAGATATTCTACTAAGTCCATAACTTTTTGAGATATTGTACTAAGTCCATAACTCTTTGAGATATTCTACTAAGTCCATAACTCTTTGAGATATTCTACTAAGTCTACAACTCTTTGAGATATTCTACTAAGTCCATAACTTTTTGAGATATTCTACTAAGTCCATAACTTTTTGAGATATTCTACAAAGTCCATAACTTTTTGAGATATTCTACTAAGTCCATAACTTTTTGAGATATTCTACTAAGTCCATAACTTTTTGAGATATTCTACTAAGTCCATAACTTTTTGAGATATTGTACTAATTCCATAACTTTTTGAGATATTCTACTAAGTCTTTAACTCCTTGAGATATTCTACTAAGTCTATAACTTTTTGAGATATTCTACTAAGTCTTTAACTCCTTGAGATATTCTACTAAGTCCATAACTCTTTGAGATATTCTACTAAGTCCATAACTTTTTGAGATATTCTACTAAGTCCATAACTTTTTGAGATATTCTACTAAGTCCATAACTCTTTGAGATATTCTACTAAGTCTACAACTCTTTGAGATATTCTACTAAGTCCATAACTTTTTGAGATATTGTACTAAGTCCATAACTCTTTGAGATATTCTACTAAGTCCATAACTCTTTGAGATATTCTACTAAGTCTACAACTCTTTGAGATATTCTACTAAGTCCATAACTTTTTGAGATATTCTACAAAGTCCATAACTTTTTGAGATATTCTACTAAGTCCATAACTTTTTGAGATATTCTACTAAGTCCATAACTTTTTGAGATATTCTACTAAGTCCATAACTTTTTGAGATATTCTACTAAGTCTTTAACTCCTTGAGATATTCTACTAAGTCTATAACTTTTTGAGATATTCTACTAAGTCTTTAACTCCTTGAGATATTCTACTCAGTCCATAACTCTTTGAGATATTCTACTAAGTCTTTAACTCCTTGAGATATTCTACTAAGTCTATAACTTTTTGAGATATTCTACTAAGTCTTTAACTCCTTGAGATATTCTACTAAGTCTTTAACTCCTTGAGATATTCTACTAATTCCATAACTCTTTGAGATATTCTACTAAGTCCATAACTTTTTGAGATATTCTACTAAGTCCATAACTTTTTGAGATATTCTACTAATTCCATAACTCTTTGAGATATTCTACTAAGTCCATAACTCTTTGAGATATTCTACTAAGTCCATAACTTTTTGAGATATTCTACTAATTCCATAACTCTTTGAGATATTCTACTAAGTCCATAACTCTTTGAGATATTCTACTAAGTCCATAACTCTTTGAGATATTCTACTAAGTCCATAACTCTTTGAGATATTCTACTAAGTCCATAACTTTTTGAGATATTCTACTAAGTCTTTAACTCCTTGAGATATTCTACTAAGTCCATAACTCTTTGAGATGTTCTATTAATAGACAGGCAGGGATGAAAACACAACCTCTGTCCACCTTCCGTGGTGTATGTAAGTATTTACCAACACACGATGAAGTCACAAGATGACAACAGGCACAGGAATTGATCAACAACAACAACAATTGAACAACACCAACAGGAATGATTTATTTCTTCTAAATAAAAAGCAGCATGGCCATTACATCCCCCAATGATACTCTATGATGTCATGCTATCATTAGGTGACGTCACACAAAAGTACAAATATTCCATCCATGTCTGTTCCACTAAAAATGTTGTGCTACCCAATTGATGACCTGGAATCATTCCATGTTGAAAGTACCACTAATGCAGATGACCACAACTCACGGTCCATTCTGCGGATGATGTCTAAATGGACTGGCCTAATGGACGATACACCTCGGGGCCGCAGGGTTACCTTGGCAGAAACAATGGAAACAGAGAGGCCATTAATGGACAATTAGTCGTTAAATCCACTGCAGTTTCCATGTGGTTGCCGAGGAGGATGTAAAAGCATCGATTGTGGTTTAAACTTGCTGACCACAGTCTCTCATCCACTACGTTAAGGCTCAATAACAGATCGCACAATTTCCTCGCACGAATTTCCTCTAAAATCCCCAAAATGAGCAATTCCGACATGCTTAAAGCTTACCTGCTTCACCTGCCAATACCCCAAAAGTCAGAAAAGTGTTTCCCTTTCAAAAGAAAAATTGTTGTGACATCTGATTCGATTTTCATCAGATTTCTGGGACATCTAACGTGAGGTCTCAATTTAAAAAAACAAAAACTTTTTTTCAAGGTCTTTTCAGGATACGATGTGCAAAATGGTCACGTGGTTCGTCATGTGACCTGTGATGCAAGTTTTGGTTGAAAAAAAAATACCATGAAGTAGTAAAAACAGAACATGTGTTTAAATTGTCATCTTGAACAATAGTAGTAAAACATCCGATTACAGTAATTTCAAGTTTCCCAACAAAGTCAACTTCATCACAACTTTGGTCATAGATAGAAAAACAAACAAATTACTCAATGTGTAATTTTTTTAGATGTTCGTTTACTTATTCGCGCGCTCGCCTCTCGCCTATGTGGCCTGGGCTAGAATCTCAGCCTACACACGCTCGCCTCTGGCCTATGTGGCCTGGGCTAGAATCTCAGCCTACACACGCTCGCCTCTGGCCTATGTGGCCTGGGCTAGAATCTCAGCCTATGCGCGCTCGCCCTTGGCCTATGTGGCCTGGGCTAGAATCTCAGCCTACACACGCTCGCCTCTCGCCTATGTGGCCTGGGCTAGAATCTCAGCCTACACACGCTCACCTCCGGCCTATGTGGCCTGGGCTAGAATCTCAGCCTACACGTGCTCGCCTCTGGCCTATGTGGCCTGGGCTAGAATCTCAGCCTACACACGCTCGCCTCTCGCCTATGTGGCCTGGGCTAGAATCTCACCCTACACACGCTCGCCTCTGGCCTATGTGGCCTGGGCTAGAATCTCAGCCTACACGTGCTCGCCTCTGGCCTATGTAGCCTGGGCTAGAATCTCAGCCTATGCGCGCTCGCCCCTGGCCTATGTGGCCTGGGCTAGAATCTCAGCCTACGCGCGCTCGCCTCTGGCCTATGTGGCCTGGGCTAGAATCTCAGCCTACGCGCGCTCGCCTATGTGGCCTGGGCTAGAATTTCAGCCTACGCGCGCTCGCCTCTGGCCTATGTGGCCTGGGCTAGAATCTCAGCCTACGCGCGCTCGCCTCTGGCCTATGTGGCCTGGGCTAGAATCTCAGCCTACGCGCGCTCGCCTCTGGCCTATGTAGTCTGGGCTAGAATCTCAGCTCCAGCAATAAACTTCCATCCTGGTGTTTCTCAGGCAGGGACATCAAGGTGAGTGTTCCGTCCCTTAGATCAATGTTACGCTGCGCGTCTCATCTGGTGGCATCGGTCGGTGGACGTTATAGATTCCACGTTGTCCGATATGAAAAATAGGCAACCTATCACCAGGACCCTGGCTAATCTCCCAATTCCCACCCTGACTGCAGCGAGGATGGCAATGGCAAACCATCCAGTGCCACCCATACCTAACCCTCGCCTAGGGACGGTTCCGGCAGCTCAGACGCTCTGTCAAGACTATGGCACATCAATGATGATGATGAGGGCCTAATCAATGATGATGATTAGGGCCTACATCAATGATGATGATTAGGCCATTGCTCAAAGTAATCTGTAACAGAATCCTAGCAAGTTGATCTCCCGATTCCTAATGTCCAAATGATGTTACCTTTCAAAATATTCAGTACATTTGGTTGAAAAAATACATCTGTTTAGCCAAAGAGAAAGGCCATGCTTTAAATGTTCGAATAATAAGGTGAATGAAAATGAATGCCTCTTCTGAAACTCATTGATAAACTCTTTAATATTGATAAACTCCTTGAGATCCATGGAGAAAGTCATTTATAAACAATGATATAAACAAGACGTTATCTTCTCAAACTCGAGGATAAACCCTTACAAAGCACACCGAGGTGGGGATGGTAAGTCGGTAAGACAAAAATGTCACCTTTATCAAACGTGAAGAATGGTGTACTTCTTTTCTCTTTAATCAATTACACTTCTCTACCAGTTTGAAGACTTGATCAATGGATTGATTTGAAGAGCAATGAGATTTAAGGATTTTTTTTTTTTAATACAAGATCGAGGCTCGTGTAAGAGCTAACATGGATCACAAAAAAACAAACAGGCACATAAAACATGCAATAAAGGGAGCGGGAGACAAGATGGGGAGAGAGGGGAAGCACACAAGTACAACAGCAGAGAACAGGGACAACGGGAGATCTGTGGGAGGAAGAGGGCTTGGGGTGAGGAGGCATGGGAAGGGGGGGAGGGGGGAGGGAGAGGTATAAAACACATGGACACTGCTAGGACTTCCAGGAAAGAAAGAAGTCGGGATTTCAAAAGAAAAAAAGGTGGATCTGGGGTGAATTAACGGGGGTAGAAAAGATCAAGGCTTTGGATGGGGGAAGATAAGAGATGGTGGTGAACAGCTGTTTTAAAGACCTGGAGGGAGGAGTGGGATTGAAGGGAGTGAGGGAGTTTGTTCCAGAGGCGGGAGAAAAGAGGAATGAAGGAGTGAAGGTGAGCAGAGAAAAAAAAATGGAATTAATGAAATGAAAATAAAAAATAAAAATTAAATTAAATAATTGAATTAAAATTAATTAAATGAAATTAAATTAAAAAAATTAATGAAATTAATTTTAAAATGGAATGAATTACTGGAATTCCTGCAAATAGATCCTTCAAATGTATCATCTTTCTTTAAAGGCGAACCCAAACACTCATACCACCTTGATACCTGACAAAATAGATATGATGTTCAATTTCCGATTGGAGATTTATGAAGTGAGTAATTTTGCAATTAAAGGTCGAAATCTTCTTCTTCTTCACGGTTAGCCATGACGTCACACAATGAAACCAAGCTCGCCTTCCATATTATTTACAGGTTACATCTCGGTACAATTGAACTCAAACGGTGATTAATTTTCGAATTCCTATAAACATGCCAGGACGATGCATCCTTGGTGGTTGTGGTATTACAAACCGGGATGTTTCATGCTACACCAATGGGCAAACTATTCGAGGGTTGCCAGAAAATGAACGAGGTTTGTCCGAAACACCCGAGTGTGGTTCTGGCCTACAATGTTCGCTTTTGCGTTTGGAACATTTTACAGAGAACTGTTATGAAACAACAGAGATGACTAGATCTTGTGGTTATCCGCCATGATTGCGAGAGGATGCCATCCCAATGATTAAGCAGAAGATATAACCATCGCTCAAAGCTGGAAGACCAACCAGCACAACTCCCCCCAACACAATCGCCCCCCAAACCCCCATCAACAATCATTCCCACAATACCCATGACCACCCCACACCTCCCCCATAGCACGACTCCCTCCCCCACTGGGGTGGAACATCAAAATGTCACGACACAACACGACACGGCAATCCTGGTTTTTGTTCTGTATCCTGAACATCAGCACGAGAGAGCTCGGGAAATTTCCAATAAAAAAATCTTTAGTTTACTGAGCAAAATGTCCGAGGAGAAAGTGTAATTACAAGATGGAGGGGTGGGAGGGGAGCAAGAGGCAAGGGGGGTAAGGGGGGTGAGAGGAAAGGGGGCGGGCAGTGGGAGGAAGGGGGAGTGGGGGACGTGAGAGGAAAGAGGGAGGAGGGGTGGTGAGAGTCAAGGGGGCAGGGGTTGAAAGGCAAGGGGGACGGGGGGAGGGGTGGGGTGAGAGGTAAGGGGGGCGGGGGTTGAGGGGCTAGGGGTTTGGTGGGGGGGAGAAGCAAGGGAGCGGAGGTTGAGAGGCAAGGGAGATGGGGGGCGGGCCGCGGGGGATGAGGGGCTAACGGGGATTGGGGGGGAGAAGCAAGGGAACGGAGGTTGAGAGGCAAGGGAGATGGGGGTAGGGGAGAAGAAAGGGCAGAGGTGGAGGGGGGTGAAAGGCAAGGGGAGCGGGGGTAGCAGGAGGGCATCATACCCCACCTTACTCCATATTTGAAAAAGATACCAAGCATTGATGATTAAAATTGCAACCACCATTGTTTATATTGTTTACATGTTCCTATATATGTACTGTTTCATATAATTTTACAAAATACATTTAGAAAGTTTGCTTTTGTGCAGCAGTACATTGACAGTTGAATGCAAAGATTTTTAATCCTCTGCAACATTCCAATTATTTATTTGGCAAGAAAAACAAAAGACGAAGGTTCTTGAATAGTTTTCTCATTTGAGGTTTTTTAGTTCATTTATCACTAAAATTGGATTCTTAACTGTGTCTTTTCCGCTTCTCCCATGCATTGTAGTTCCTGGGTCTGCTCAAAACCAGGCTAGTTTACATTGGTCCATTTATGAGCTTTCCTCTGTACTGTTCCAGGTCCTCAGGATTAATGGCTGACCACCTGTCTTGGAGGAAGTCAATTTTGAAAGGATATCCATGCAAGTGACTTTCTCAAAACCCAGAAAAGCCGCAAGACAGCGGAAAACATTTGTGGCGAAAAACTTTAGACATTGTCTATACCTTTTTGAGAAATGTTCTTTCACATCCAGCAAACCACATTGTTTGTGAACTTCCTGTAAATGGAGGCAGGTACAGGCGCATTATGCGCCGGAGCAATTGGAGTGCATGGACAGCTGGTGGAATGCCATGCTGTTTTTTTTTTTGGCGGATTCGGATTTTGTGATGAGCGGCTATTTCTTGAGAGTAATTTCTGATCTCCAAGCTACGCTCGGGCTGTGCGGGTTGGGAGGGGGGGGGGGGGGGTCCTGCGTCCTTAGTTCAAGGTTATTGTGTCCACATTGCACATTGACACCGGACGCATACTCCTGCTTGGTTACCCATTGGGTATTGCTCATATGGCGGATGTTCCTCTTCCATGGTCGCAATAGCACACATTGTGCCTCAGGTCTGGCAATGTGCTGAGTTCATGAAGGATTTGGCTGGCCACAGTCTTTAGTCATTCTCAACACGCACTCACATACCAACAGAAATTTCCAAAAACCCTTTCAACAACTATTTCACAAATAGAAGCTTATTTACAGTTGTGGGCATTTCAGCTCCTGGTGATGTCTTAAAAGAAACTCAATTTCAATAATTGAAAGGTCACATGTTGTAAGCTCTAGATCTGCAAATGTTAATTAATTCAATCCATGTGCATTTAAATCTCCTCGACTTGCCGATAATATCAAACAATGTATTGTAGAGGTCATTTTTGTTTCATGGAGTATGGTATTACTCAATATGTACGGATGGGATGGGGGAAGAATTACCGCCCTATCCAGTGTACAAAATGATACGCTTTTAGAAACAACTATGGAGCGAAGACAGAGCATTCAAAAGCCATACCATTTATGTCAAAAACGTTTTCATAATGAATAAGAATGAAAAAGACGCAGGACTATTTTGCTAAAGTACCAGATCGAGATATTGCAAAGTTGCCGAATTGTTCATCCACCAAATTGTTGATAAATGTCATTCAGTCGAGCACAATAACGGCCGGAACTCTCTGTCTGACCTAAAACCCAATGTCTGCCCTAAAATTCACTGTCTATCCTAAAATTCACTGTCTGCCATAAAACTCACTGTCTGCCCTAAAACCCAATGTCTGCCCTAAAATTCACTGTCTGCCGTAAAACTCACTGTCCGCCCTAAAATTCACTGTCAACCCTAAAATTCACTGTCTTCCATAAAACTCACTGTCCGCCCTAAAATTCCCTGTCTACCCTAAAATTAACTGTCTGCCATAAAAGTCACTGTCTGCCCTAAAACCCAATGTCTGCTCTAAAATTCACTGTCTGCCATAAAAATCACTGTCTGCCATAAAACTCACTGTCTGCCCTAAAACCCAATGTCTGCCCTATAATTCACTGTCTGCCGTAAAACTCACTGTCCGCCCTAAAATTCACTGTCTACCCTAAAATTCACTGTCTGCCATAAAACTCACTGTCTGCCCTAAAACTCAATGTCTGCCCTAAAATTCACTGTCTGCCATAAAACTCACTGTCTGCGGTAAAACTCACTGTCTGCCCTAAAATTCACTGTCTGCCATAAAACTCGCTGCCTGCCATAAAACTCACTGTCTGCCCTAAAACCCAATGTCTGCCCTTAAATTCACTGTCTGCCGTAAAACTCACTGTCTGTGGTAAAACTCACTGTCTGCCCTAAAATTAACTGTCTGCCATAAAACTCACTGTTCGCCCTAAAATTCACTGTCTTCCCTAAAACTCAGTCTGCTCTAAAATTCACGTCTGCCCTAAAACTCACTGTCTGCCCTAAAATTCACTGTCTACCCTAAAATTCACTGTCTGCCCTAAAACTCACTGTCTGCCCTAAAATTCACTGTCTACCCTAAAATTCACTCTGCCCGAAAATTCACGTCTGCCATAAAACTCAGTGTTCGCCCTAAAATTCACTGTCTGCCCTAAAATTCACTGTCTACCCTAAAATTCACTGTCTGCCCTAAAACTCACTGTCTGCCCTAAAATTCACTGTCTACCCTAAAATTCACTGTCTGCCCTAAAATTCACTGTCTGCCCTAAAATTCACTGTCTGCCCTAAAACTCACTGTCTGCCCTAAAATTCACTGTCTACCCTAAAATTCACTGTCTGCCCTAAAACTCACTGTCTGCCCTAAAATTCACTGTCTACCCTAAAATTCACTCTGCCCTAAAATTCACGTCTGCCATAAAACTCAGTGTTCGCCCTAAAATTCACTGTCTGCCCTAAAATTCACTGTCTACCCTAAAATTCACTGTCTGCCCTAAAACTCACTGTCTGCCGTAAAATTCACCATCTGCCATAAAACTGACTGTCCGCCCTAAAATTCACTGTCTGCCCTAAAACTCACTGTCTGCCGTAAAATTCACCATCTGCCATAAAACTCACTGTCCGCCCTAAAACTCACTGTCTGCTGTAAACGTATCTCATGAATTGCATGGCCGTTGTAAATACGACAAAATGCGTAATTTATGAACGAAAAGGCGCAGACGGTGAGCTGATGCTCCCATTGATGTTGATATGGAGTCATATCGGTTATAAAAAAAGAACATCGTAAATTCACTTTGACATTTACCAAACGTTGCGTACTATTGTTCGAACAGGACGTGCCGTACCTCCCCCTTATGTAATTATATGTGTTCATGTGACCCCTTTATAAGGTATCTATTTATTATATTTACACAGGAGAGGAAGTTACAAATGCCAACATTGAGAAAAGCAAATCAAGGGAATCTTTATTTTGTACATATGGGCAGGGAGTAAATTAAGTAAATGAAGATTGAGGAAAAGAAGGGAATGTAGGTTGATAGAAGGAGATGAGTTGAGCGTAGTTTGGGAGAGACCGGAATGAAGTTTGGGAAGATATAGGAATATGGGAATTTCACAGGTAGAGCGATGACAATGCGTGCGCTGTCGCATGGATAGACATGAAAACTGTATGTTGTGTTTGCTAGGATTACCTGGTGGTCGTTAAACATCCCACGGTCTCCTTCACAAAGAGAACTCGAGTAATGGACAGAACCCTAAACAAATTACAAATACCTGCTTGGACTCAGGTAGCTACTGCTCTGCTCTTCTTGGAGGTTCATTACCCCCATGCTTCATCTCTTGCTATATTAAGCGGGGTCCTGGGCAGCAGCGTCTGCACTATAAACAAATTGACGAGGTAGTTTTGATCACACGTTTCATGTGAGCAGCCTTAATGAAACACCTGAACCAGGTAGCCATCAAATATAGCACTCAAGGTTGACATTGTAAAACCTAAGATAAGGTTTAATTAAACAAATGTCATTTCGAATTCATCACAACAGGATCATAAGACAAGACGAATGTAAAACGACTCCACGTTAAATCTTACCGTCTACATTCGATGCAACCTGGAGGAAGCGCACACCTGCTCGTGATCTCCACTGTGACCCCTTATGTCTCCACACTACTCGGTTTCTGTAGGGTTTCCTACTTTGTATACTCACCTCTTCTTGCCACTCCCTCCGGTCCCACCTGTTTCAGCACATACCGTCCCATCTGGCTGTGCAGTACAATTAGGATGGAAATGCTGTCGTCATGGAAACCATGGATTATAATAAACAAATGTCCATGCTGCCAGTTGTGTTAGTGCAAGGTGTCCGTTAGAACACCTCTTCGTGTAAAAATCAAATACAGCACGAAATTTCATGCTCACCTGTTAACCTGCATGCTCACCTGTTAACCTGCATGCTCACCTGTTAACCTGTCTACATTATTGTTATGCTTATCGTTTCCATATAGTCTTCAGTTTCATTTTCTCCTTGACAATTTTATTACCTTTTCCTCATCCTTTGAATTAATCTCACACCTCCTGTCTCCCCCAAACACAACAACGAACCCGTCCACCTTCACCACCTTGCTCTCAATGTCACCCTCACAGGGGGCACTGCCACTGCTGGAAATGACACGTCATCCAATTCACCGCACTTGAATTCAGCAATCCACATGACCAAAGTATTTCCAACCACACTGCTTCAGAAAAGTCAACAACTCACCTGCACGACATTTTCCATTGGGCCCAAACACACAGGTAGTTTTGTCTCTGTTGCGGAATTCTCAAACTTACTCCCAACGATGTGGTTTAATATGTCAATATTTTACGAAGTATTATTTCATGAGAATTACTAAGTACATACTTATGGAAAGAGCATTAACAAAGCGTTTTTGGCCTCCGGGTTGAGGTGCGTTGGTGCGATCTGAAGTGTGGTGCCATCTTTAAAACGTGATGTGGTCGCCATTTTATTATTACTGGCAATGCCGCGGCGTCGCTTCGCTGCCGGGTTTGATCATTCACACGTCACACTGACGCTGACGTCACGACACTGAATATTTAGATGTGAATCTCATCGAGGATGTAAAACGAAGTGAAACACGTAAAACATGGATCTTTTATAACACATTGTCGCTGTCGTGGTTGTTGTTGTTGTTTGTGCCCCTTCCGCGTACTTTTACATATATTTTATCTTGATTCGAGAAATATTACTATGTTTAATTTTGTGTTCTCCTTTCATATCTTCATAAAGGGTTCCAGCTGTTGGAGAATAATAAATACTAGCCGAAACCCGTGGAACATCCACGGAAGGGAGGATGTGGTGTATGGATAGAGTGTACCATTATGGATGGCATAGGGGAGCGCTCATGGGATCTTAGTGCTCAGGCCATGCCTTCCCGCTCTCATACTTTTATTTCCGTTCGGTGTTGAAAGAGATTGACATATCGTTCGTCTGTTTCAGCTCGTTATCTTTAAGCTTCCTTACGTCTCGCCACCTGCTACACCTCTCTGAGTTACGAGGATTTATGCAACGCACCCCGAGTATCGCAACGTCACTCCATTTAACTTTATTAAAATGACGATAAAGACGTTTCCTTATATATCCTAATTTAAAATGTTCAAGGGAATAAAAAGACCATTTGGTTCACACCACCCATGTTCACTCGACTGTCCAATCAGCAGACGGCTCGCTTCGCCTTCGCCCAGCAGACGCCAATACGATGGCGTCGTAAGATGGCGTCGTATCGGCAGTTAATCGGATGCTTTTGGGCCCCAACGTCGGCTAATTCAGATTTTTCGAGTATGTCTGTATGTGATAAACAAAGAGCGCGGTTCGTAGATCGTAAATCCATTAGTGCCGTGGGCATCGGGTCACTGGGTGCGGCGTAAAAGGGATAACAAAGTCGAGTCCTTACGCTATTATTATATAGATTACAATTGGAACCACTCGCTCCATGAAACTCTAATTTATGCTTCTTCTTCTTCATTTTTTTTTTTAAACAGGCACCTTTAGTTTAAGATTGAAGAGACATACTTTTTCCAAGTAAATCGATTATTAGCTTTCAACCACGTAAATCTATAATTATTTTGCAACATAATCATTTTTATTACTCCACAGACAGCAGGAACCCTGTCAAATGAATCGTGACGAACAGACGGACGAACAGATGGACGTTTCTCCTTTTAGTAATAGATAAAATCAACTCGATCTAATGAAAGAAAGAAATAAATGTACAAAATGTAATCGAGCAAATCATGGCAGCGGTTTGAAATGAAGAGCAATTGGTGAGCTTAAACCCCGATTCATTAATGGCTCTGCTGTCGGCAGAATGATTACACGTATCTTCCCAACACAATTATCCGATCAAATTACTCCTTCCATATAAAATGGTCAAATAAACTCTGAGTCGAGAGCACACCTCCACCTGGTTGGCCACATCACTCAATGATGAAGAATCACTTAAAAAATTCGACCAGCTGGATCCGGATCTGGATCTTCACCAAAATCGAATCGAATCGTCCTTGCCAGACACCCAACCTGTCCAACAAGTTTCGTCCAAATCCGTCCACGACTTTTTGAGATCTCCTGCTATGTATCGATTTTGGCCCTATCTCCCAATGGTGAAGAATCCCTCAAAAAATTTCTACTAGCCGGATCCGAATCCTGATCTTCACCAAAATCTAAACATTTCGTCCTTGTCACATACCCTACATCTCTGCCAAACTTCGTCCGAATCCGTCCACAACTTTTTGAGATATTTTGTTCACAGTCAAACGAACAGACAAACAGACAGGGGTAAAAACATAACTCCATCCACCTTTGGTGGCAAGGAATATTCTTGTTGCAGATTTGGATTTTTGTAATTGGGCAGGTTGCTGGATGACCTGTAGGGAACACCAAAGGGAAAGCTCAGACAAGGTAATAAATAGGTATATTAGTTGTTGCTGATGGAAAAATTCCATTAATTAACACATTACTGCATAGCAGTTGGAGTAATTGGATACGCGTGGCTTGTGTGCGACTGAACAATTGACTAATGACTCCATGTTTGCTAGTCTTTCCACAAGGGCAAAAGCAGCCGAGATGTTCCAAGTGGTTTTACGCTTTAATGTCGTTTAACACATGAAAATGTCAAATTCAAAATTCAAAAAAATTCTAAAAATGCCAAATTCGATGCGGCCGTGAAATCAAAGTTTCCGAGATGAACTCATGACCAGGGAGACGTACATTAACACCACGAGCTGCTTGTCTCACAGTTATTAGACCAACGCACAACTTCATTTCACGGAAGTCCCCGACATGTGCTAAAAAATAGGTTTCTGTCCTTAATCTAGTTAAAATTTCCTTGAGATCGACATCATTCGATTCATCATTGACACAAACTAGCGTGACTCGGCGCACTCCGCGCGCCTCACCACACGTCGTTTCAGAGGGATAGGCATCTTTGACCATTTCGGTGTCTTTTGGGTCTTCATGGTGTTTTGGGTCTTCAGGGCCATTTGGGTCTTCAGGGTATTTTGGGTCTTCAGGGTATTTGGGGTCTTTGGGGTGTTTTGGGTCTTTGGGGTGTTTTGGGTCTTCGGGGTGTTTTGGGTATTTTGGGTCTTCGGGGTCTTTTCGGTCTTCTGGGCAATTTGGGTCTTCAGGTTATTTTTGAGCCTCAGGGCCTTCAAGGGTATTTTGGGTCTTCGGGGTCTTTTGGGTCTAAGGTGTCTTCAGGGTATTTCGGGTCTTCAGGGGCTTTTAGGTCTGAAGGATATTTTGGTTCCTCTGGGTCTTTAAGGGTCCTTGGGTCTTTTTGGGTCTTCAGGGACTTTTGGATCTTCTGGGCCTTTAGGTAAATTTTGGGTCTTTTGGGGTGATTTGGGTCTTCATGGTCTTCTGGGTCTTATGGGTCTTCTGGGTCTTTTGGGTCTTCGGGGTGTTTTGGGTCTTCGGGGTGTTTTAGGTCTTTGGGGTGTTTTGGGTCTTTGGGGTGTTTTGGGTCTTCGGGGTGTTTTGGGTCTTCGGGGTGTTTTGGGTCTTCGGGGTGTTTTGGGTATTTTGGGTCTTCGGGGTATTTTCAGTCTTCTGGGCAATTTGGGTCTTCAGGTTATTTTTGAGCCTCAGGGCCTTCAAGGGTATTTTGGGTCTTCGGGGTATTTTGGGTCTTCGGGGTGTTTTGGGTCTTCGGGGTGTTTTGGGTATTTTGGATTTTCAGGGCATTTTGGGTCTTCAATGGTATTTTGGGTCTTTGGGGTGTTTTGGGTCTTCATGGTCTTTGGGGTCTTCAGGGTCTTTAAGGGTATTTTGGGTCTTGGTGTTCTTAAGGATCTTGGGGGAATTAAAGGGTCGTCAAAGGTCTGAGGGGTTTCAGCAGTCTAAACGTAATTAAGAGGGTTAATTAAGAGGGTGTTAATTTTATTTGAAGAAGAAGAAGACGTTTTAGTCCCATAAAAACATAACGCCATAATATATACGTTTGCTCGATTATAATAATATGTTAAAGCGCGACGTTACGCGCGCTGCTTGTGAGCAAGGAGGAAGCGGACAAGCGGTAACATATAAACGTCTTTATTGTAAGACTACACTGTAACACTGAAATGCTCCGGGCTGGTCGCCCGGTGTATATCATGAGGCCACGCCTACCCCTCGGGCGTGGCCACCGCCCACTTGGTGCGTGGAATGATGTCACCACGCCAGTGGGCTTTTGTGTCCGCCACACGCGCCCCCCCAGAATTCCCGCGCACCTGGAGGGCCAGTTTGCGGGGCAGACGAATGACCCGGCCGAAGCGCCCCCTGGCGATCGGCGGCGTCCGGGGTGCAGGGATGCCAGGTGGGATGCCCCTGGCTGCCCCTGGGATGGGTGCAGGACCGGGGGGCGGCGTGGCGGCGGGGCTGGGCGGTGCCGGGGGCCCGCCCGCAGGAGGGCGGCCCCGACGTGGGGGTCGGGCCACTGGCGGTGGATGGTCCACATCGAGGTGGGCCGGCTTGAGGCGGTCTACCGAAACGCGGTCAGGAGTACCGCCGATGTCCAGGGTGAAGTGCTTCGCCCCGGTCTCCAGCACGCGGAAAGGCCCGTCGTATGGGGGCCGCAGTGGTGTCCGATGGGCAGCGTGGCGGACGAAGACGTACTCCGCCGTGCGAAGCTCCGGGGCGACGTGCGTCGGTGGGTGCCCGTGGCATGCCGTTGGCACCGGGGCGAACCTCTGGGCGGTCTCTTGCAGAGCGGAGCGCTGCTGTGCCGCGGACCATGGTGCCGTGGAGTCGGGGAGGAACTCGCCCGGCACCCGCAGCGGTTGCCCGAAGACCAACTCCGCCGCGGATGCGCGCAGGTCCTCCTTGGGTGCCGTCCGGAGGCCCAGCAGGACCCAGGGGAGCCTGTCGACCCAGCCGCCGTCGCGGAGGGTGGCCCGGAGCGCGGCCTTCAATGAGCGGTGAAATCGCTCACACAGGACGTTAGCCTGGGGGTGGTAGGCCGTGGTTCGGTGCAGCCGGACCCCGAGCCCCTGCGCAACCGCCCCCCAGAGCTCCGAGGTGAACGGATGAGATGTCGGATGAGATGTCTGAGGGGGCGCCGAACCGGGCGACCCAGGTGGCGATGAAAGCCTGCGCGACATCGGCCGCCGTTGTCGACGCCAAGGGCACGGCCTCCGGCCACCGGGTGGTGCGGTCCACCATGGTGAGGACGTAGGTGAAACCCCGCGAGGGGGGCAGAGGTCCCACCAGGTCCACGTGGACGTGGTCAAACCGGCGTTCCGGCACCGTGAACGGGGCCAACGGGGCCTGGGTGTGCCGGTGCACCTTGGCGCGCTGGCACGCGAGGCACGTCCTGGCCCAGCCGTGGACGGCCTTCCGGAGGCCATGCCAGACAAACTTGTCGGCGATCAGCCTTTGGGAGGCCCTCGCGCCCGGGTGGGACAGGCCGTGGATGGCGTCAAACACCTGGCGCTGCCAGCCCGCGGGCACGATGGGGCAAGGACGCCCGAGGGAGACGTCACACAAGAGGGCCACGCCCGCGCCGTCGAACGGCACCTCAGTGACGCGGAGGCCCGTGACGGCGGTCCGCAAGGCCTGGACGTCGGGGTCAGCGGCCTGGTCCGCTGCCATCCGGGCATAGTCGATGCCGAGGTGGACTGCGTGGGCGACGGCCCGGGAAAGGCAATCCGCCACCGGGTTGTCCTTCCCCGCGACGTGCTGGATGTCCGTCGTGTACTCGGACACGGCCGAGAGGTGACGCTGCTGCCGGGCCGACCACGGCTCGGTGACCTTGCCCATCGCGAAGATCAGCGGCTTGTGGTCGACGAAGGCAGTGAACGCCCGGCCCTCGAGCAGATGGCGGAAGTGCCTGACCGCCAAGTGAAGTCCGAGCAACTCGCGGTCGAAGGTACTGTAACGGCGTTCGGGCGGGCAAAGCTGCCGGCTAAAGAACGCCAGCGGTTGCCAAGCTCCACGCACCCATTGCTCGTGCACCGCGCCCACCGCGTAGTCCGAGGCATTGGTGGTGAGGGCGATCGGTGCATCGGGCGCCGGGTGCGCGAGCATGGTGGCGTTAGCCAAGGCGAGCTTCGCGCCCGTGAACGCCGTGTCCATCTGCTCGGTCCAGGTAACGTCGCCTTTGCCCGGCTTACCTCGGAGAGCTTCGTGCAGGGGGCGCAGGAGCTGGGCGATACGGGGCAGGAACCGATGGTAAAAGTTCACCATGCCCAGGAACTCCTGCAGCCCTCTGATCGTGCGGGGGCGTGGAAACCCCTACACCGCCTCCACCTTGGCCGGCAGGGGGACGGCTCCGTGCCTGGTGACACGGTGCCCCAGAAAATCGATTGTGGCGGCGCCGAACCGGCACTTTGCGGGGTTCACAATCAGGCCATGGTGGCCCAGGCGTTCGAAGAGCGTGCGGAGGTGGTGTAGGTGCTCTTCGCAGGACGCGCTGGCGACGAGGATATCGTCCAGGTAGATGTAGACAAAATCCAAGTCGCGCAGGACGCTGTCCATCAGTCGCTGGAACGCCTGAGCCGCATTCTTCAGACCGAAGGGCATGCGCAGGAACTCGAAGAGTCCGAATGGCGTGATGACCGCCGTCTTCGGGACGTCCTCCGGCCTGACGGGGACCTGATGGTAGCCGCGTATGAGGTCCACCTTCGAGAAGAAGGACCTGCCCGCCAAACGGGCGGAAAAGTCCTGAATGTGGGGGACGGGGTAGCGGTCGGGAGTCGTGGCGTCATTGAGACGGCGATAGTCCCCGCACGGTCGCCATCCCCCGCCGGGCTTCGGCACGATGTGCAGCGGCGACGCCCAAGCGCTCTCTGAGCGCCGAACGATGCCGAGTCGCTCCAGGGTAGCGAACGCCGCTTTTGCCACCGCCAGCTTCGTCGGCTCGAGGCGGCGTGCCCGGGCGTAGACCGGTGGCCCGACGGTGGGGATGTGATGGGCCACCCCGTGCTTGACGGCCCCTGCCGAGAAGGTGGGCCGCGTGAGGGCTGGGAAGCCGGCGAGGAGGCGGGTGAATGCGTCCGCTGCCGGAAGCGTACAGACCAACGTGGCCGGAACCGAATCGTTCGGCAAGCCGCTTGGCAAGCCGCTCGTTGAGCTGGGCAATGCACAAGCGAGCGAGCTGAACGTCTCGGCCTGGACAAGCCGTCTGCGCTTGACGTCGACCAGGAGCCCATTAGCGCACAGGAAGTCCGCGCCAAGCAGTGCCATGGGCACGTCGGCGGTGACGAACGTCCATCGGAAAACCTGCCCTCCAAACCGCAGAGAGAGGCAGCGTTTTCCGTACGTACGGATGGGCGTCCCGTTCGCGGCAAGCAGCGCGGGGCCCCCACCCGCGGCGTGCTTGTCTGACGTGCCGGCGGGAATGACACTCACCTGCGCTCCCGTGTCGCACAGGTAAGGTGTCCCGTGTCCCGGAGAAGGTGTCCGTTATGAACAGCAGGCTGCTCGAACGGCCGGCGCTCATCGCCACTATTGAGCGCCGGCCCGGGCGTTTCCCGACCCGTTGAAGGAGCACGGCGGATGACACCGCCGAGCTTCGTGGCCGAACTTGGCGTGGAACCAGCACCAGGTGGTGGAGCTGGAGGAGCGCGGCTGGCTCCGCCAGGCCGGTGGAGTTGGCGGGATTCCCCGCGGTGGCGGTTTTCGCCGCGGCGGTGGGCGGGGCGTGGCGGCGTTCACGAGGTGCGTATCAGCATGCTGCTGAACATCAGCGCGCTGTAGAAGCTGATGCTGTGGAACATGCTGCTGAACATCAGCGCGCTGTAGAAGCTGATGCTGTGGAACATGCTGCTGAACATCAGCGTCGATGGCCGTGACGGCCACGCCGACGCTCGCCCGTGTGTCCGTAGCGGTGAAGTACCTGTCCGCCTTGGCGGCCAATGCTCGGGGTTCCGTTAGCTCGGTCCCGGCCAACGCGAGGCGAACCTGCGCTGGAAGTTGGTGCCGGAAAAGCGCCCGGAATAGCGAACCGGGGGCTTCGTCGCCCAACAGTGACAGCATATGGTCCATTCGGACCGACGGGCGCGTCTCACCGAGCTCGGGGAGATCCAGGAGGCGGTCGGCCCGTGCGTCGTCCGTGAGGCCGAACGTGGCTAGGAGTAGCCGCTTGAGTGCCTCGTACTTGTGGCCGTCCGGTGGGTGGCGAAGGACGGACACAACTCGAGCGGCCGTGCCGGGCCCGAGGGAGGCGACGACATGGCAGTATCGCAGGTCGTCGTTGGTGAGGCGCCGAAGCTGAAATTGGGCTTCGGCTTGAACGAACCAGACTTCGGCCTGGGCCTCCCAAAATTCGGGAAGTTTAATCGCCATTGCCTTGTCGTTGGCCATTGCAATGGCGTCGTGTTCGGAAGGATCGCTACGGCAGATCCAACGTCGAGGGTCACCAGTAAAGCGCGGCGTTACGTGCGCTGCTTGTGAGCAAGGAGGAAGCGGACAAGCGGTAACATATAAACGTCTTTATTGTAAGACTACACTGTAACACTGAAATGCTCCGGACTGGTCGCCCGGTGTATATCATGAGGCCACGCCTACCCCTCAGGCGTGGCCACCGCCCACTTGGTGCGTAGAATGATGTCACCACGCCAGTGGGCTTTTGTGTCCGCCACAATGTAATCAAAGGTCCGTTAAGAGGTCGTCAGGAAGATTTTAGAGATTTAAGAGGGCATTGGAAAGGTGTAATCAAACCCAGGAAGTTAATTTTGCTGGTGTCGTGAATAGGATTGGCAGGATAGGTACAAGGTGGGCTTTCATCCTTTCTCTACCTGTCAGCCACACTCGTGAAAACTAAATAAAGATCCCAGTATCGAATCACTTTCGGCCACGTAACGACATTGCGTGTCTTAGCTTCTTCGTACAGGAAGTTGCTCAACATTTCGATGCTTTCCATTATCTTTGGCTATAATTTTTGCAATGTGGCTAAAAAATATTTTGAGAATATTTAGCTAACCATTTAACAGGTGATTATGCTACCTTGACTGGGCATTATTACCTCCACCACCGAGGCTGGATGGAGCTGATCTTTTCACCCATGTTTGTCTGTCTGTCTGTTTGTTTATTTGTTTGTGAACAGGATAATTTCAAAAGTTACGGACAGATTCGGACTAAACTTGGTGGACACGTTGCGTGGGTCACAAGGACGAAGTGATTCGATTTTGGTGAAGATCTGAATCTGGATACAAGAATATTTTAAAAAATTATTCAAGTGATTCTTCACCATTGAGAGTTGTGATCAAAAGTGATACACAGAGTGATGTTTCAGAGAGTTCTGGACGGATTCGGCCGAAACTTGGGGAATGAGTTGTTCAGGTGACAAGAACAAGCCGATTCGATTTTGGCTCAGGTGCGGTAGATCCAGATCCGGTCTAACAGTAGATACAAAACATAAACTGTTCAGCCTTGTGGAGGTATGCGCTCTACCGAGTGCCGTTATTAGGTTTACTCTCCATGAAATGGAGAGGAAACCTATTATTACTGCTAGAGTTTTTCTTATTATTCTTCCGCCCTATTTTGCACCTCCGAAAACTTCATAATTAATGTTCTCAGCAACCGCTGGTCGGATTGACAGGAAATTTTCATCAAACGATCGTCTCGGCTCCGATAATTTTTTAATGCTAATTATGACGTCATAAGTCACGTGGTATGGGCGCCATCTTGTAAAACAAATTAAACTTTTCCCCTCTGTATCTCCGAAACGCCTCAATGGAAAAATTTGAGGAATAGCTCATTCTAAAGAACTCTTCAACGGGAACAAAAGGTATGTGTATCGAGTATATTAAAAATGCTAACGTTAAGAGGTTAGAATTCGTCAAACAAAAAATTTTCTCCCCCGAAAATGGGATTTTTTCCCAGATGCTTAGTTAAAAATTTTTTTCGAAGTCATACGTCACATGGTTCGGCCGCCATCTTGTTTTCCGTGAAAAAACACAAAAAACCCTTTTTCTCCGCAACGGCTGAACGGATCGAGCCCAAACTTGGCATGCATATTCGCATACCCATGACGAACAAAAAAGTCAGCGAGCACGACGTCATCCGACACATGGTTTCAGAGTTATGACGTTTTAAAGCTCAAAATAGAAATGGAATCACCTCCATAATTTGTGGAGATATCGAGTGGAATCTTTACACAAATGTTCCTCATGGGGGTATGTTTCAACGTTACTTGAGACATTTTGATATGTCACATGGTTTGGCCGCAATAAATAATGGAAGTTAAATTTTAAAAAGCTTGTAACTCTTGAACCACTGCATGGATCGACTTCAATCTTTAATGCAATGTAGCTCTCATCATGGGGAACAAGTTTGCAAAATTTCAAGATGATTGGATGTACGATCTCGAAGCTATAAGTCTTTATTGTTGAAAGAAGAAGAAACACACCATTTTGTCCTTCCAGGCCACGTCTCCCAGTGCTATTGCCATTTTAAGTTTTAATTTCCTTTAAAAACCATTTTCTCTGCAATAATTGGACCGATTGAGATCAAATTTTCACCATAGGAGGGCCTCTGTCTGTAGAATATTGTAATGGTAATTATGACGTCATGCGTCACATGGTTTCAGAGTTATGACGTTTTTAAGCATGAACCTTCAAAACCTAGCTCCTCCCTCATTTTTGATCCAATCGAGGAGAAACTTCACAGATCTGTTCAGCATGTCCGTCTCCTAAAATGTCATTTTAGAATTTGCGATAGGTCACGTGGTTTGGCAGATATCGTTAATTAAACGAAAATATTTTTTTTTAAATGGATATCTCTTGAATCGCTTTATTGATCGACGTGAAACTTCATACTATAGTAGAATTCATGAAGAGTAACAAGTGTGCAAAATTTCAAGATGATTGGATGTACGGTCTGGAAACTAGAAGTTGTTATTGCCTGAAGAAGAAGAACCACAACACTTTTTTTTGACCAAGCCATGTGCCATAACCACCTCATGAGCTAAGGGTAGCTCGAAATTAAATTGTCTTTGGATTTGGCAGTCGCTAGAGGGTGTTAACATTCGAATGCAACAAATCTGGGCAAATTCTGATGAATTTTCGTAAAACTACACGATATTGTCATTTACATTGGAAAATAACATTGTAAAACTCTCCGCCGCCTCGGCTTATTTCTCGCTCTGAAGTTCATCCTGTCTTCAATTTTAAGGAGAAAGAGAGGTATCTGCAAGCAATGGTGACCTTTATTTGGTGGAAATCCGATTAAAAATGACGAAGTTATTCAAAATCTAACATTTTAAATGGATCGCATTTCCAAAGTGAAATCTTCCACAGGTAAAATATCCACACGTGCAGGCACACCTTACGGCGCCAATTTGGCTCCGATTTCAAATCGGATTTCGATTGTCGTATTGCCTCGGATGAGTTAACTGAATACCACAACAAATTTGGTGACAATCATGAAAAATTTGACCAAGTTCGATCGACGGGATACTTCGTTCTTCCGCTGACATACGGCACGGGCCACGGATGACGTCATGCCACGGCATGACGTTCTTCCACGGGTGGCAGATATCGTTGATTAAACGAAAATATTTTTTTAAATGGATGAGGTGGGGGGATGTGTGTGTGTGTGTGTTTGTGTGGAGGAGTGTGCGCTTAGGGGGAGGGGTGTGGGGTGTATGTGTGTGGGTGTGTATGTGTGTGTGTGTGTGTGTGGGGGGGGGGGGGGGTGGGAGGGTGTGTGTGTGTTGGGGGTGGAGGGTGGGGGGATGTGTGTTTGTGTGTGTGTTGTGTGTGTGTGTGTGTGTGTGTGTGTATGTGGGGGGGGGGGGGGGTGGGTAGGCGGAATGTGTGTGTGTGTGTGGGGATGTGTGTGTGTGTGGGTGTGTGTGTGTGTGTGTGTGTGTGTGGGTGTGTGTGGGAATGTGCCTTGTGGGGTGGGGTGTGTTTGTGTGTGTGTTGGGGGCGGGGTGTGTGTGTGTGTGTGTGTGTATGTGTGTGGGGTGGGGGTGGGTGTGGGTGTGTATATATGTGTGTGTGTGTGTGTGTGTGTATGTGTGTGTGTGTGGGGGTGTGTGTGTGTGTTGGGGGTGGGGGGTGGGGGGATGTGTGCGTGTGTTTGTGTGTGTGTGTGTGTGTGTGTGTGTGTGTGTATGTTGGGAGGGGGGGGGGGGTGGGAGGGGGAATGTGTGTGTGTGTGTGTGTGTGGGGATTTGTGTGTGTGTGTGGGTGTGTGTGTGTGTGTGGGGGGGGGATATGTGTGTGGGAATGTGTCTTGGGGGGCAGATGTGTGTGTGTGTGTGTATGTGTGGAGGTGGGGTGTGTGTGTGTGTGTATGTGTGGAGGGGTGTGCGTGTGGGGGGAGGGGTCTTTGTGTGTGGGTGTGGGGGGGGGGGTGGATATGTGTGTACGTGGGGGGAGGGGTTGTGTGAAGGAGGGGGGGTTGGATGTGTGTGTGTGTGTGTGTGTAGGGGTGTGTGTGTGGGGGGAGGGGGGATGTGTGTGTGTGTGCGTGTGTGTGTGAAGGGGGTGTGTGTGTGAAGGGGCGGTGTGTGTGTGTGTGTGTGTGTGTGTGTGTGTGTGTGTGTGTGTGTGTGTGTGTTTATCAGGGTTGTATCCAAGAGGGTTGTGTCAAAGCATGTCCAATGAAAGTGGGGTTGTATCAAAAGTGGGGCTGTATCAAAAGTGGGGTTGTATGACAAGTGGGGTTGTATCAAAAGTGGGGTTGTATCAAAAGTGGGGTTGTATCAAAAGTGGGTGCGAGTAAACCGGTCATCACTGCCAGCAGTTTTAAAGTGGCAGTTCTAGTTATTATTATTATTACATTACTATTATTATTATATTACTATTATTATTATAATTATATTAGTATTATTGTTATATTTCTATTATTATTATATTACTATTATTATTATATTACTATTATTATTATATTACTATTATATTATTATTATTATATCACTATTATAATTATAATATTATTATTATTATATTACTATTATTATTATATTATTATTATATTATTATATTACTATTATTACTATTATTATTATATTACTATTGTTATTATTATTGTAATTATATTACTATTGGTATTATAATTATATTATTATTATATTACTATTATTATTTTAACTATATTACTATTATTATTATTATATTACTATTATTACTACTATTATTATATTACAAATTAGTATTATAATATTACTGTTATTATTATTATATTACTATTATTATTATTATATTATTATTATTATATTACTATTATTACTATTATTATTATATTACTATTGTTATTATTATTGTAATTATATTACTATTGGTATTATAATTATATTATTATTATATTAGTATTATTATTTTAACTATATTACTATTATTATTATTATATTACTATTATTACTATTATTATTATATTACAAATTAGTATTATAATATTACTGTTATTATTATTATATTACTATTATTATTATTATATTACTATTACTATTATTATAATTATATTACTATTATTATTATTACACTAGTATTATTACTATTATTATTATTATATTACTATTATTATTATTATTATTATATTACTATTATTATTATTATATTACTATTATTATAATTATTATATTACTATTATTATTATTATTATTATTATTATTATATTACTACTACTGGTTGGCAGGATAGGTATGCACACTCACCTCTGAGCTGTCTATCCCAAGTTCGAATCTCGGTCTAGTTATAAACCGCCATTCAAGTGTTTCACATGCAGGGCGCTGTGCCTCAGATGGACGTTAAACTTGGTGTTCCGTCTGCTCGTACTTGTTAGTTGACATGAAATATCTCAAGGTGTCCCCCGTGAAGAGTAGGCGAGATATCTCTGGCCCTCTGGCTAAATTTAAAAATTCTTGCTCTAACCTGCAGGGGGCACTGCATCAGCGGCGCAGCCACAGCCTCGGCGAATGATGGCAGACTGTAGCCATGTACTACAAATGAAGAAAGAAGAAGAAGAAGGATCAACTTCACCATAGTGCTGAACTTGGAAAAATCTATCCAATTGAAATTCCTGCTCCACTGCGATCACATTTTGCATGGCAAATGTTGTTTTCTACAAATGGCTGCAATGAACACCCCAAGGCAGTGTTCTGGGCCCCGTGCTTTTTCTGGTCTTCATCAATGATCTCTCTGACTCTCTCGAAAATCCTCTCTATCTCTTTGCTGATGACTCCACTCTCTGCCGCTCCATTCCTCTTCCCTCAGATCGGCAGTCTGCTGCCTCCTCACTCTCTGAAGACCTGGACAAAATCACAGACTGGTCAAACAAGTGGAACATGTCTTTCAATCCTGCCAAATCTCACACTCTTACTATGTCTCTCCGAAAAGATCGACTGGACAACCCTCCCATCTACTTTCTCAACAATCCTCTCCAAGAAGTTCTGTCGCTCAAGATTTTGGGTCTCACTATCTGCCATGATCTTTCTTGGGAAAACCACATTTCCAAGCTGGCCTCCAAAGCCAGTCGCCGACTGGGCATCCTCCGTCGTGCGAAGTCCTTCCTCGGCACACCTGAGCTCCTCACCACATACAAGGCTTTCATCCGCAGCTCAATGGAATACTGTTCTCCCCTATGGGCCGGTGCTCCTGCCTCACACCTAGCTCGGCTTCACGCTGTTGAAACCAAAGCTTTCAGAATTATTGGAATCTCCCGCGATGAAGCTATCTCTGAGGGCCTTTCACTCACTCACCGCAGGCAGGTAGGTGGTCTTTCTGTCTTCTACCGACTCCTCTCCGGCCTTGCACCCCCAGCTCTCTCTGTGCTCTGTCCCCCAAATATTCCTACAGGTCGCACAAGATCTGCCAGCAACCCTCTGATGGTTAAACTGCCGAAATCTCGGCTCTCCGCTCACCTTCACTCTTTCATTCCTCTTTTCTCCCGCATCTGGAACAAACTACCTCACTCCCTTCAATCCCACTCCTCCCTCCAGGTCTTTAAAACAGCTGTTCACCACCATCTCTTATCTTCCCCCATCCAAAACCTTGATCTTTTCTACCCCCGCTAATTCACCCCAGATCCACCTTGTTTGAAATTCCAACTTCTTTCCTGGAAGTCCTGGCAGTGTCCATATGTTTTATACCTCTCCCACTGCCCCCTTCCCACGCCCCCCCCCCCCAAAGCCCTCGCCCTCTCTCAGATCTCTCGATGTCTCCATGTCTCTCGGTCCCTGCTCTCAAATGTTGTGTTTGTGTCCTTCCCCCTCTCTCCCCATCTTGTCTACCGCTCCCTATGTTATATGTTTTATGTGTCGGTTTGTCTTTCTGTGTGATTAATGTTCGCTCTTTCACGAGCCTCGATCTTGTATACAAAAGTGTCACCCATTCTCATGAGTTGACGCAACACTGCATCACAGCATCAAACAGGTGTCATGATTGGTTCAATATAGGAGGTCGGCCAATCATGTTATGCTTTAGACAATTTGTGGTGCGGCGAAAGAAAATCTGGTATCTTTAGCCATTGTGGCTAAAACTTCAACGACCTTTGGAAAGGACGTTAAGCCGGCTGTCCCATCTGCTAGCATTCACTTGTGGATGTTAAATATTTCACGGTGACTTTACGAAAGAGTAGGTGGGCTATTACGTTCCGTTATTCTGGCCAAGTTCCAGCTTTTACCGATGGTTGCACCCCGGAGCAGAGACCTTTCTGGGGTAGCTATGTAACTAGCAGTATAGAAATGTTCATGACATTGTCATGGCAACCCCAAATGGGTATTAGAACAATAGGCCTAACAACAATTATTATCCAACCCCAAATGAGATCAATAAACCCTGAATTTTTGTTTAGAATGATTGGTTCAGCTGCTCCTGATCAATATCTGGTTGAAATAAAATAGTTGAAAAACAGAAGTGTGCAGTCAAATAAAATGACAACAAAGGAAGTAGAGCAGTGCTCAATTAATATAATTGGCAGTAAAAGTCCATCATTGGAATTTCATCAGGATTGGTGGAGCCATTCCAAAATCATAGTCTATATCAAGTGAAAAGTTTACACAAAGAGGAAAGAATAATGATGTCGATGGCCTCAGTTTGCCCTCATAAACTAAATGGCCATAAGTCACCGACATCAGTTTTTAAAAGCAATGTCGGGTGATCGTCACATGATCTCGTATGTAACCAAACGGAATCATTGATTACATCGTTATTTGATCATGACATTCAGTGGACATGATTAATTCTGAAAGGACAGTGCAACCACAAACAAACGTTCCAGCTGCAGGTTTAATACCCACAAACAGATCGAACGATAAGATGTTCTGGTGATGGGACGAGAAGATTGTGCAGCATCACGAAAATCAGGACCAGGAGGTAGTACAGCATCACGAAAGTCAGGTCGAGCAGATATTACAGCATCACGAAAATCAGGACCAGCAGTTTGTGCAGCATCATGGAAATCAGGTCGAGCACGTAGTACAGCATCATGAAAATCAGGACCAGCAGATTATGCAGCATCATGAAAATCAGGACCAAAAGATAGTGCAGCATCATGAAAATCAGGATCAGCAGATTATGCAGCATCATGAAAATCAGGACCAAAAGATAGTGCAGCATCATGAAAATCAGGACCAGCAGATTGTGCAGCATCACGAAAATCAGTTCGAGCAGATAGTACAGCATCATGAAAATCAGGACCAGCAGATTATGCAGCATCATGAAAATCAGGACCAAAAGATAGTGCAGCATCATGAAAATCAGGACCAAAAGATAGTGCAGCATCATGAAAATCAGGACCAGCAGATTATTCAGCATCATGAAAATCAGGTCGAGCAGATAGTACAGCATCATGAAAATCAGGATCAGCAGATTATGCAGCATCATGAAAATCAGGACCAAAAGATAGTGCAGCATCATGAAAATCAGGACCAGCAGATTATGCAGCATCATGAAAATCAGGACCAGCAGATTATTCAGCATCATGAAAATCAGGACCAGCAGATTATGCAGCATCATGAAAATCAGGACCAGCAGATTATGCAGCATCATGAAAATCAGGACCAGCAGATTATGCAGCATCATGAAAATCAGGACCAGCAGATTATTCAGCATCATGAAAATCAGGACCAGCAGAATATGCAGCATCATGAAAATCAGGACCAGCAGATTGTGCAGCATCACGAAAATCAGGACCAGGAGGTAGTACAGCATCACAAAAATCAGGGCAAACAGATTGTACAGCATCATGAAAATCAGGACCAGCAGTTTGTGCAGCATCATGGAAATCAGGTCGAGCAGATAGTACAGCATCATGAAAATCAGGACCAGCAGTTTATGCAGCATCATGGAAATCAGGTCGAGCAGATAGTACAGCATCATGAAAACCAGGACCAGCAGTTTGTACAGCATCATGGAAATCAGGTCGAGCAGATAGTACATTATCATGAAAATCAGGACCAGCAGATTATGCAGCATCATGAAAATCAGGACCAAAAGATAGTGCAGCATCATGAAAATCAGGACCAGCAGATTATGCAGCATCATGAAAATCAGGACCAGCAGATTATGCAGCATCATGAAAATCAGGACCAGCAAATTATGCAGCATCATGAAAATCAGGACCAGCAGATTGTGCAGCATCACGAAAATCAGGACCAGGAGGTAGTACAGCATCACAAAAATCAGGACAAACAGATTGTATGGCATCATGAAAATCAGGACGAGCAGATAGTACAGAATCACAAAAATGATGAGCAGATAGTGCAGCATCACGAAAATCAGGACGAGCAGATAGTATAGCAACACGAAAATCAGGATGAGAAGACAGAACAGCATCACGAAAATCAGGACAGGCAGATAGTGCGGCATCACAAAAACCAGGACCAGCAGGTTGTGCAGCATCACGAAATTCAGGACCGGCAGAAAGTACAGCATCACAAAAATCAGGAGAGCAGATAGTGCAGCATCACAAAAATCAGGACCAGCAGATAGTACAGCATCAGGAAAATCAGGATGAGCAGATAGTGCAGCATCATGAAAATCAGGACCAGCAGATGTGCAGCATCACGAAAATCAGGACCAGCAGATAGAACAGCATCACAAAAATGAGGATGAGCAGATACTGCAGCATCACAAAATCAGGATGAGCAGATAATACAGCATCATGAAAATCAGGACGAGCAGATAGTACCGCTTCATGAAAATCAGGACAAGCAGATAGAACAGCATTATGAAACCAGGATGAGCAGATAGTACAGCATCACGAAAATCAGGACCAGCAGAATTGTGCGGCATCACGAAAATCAGGACAAGCAGATAGAACAGCATCGTGGAAATCAGGATGAGCAGATAGTACAGCATCACGAAAATCAGGATGAGCATTGAGCAGATAGTGCAGCATCACGAAAATCAGGACAGGCAGATAGTGCGGCATCACAAAAACCAGGACCAGCACATTGTGCAGCATCACAAAAATCAGGACCAGCAGATAGTACAGAATCATGAAAATCAGGAGAAACAGATAGTGCAGCATCACGAAAATGAGCACCAGCAGTTAGTACAGCATCACAGAAATAAAGATGAGCATATTTTGCAGCATCACGAAAATCAGGAAGAGCAGATAGTGCAGCATCACAAAAATCAGGTCAGGTCAGGTATGGGAGCAAGTGCCGGTCACGTCAGGTATGGGAGCATCTGACAGTACTCCAGGAGCCTCCGTCTGGCCATCCCCCAGGCCAACGCCTGGCCCATCCCTATCTCCTTGAGATACCAATCAACCTGCTGCAATCATGAGGCACGCGCTCGGCCCGTTGGCCTCCTCCACTCACGAGGATGCCTTGCTGAGAGTATCTGGTGAGCTGGATCAGCGTCCGGAAAACGAGCCACATGCCCATACAGCCGCAGCTGACGCTCATGGACCACACAGGAAACAAATCTCATCTGGATCTCTCTCAGCAACCGCTCATTGGACACAAAGTCCGACCAGCGATAACCAAGGATTCTCCGAAGAGACTTGGTTACAAAGGAGTTAAGTCTCACTCTCTGGCCCCTGGTAAGGGTCTAAGTCTCGCATATTTTATGTTCTCCACCAGTTGATGCCAACATGGTGCTCAAGAAATTGCATCTTAATCAGATGAAGTTTTGTACTTGTCGAATTATGACGTCATAATGGAGGCACCAATGGCATCATCATTAACATATTTTATTCCCCATGGAGAGTTATTTGCAATGAGCCATGTCTCAATTTTTTCTATTCAGCACTTTCGGAGATATGGAGGTGCAAAGTTTTTCGGTTTTTCCAAGATGGCGGCCGAACTACGTGACCGATGACATCATCATTATTATTTTTTCTCCACCAGTTTATGCCGTCATGTCGCTTAAGAAATTTCATCTTGATTGGATGAAGTTTTGTACTTGTGGAATTATCGAATTATGACGTCATAATGGAGGCCTTGGGCCGAGAGAGTTAAAAATTAGGCACAGTCTATTCCAGGGCAAGACAAATATGTGTGTAAAGTTTGGCGATGCTACATGCAACAGTGTAGACGTAGTTTTGCGCACAAACAGATAGACAGACAAACAGACAATCAAACAGATGAAAAATCGGTCAGAGACCGAGGACTTGCCAGAATGTACTATTTTATCGGTCATTTTAGACAAATATGGCGGCCGAACCACGTGACCGATGACGTCATCATTATTTGTTTTCTAAACTAATTTATTCCTTGATGATGCTCAAGAAATTACATCTTGATCGATGAGGTTTTGTACTTGTCGAATTATGACGTCATAATGGAGGCACCAATGACATCATCATTAAAATATTTTATTCCCCATGGAGAGTTCTTTACAATGAGCCATGTCTCAATTTTTTCTATTCAGCACTTTCGGAGATATAGAAGTGCAAAGTTTTTCGGTTTTTCCAAGATGGCGGCCGAACTACGTGACCGATGACATTATCATTAACATATTTTATTCCCCATGGAGAGTTCTTTAGAATGAGCCATGTCTCAATTTTATTATATTCAGCACTTTCGGAGATATAGAGGTGCAAAGTTTTTCGGTTTTTCCAAAATGGCGGCCGAACCATGTGACTGATGACATCATTTTTTTTCTCTCCACCAGTTTATGCCGTCATGTCGCTCAAGCAATTGCATCTTGATTGGATGAAGTTTTGTACTTGTCAAATTATCAAATTATGACGTCACAATGGAGGCCTTGGGTGGAGAGAGTTAGAAATTGGGCACAGTCTATTCCAGGGCAAGACAAATATGTGTGTAAAGTATGGCGATTGTATGTGCAATGGTGTAGACGTAGTACTGCGGACAAACAGACAGAAAAACAGACAAACAGACAGACAAACAGACAGACAACCCAACCAATCAACATACTTGCCGGAATCTTTTCCGGCAAGTAACAAACGGACTCAAATCCGTTTCGTATTTTCATCGTATTTTCGTATTTTCAAAGCTGCACACATTCTCCACGTTTTCAAAGTTAAGTCATTGTTACTCCCGCCAGGGAGTAATGCATTCACTCGTGTCCGTGTGTGTGTGTGTGTGTTAGTGTGTTTGTGAACAAGATATCTGGAAAAGTTCTGAACGGATTTGGATGAAAGTTGGTGGGATGATTGCGCTTGGGATAAGGAAGAATTGATTAGTTTTTGGTGAAGCTCAGGATATTATTCCAGATCCAGGAATTTTTTGAAGGATTTTTTTTACCATTGGAAGATAGGGCTCATTTTTTTTTTAACATTATCTTCTATATATTCTATATTTAACATTGTGATATGAAAATAGTTTTCATATTTGTTGTAAATGTAGTTTAAACTTGTGGTTATGCGTTAGAGCGGTGTATTTTTTTAGCAGCATCGTCTTCAATGTTCATTTTTTTTTCTCTAATAAAGACATATTCTGTCATTTTAAAACCACCAAGGTGTGTATTCGGTTTCCCCATTTCATAAAATGTATCGCTTGATACGTATAATGCTTTAAAACTGTTTTTTTTTGTTGTTTTTTTTAACCTCAGAAGAGATATCAACATTTAGCTCAGCGAATGTCATTCGCGGTGTCAGTATTTGATGAACTTATAAAGACTTAGTTCCAGATTTGTCAATGGCTGAGGTATATTAACAAACGAATGAAACAGATTTGGCAAAATTCGAACTTAAAAAAAAAAGATCGCATATTCACCCAGGGTTGTGAGAGGCTGAAGAAGGAGAAACTTCGCATGGGCTTCCAAGACCAAATAAATAATTATGCTTTTGCTCTGCGATTTACAGGTTTATTACTCCCGCCAGGGAGTAACACATTCGATCGTGTCCGTCCGTGTTCGTATGTTCGTGTGTTCGTGTGTGTGTGTTCGCATGTTCGTGTGTTCGTGTGTTTGTGTATTTGTGAACAAGATATCTGGAAAAGTTCAGAACGGATTTGGATGAAAGTTGGTGGGATGATTGCCCTTGGGATAAGGAAGAATTGATTAGTTTTTGGTGAAGCTCAGGATATTATTCCGGATCCAGGAATTTTTTTGGGAATTTTTTTTGGGAAAGATTTTTTCTGTTTTTCTGCATTAAAGCTTATATACTTATTCTTAAATGATGTTTTTCTCCTCTAATTCCGAGATATATCAAAAGAAATTCTCTGACAGTTAGGGCTTACTTTCTTTTTATGCTTATTGTTTTGGGGAGAGGGGATGTTAAACAAAACGTATTATTCCAACTAAACCCACGGCGGGAGTATGCGCTCTACTGGAGTGGCGTTCTAGTTCACAATTGTATTTTGTCAAAACTGTATTTATCTTTCGGTGTGTGAACCTATAGTGTGTCCCTTTTTGAAGTTTCTCAGTGTTGATCATTCATAAATTAATCGTTTCTGTTTGCCGCGCGTGTTGCGGCATTGCAGCCTCAGGCTTCCCCTGTCCCCCGTCGAAGTTTGTTTCTTCCTTCGGTGTTTTTGCTAGGTTTTTACATTTCCCTTTCTCCCCCAAACTTCCCTGTACATCTACTCCTTGTCTCACGTTTTAACGCCTCCCCCCCCCCCCAAAACAAAAAACACAAATTAAAAAAAAAAACAACATTTATTTCCCATTCTCCACGTGTGAAGTGGTCCCATCCTGTGCTTCTGCCCAGGTGCAGTCTCACCCCACCCCCATTATCTCCTTGCCTTCCACCTTTTCCCCTGTTCACGTGACTCGTGGTTGTCCCTCTCGGCTCCCTCTCCCCGTTGGTATTTTTGTGAATATTAGATTGTTTTTCACGGTTCTGTTTAAATATATTTAAACTTTCCCCTGCAGTGTTTTATTTAGTGGTTTATTACAACATGCTGTTTTCTTCCTATTTAAAAGGCTTTTTTCAATTTCCTCTCCAACTCATTCCATTTCAAAAAAAAGTTCAATATCTTATAATTCTAAATCACTACATGCTCTAAATTCACATTCATTCCACCCCTCCTCTATCATTCTTAAACGGATCGCTAACTTGAAAATCAAAATAAACCCAAATTGTTATAAATGTTCGTCTTTCATTAATCATCCACTTTCTAAACTCCCCCCTTGCCCCTCCCCTCCAAATCTCCCCCCTTGCCCCTCCCCTCCAAATCTCCCCCCTTGCCGCTCCCCTCCTAAACTCCCCCCTTGCCCCTCCCCTCCTAAACTCCCCCCTTGCCCCTCCCATTCAAAACTCCCTCCCAACCCCTCCCCTTCAAATCTCCCCCCCAACCATCCCTCCCAAATTCTCCCCCCTCCCACCTCCTCCTCAAAGCTGCATCCTCCCCACTTCGCCTCACTTCTATCTCATACCTCCACCTCCCCCAACCTTCTACTTTCCTCTGCCCCCCCTCAAACAACCCCTCACTGTGCCTCATCCCATCACCATCAAACCTTTCGTCCAACTCATCCTTCCCTCTCTTGTAACTCTTCTGTAATCTCTGACACACTATCAACTGCTCTCCCTACATCCCCCTCTCATCCTTCCTCTGACCCTACCCCAACCCCTCCCCTGTCCTGCACCCGATGCTCCCCCTCTCTCCTCGTTAACGGTATGGACCTCAAACATCCGGGGCCTTCGCTCAAACCTGATTGATCTCCCCATTCAGGTTGCTTCTGACAATCCAGACTTGATCTGCTTAACAGAAACCTTCCTCCTTCAAGATGTCTCTGATTCCTTAATATCTCTTCCTGGTTACTCCCTCCTCCGGTATGATAGATCTGAGCCTCGTCCTGGTGGTGGGGTGGCTATCTTTATCAAAAACTCTCTTCCTCACTCTCCTTGCACTGCTCTCTCTCCACCCCACCCCCAGGAGTACATCTGGCTACGGCTTCCTCTCCGCTCCCACCTTTTGTTCATATGTGTTCTGTACCGTCCTCCAAACAGTGATGACTCCATTTACATTTCGCTGTCTGACAACATGGACCAACTTCTATCAACTCATCCAAACTCTCTCTTCCTCATATGTGGCGACTTCAACTGTCATAATGCTAGCTGGCTGTGTGTGGGTTCCTCTCTCACCAGCCATGGCACCTCAGCAAAGGACTTCTGTGACTCATTGGGACTGACACAATCTGTCAATTTCCCGACCCGGATCTCAATCAATGGAGTATCTCCTCTTCTAGACTTGGTTATGACTAACTTCCCTGCAAATGTCTGCTGCTCTTCTTCTGCTCCAATCGGTTCTTCTGATCATGTACTTGTTAAAGTGGACATCTCTCTGGCCATTCTCAGAGAGCCTCCTCAGCAACGAAGAGTCTGGCAATTCACTCAGGCTGACTGGCACGGTCTGCAAGCAGCCATCAATCATCTGGACTGGTCTCCCATCGCTACTGCCTCTGACATCAATTCTTCCTGGGAATTCTTCCAAAGCAATCTGCTCTCTCTCTCATACACAGATTTATCCCATCTCATCTTGAGTTGTCTTACCCTTCCTCCCGTCCATGGTACACTGAATCTTGTGGTGAGGCAGTTGCCCTGAAACAACTTGCCTTTGCCTCTTGGAAGGCAAATCCAACTGAATGCAATCTCAGTTCCTTCCACCAAGCTCGGAACAAGTGTGTGTCTACCCTCAGGAGTGCCAGGAAGCACAATTTTTTTTTTTTTTTTGTATACTGAATCGAGGCTCGTGAAAGAGCTAACATTTATTTCACAAACAAATCAACCAGACAAACAAAATATACAAAAAGAGGGAGCGGAAGACAAGATGGGGAGAGAAGGGGAAGCACACAACCACAACATTTGAGAGCAGGGAGAAGTGTGGGAGGGAGAGGGCTTGGGGGCAGGAGGCGTGGGAAGGGGGGTGGGGGGGGGGGGGGGGTGGGAGAAGTATAAAACACAAGGGGACCGAAATTAGCGGGGGTAGAAAAGATCAAGGTTTTGGATGGGGGAGGATAAGAGATGGTGGTGAACAGCTGTTTTAAAGACCTGGAGGGTGGAGTGGGATTGAAGAGAGTGAGGGAGTTTGTTCCAGAGGCGGGAGAAAAGAGGAATGAAGGAGTGAAGGTGAGCAGAAAGTCTTGATTTTGGCAGTTTAACCATAAGAGGGTTGCAGGCAGATCTTGTGCGACCTGTAGGAATATTTGGGGGACAGAGCCCAGAGAGGGCTGGGGGGGCAAGGCCAGAGAGGAGTCGGTAGAAGACGGAAAGACCACCAACCTGCCTGCGGTGAGTGAGTGAAAGGCCCTTGGAGGTAGCTTCATCGCGGGAGATTCCAATGATTCTGAACGCTTTGGTTTCAACAGCGTGAAGATGGGCTAGATTTGTGTGAAGGTTAACAGGTGCTAACTAATAGTCACCATAGTGTTTGACGCAGAAAAGTTTGCAGCGTCCCCTAATGAGGCACAGTTCCAAGCGTTAAAAAGATCGGAACTCTTGATATTGGCCAAACATATTAATTTGGAGGTCCGAGCTCATATGAAGAAAGCAGAGATGCAGACATTGGTGGTAGAATCTCTGGTGGGACAAGGAACATGGAAAGAGGTAGCCTTGGAATGGTTACCCGAGGAAAAAGAAAATGTGGAGCTCCGGAAAATGGAGATGCAACTGCAGAGCCAGGAAGGGTTAAAAGAGTTGGAATGGAAAGCCGAGGAAAGAAGAGCAGAGGAAAGGAGAGCCGAAAGGGAGTTAAAGGAACGTGACATGGAGTATCAGAAGGAAGTTAAACTCAAGGAGCTGGAATTAATGGGAGAACGGAGAGAAGTAGTATCCATGCTGGCTAGTTCGACAACTAATGAGAACACTTGGGAGGTTGGTAGGCATGTGAGGCTGGTTCCACCCTTCAACGAAAAGGAGGTGGCCAAGTTTTTTTTACACTTTGAGAAAGTGGCTCAAATGCTAAAATGGCCTGTGGGGTCCTGGACTATGTTAGTGCAAAGTGTTTTGGTGGGTAAAGCTCAAGATATCTATTCGGCTTTACCGATTGACCAATGTGCAGATTATGAGATAGTGAAGAAAACCATTCTCAAAGCCTATGAATTGGTCCCTGAAGCTTACCGGCAAAAATTCAGGAATGCCAGGAAGTGGGAGAGTGAGACCCATGTGGAATTTGCCAGAATGAAGGAAACCATGTTTGATCGGTGGTGTGACTCGAAGGGGATTGGGAAAGACTTCAACCTGTTGCGACAATTGATCTTGGTGGAGGAATTCAAACAGTGTGTCAACGCGGACATTAAAGTACATCTGGATGAAAAGAAAGTACCAGAGTTGTATGAGGCAGCAACCGTGGCAGATGACTATGCCTTGACACACAGGATGGGGTTCCACAAACCTAACTTCCCGCCTAGAGTTAGCTAGGGGAGTTATGGTAAATTAGGTTCGGAGAACAAATATTCATGGAGGCGGCCTAGAGATGACTATGAGGACAAATCTGGTACCGCGACTTTTAGGGATCAGAAGACTACAGTTCCAAGAAAGACTTATCTTCCGGGGTGCCTGAGGCAGACCACGAGTTTTTCCACCAGGCCTACTTGCGCTTTTTGCAAGAAACCTGGGCATTTGATGTCCCAATGTTATGCCCTGAAAAGGAAAAATCAGGAGCGGAGTCAGACTAGTACAACTCCGAATGCATTGGCCAATGCGAGAAATCGTCCTTGGAGGACAGTGCCTTGTGAAGGTTCCCATGCCAAAGTTACGGCATCACAGAACGACCTTGTTCAAGAGGGTTACAAACCTTTTATTTCAGAGGGGTTTGTGTCACTGGATGGAGACTTGACTAACCAGAGACCTGTTAGGGTATTGAGGGACACAGGAACACATCAATCTTTGATGCTTGAAGGCATTTTGCCATTGTCAGAGAAGATGGCAACTGGTGTTAGTGTTCTTTTACAGGGTTTGGTGGCTATGTTAAAGCTCCACTTCATGGCATCCATTTGAAGTCTGATTTGGTGTCAGGACCGGTTACCGTAGGTTTACAAGCCACTCTTCCTGTAGAGGGAATCTCTTTTGTTATTGGGAATGATTTGGCCGGTGGTCAAGTTTCTGGTAATCCGATGTTTGTTGAAAAGCCTAGTATGGAAAATAACACCGCACAGTTAGAGCAGGAGATTCCGGGTATCTTTCCATCCTGTGCCGTGACTCGTGCTATGGGTAGGAAGCGCTCTGAAGAGAAGGAGAAGGTACTGACGTCACGCTTTGCACAGTCACTTCTTGTCGAGTACCTTGAAACTAAGTGTCAGCACACACAAGTCATGGATGGAGGCAATGTTGGCAAGCTCTTTGTAGGTGGACTGAACTTTGACACAAGAGAAGACGTTCTGGACTCTATCTTTGGCAAATATGGACCACTCCTGGAAGTGCTGCTGATAAAAGATAGGGAGACGCAAAAGTCGAGAGGGTTTGGCTTTGTCACGTTTGAAAACACAAAGGATGCCAAAGATGCAGAAAAGGATTTGAATGGCAAGGATTTGGATGGTCGGACCATAACAGTAGAGAAGGCAGGCCATGGGCGTCGAGGGGCCTACAGAGGAGATAAACGTGGAGGTCGTTTCAGGGGTGGCTATGGCTCCCGGGGTGGGAGTAGTAGTTTTGGTGGCGGCCACAGTCGTGATTACTACGGAGGCTCCCAGCAGCAGCAGCGCAGTTTTGGCAACTCTCGACGGGATGACTATTACGGTGGTAGCCAATATGGGGACCGCTACTCACGTGACTACAGCACTCGACTCTACAACTGTGATTATGATTTTTATGATCAAGAGAAGAGTTGGAAGCACTGAGTGCTCAGGAGCAGCCGAGCCAAGAATCCTACACGGTTTAACCTGTGAACTCCACACTCCTAAATGCGTCCATGCAGTGAATACTTCCAGGCCTCACCACCCAACCACCATGAAACCTGGCTCTCAGCTCGGTCTCCTTAAAAAAGTGCTATAGATTTGCTTGGCTTTGGATTCACTGATCACAACCCCTTAACCTTCATTCAAAAAATGAAAAATAGAAATCAGAGGTTGATGAGATGGAGTTTGGCTTTGCAGGAGTTCAACTTGGAAATTGAGCATGTAAAGGGCAGGGACAATGTCGTTGCTGATGCTTTGTCCAGAGTGAACTAACTTTGGAAATTTCTGTAGGTTGTTTGGAAGTTTTGTTGCTTTATTTTGGGAAATATTAATTATCGTTGCTCACGGGAATTGATGATTTGGGTGTGAGTTTTACTTTTGTTTGTTAAAAGAGTTTTTGCCTGAAAAGAAAATTTCACGATGATCAAACTTTCTTTCTTGAGGGGGGGAAGTGTTACGGATTCGACACTTCCGTTGTTTTGGTTTTCATCCACTGTAAACATTTTTGATTCCATGTACTATTATTGTTGTCGTTTAAGGGAGATAGAGGTTACTATTTTCAAAAGGTAAAAAAGTCAATGTTTTAAATGAAACCGGAACCGGAAGACGACGAAGAGGAAGAGAAGGAGAAGAAGGCGGAGCGAGTGAGTCGGAGAAGAAGCCAAGCTGCTTCGAGGTCTGGAGCAAACGTTGACGAATGGAGGTCACTCGCGCACTTCTGGTTTCCCGAGAAAGGGATTCTTGCGACAGGGTTGTTATTGCTGTGACAGATCAACCTGCGTGTCTGGTTTTGGCGGTTGATTCCAAGGAGAATCATCGTCGTGCCGTTACGCCTCAAGAACGGGCCGTCGGCCATTTAGAATCGCGCGTCTTGCGCATCACGCAAGGTTTTTCGCTTCGCTTCAACCATTTTCACTGCATCCAGACGTTTATCTGGTGTGTTTGTGTAACGCAGATTTTGAAGGTAAATCTGCGGTTCGCCGGTTTGGAGCCGGGAAACGTCCATACCCGAGGGTGTGATTTCCCAGTCGCCTGGAGGGCGCCTGTGGATTTCCCCATCGCCTTGAGGACACCTTTGCGCAGCTTTGGCCGCGTGACTTTGACTGTCATCCGAACGGGATTCTGGTCTCGATTGGACATCGTTCTGACGATCGCTGGAGCAGATCGACTTGAGCTTGATGCCGGAATAGAGACATTTGAGAAGGTTCTTCCTTTCGCTCACTTGGAGCACAGTGAGTTATATTGTACGAACCTGATGGTAGCATCATAGGAAATATATATTGGTTGTACAATTGATTACTATTGTTGTTGTACTGTTATTATTGTGTGATCTTAATACAATATTTGTTTGTTGGTAACAATTGGTGTGGCTTCACCATTGATCTTTGACATACAGAATAACACATTTTTCTGCCGTGACTCCTCTCGGGGCTCGGAGGTACACCGTGACCGGGGGTTGGGGAGGAGCACGTAACACTATGTCTCTCCGAAAAGACTGACTGTAAAACCCTCCCATCTACTTTCTCAACAATCCTCTCCAAGAAGTTCTGTCGCTCAAGCTTTTGGGTCTCACTACCTGCGATGATATTTCTTGGGAAAATCACATTTCCAAGCTGGCCTCCAAAGCCAGTCGCCGACTGGGCATCCTCCGTCATGTGAAGTCCTTCCTTTGCACACCTGAGCTCCTCACCACATACAAGGCTTTCATCCGCAGCTCAATTGAATACTGTTCCCCCCCTCTGGGCCGGTGCTCCTGCCTCGCACCTAGCTCGGCTTCACGCTGTTGAAACCAAAGCTTTCAGAATCATTGGAATCTCCCGCGATGAAGCTAACTCTGAGGGCCTTTCACTCACTCACCGCAGGCAGGTTGGTGGTCTTTCTGTCTTCTACCGACTCCTCTCTGGCCTTGCTCCCCTAGTTCTCTCTGTGCTCTGTCCCCCTAATATTCCTAGAGGTCGCACAAGATCTGCCTGCAACCCTCTTATGGTTAAACTGCCAAAATCTAGGCTCTCTTGCCACCTTCACTCTTTCATTCCCCTTTTCTCCTGCCTCTGGAACAAACTCCCCCATTCCCTTCAATCCCACTCCTCCCTCCAGGTCTTTAAAACAGCTGTTCACCACCATCTCTTATCTTCCCCCATCCAAAACCTTGATCTTTTCTACCCCCGCTAATTTTCACCCCAGATACACTTTTTTTTTTCTTTTTGAAATTCCAACTTCTTTCCTGGAAGTCCTTGCAGTGTTGATATGTTTGAAACCTCTACCACCCCTCCCCCCAAGCCCTCACCCTCCCACATTTCTCTCGGTGTCTTGCTCTCAAATGTTGTGTTTGTGTCCTTCCCCCTCTCTCCCCATCTTGTGTTCCGCTCCCCTTATTTTGTGTTTTATGTGTCGGTTGACTTTTTGTGTGGTTAATGTTAGCTCTTTCACGAGCCTCGATCTTGTATACAAAAAAATATATAAAAAAAATGCAATACCCTCTCCTCAGGCGAGGGTAACAAACAACATTAAATTAATTGTCAACATGTATTGGAGGGTCAGGACAAAGTATGAGAACCAGGGGCAGATGTAAAGCACCTTCCACCATCTTGCAGAAGGCGGTCACGTTTCCCAGTGCGAAGTCTTACAACATGATTTTAATTTACTGCTGTAAATGGTCAAATTTCGGAGCAATTATTGGCCGAAACCATGTTGCAAAGTAATACCAAAAAAACCAGTGAGAATGCACCAGAGAACCCCCTAAAGCCCAAGGCTTCCGCCTTTCGGGGCCATGATGTAGGCCCCAAACCCCACCCGTTTTGGCATTACTTGTGCTGAAGCGCTCTCCGTCCCCACCCAGCTGCAGCTCAGAGGTTCGACATTCTGTAATAGATCAACACCAGAAGGGCGGCCTGTTCTAAGGTGCAGTGCTATTTGCTGGCGCTGTACCAGAACAGCAGTTTTTAGCTAAATCTCACTCCCTTAAGAATAAACAGGCTAGTGCAGCGTCCAATGGTGAGCTGCTACAAAACTATTAAACTATCATTTTGTTCCTAAATAATGAACTTCAGAACACCAATGAGAGCGACACATGAGTCACAGAAGCATGGGATGACGACTGACTAGACACTAGAGTAAGGGTTTGTACAGGTCCAAAGGGTCTGAGTTTTTATAGTAATAGGTCAGCAAAGGTCGAAGGGAACTATAAGGTCTAAAGGTCTCAAACATCCAACAGAACGTCAGTAACTGTACACACGTGAACAGTTTGGTAACAACATGGCGGCTATTGTCAAGTTCGCCAAACTCTGGTATTCTATGACATGGTCCCTCTCCACCCAACCTCCTCTATCTCCCTTCCCTCCCCATTTTCCCCTATCTCTCCCTCCCACAAATCACAAATTCCTGCTCTAATGTACAGTAGACACTGTACCTTAGACAGTCGACACTGTACAGTAGACACTGTACCGGTAACATAGCCATGCTCCCAGCAATGAGGCAAACCGGAAACCATGCGCTGCTCACGATGAATGAATGAATGTGTGAATCTTAGATTCAATATTTCTACTGATGATTTAGAGGATGCTGACAATTGTTATTCGCTTTGATATCCTTTTCTGTATCAGGACCAAAAGGAAAACCACCTTTCCACCTTTTGCCAAATGAATCAACATCATAAGCAGAAGGCTCAAGCCGCAGGCGTTGGGAAGCAAAAGGACGACAAGATGAAATGGCAGGTGAGTTGTACAATCAATGTTCTTTATTTCATCTTGATTGGATGAAGTTTTGTACTTGTCGAATTATCAAATTATGACGTCATAATGGAAGCCTTGGGCCGAGAGAGTTAAAAATTGGGCACAGTCTATTCCAGGTCAAGACAAATATGTGTGTAAAGTATGGTGATTCTATGTGCAACGGTGTAGACGTAGTACTGCGCACAAACAGACAGACAAACAGACAGACAAACAGACAGACAAACAGACAAACCAACCAACTAACATACTTGCCGGAATCTTTTCCGGCAAGTAACAAATGAAAAATCACTCATATAGCGACACTTATCAAAACAGAACAAAGTAGCATGGCACTCAGTAGAGCATCCTTTTAACCTCAAAAATAATTAGTGGTTGAATTCAGTGATCTGATATGAAAATCGTTTTCAAAGTTTAAGTTAATCGGATGAAAATTAACAATTTTAGAAATTTGGCATATGTTGACCTTTGGATGTCAAAATATAGTTGCTTTCGCAATGCAGTGATGTCCTATGTGATTACTGTTTAATTTTCAAGTCATTCGGATGAAAATTGAGTATTTTAGAAATTCGAGAAAAGCAGTTGACCTTTTGCCTATGTTGACCTTGTGATCTATGCTGATCTCAAAAATAGTTGGTGGTTGAATTCAGTGTGCTGATATGAAACTCCCATTCAACTTTCAAGTCAATCGGATGAAAATTGAGGATTTTAGAAATTTGAAAAAGGTGGTTGACCTTTGGCCTATGTTGACCTTTTGACCTTTCGACCTCAAAAAATATATAGAATTTTGTCGGACCACGAACTCTACCGTTTGGTGAAGTTTTGTGAAGATCGGTTTAAAATTGTGACTTGTACGCAAATATAAGTGAGTGGACAGACAAACACACACACACACAAACCGGAGTGATCAACATACTTGGCAGTTTTTTGTTTTTTTTGCCAAGTAAGAAACGGACTCAAATGCAATCCCATCTCCTCTGGTGAGGGTAATAATATCCCATCTCCACAAGGGGTTTTTCCTCCTTGAACAAACACCGTGTTAACATTTATAAATAGATTATCGTGCCATTTTCGTGGGAGCACCGGCCCCTTCCAGAAGTAAAAATATTAGAACCACAAACACGAATGATTACCTTTTGAAACAGTCGCTCCTGCTGTTTAGCACTAAACTGAAAGGAAGGAAACCCAGACTATGTTCAGTTGCCAAGCAGCTTGCTAGCGCTTAACAAGCCTGCCGTTCATTATCAACCGTTTTTAATGGAGAGCTTGCTCGAATGTTTCAACCACTTGGCTTGGTGAGCTCTCTACAAGAAACTTGGTAAATGAACAAACACCCGGTGTTCTTGAGGCCTGCCCCTAGATCTACTGTAATCTATATACCCCAGAGAGGAATGACCCTTCCTGCCGCTCCCGTAGGGAAGTGGTAGGTGTACTCGTATCCTAAATGTGGAATACAGTCAGTCATCCAATGTTTTTGCAATTCGTGCTTATGTACACACATTTTTGCAATTCCCGACATTGTCCATGCTCTACATATGATACACTGCGTGCACGAGCTCTTCTCCGAGAGTCTTAGGTCACTGTTAAAGAACAAGGTTCCTTGCTCACCAACCCAACTGCTGCTCACCATCGGTGTCGTGGCTGCAACAGTCTTCCCCACTGGAGAAAGACAGCATTTGTTGGCGATCGGGGTTCATGACGAGGGGTCGGAGTTCAATGGGTGGCAGGGAGTGGTCGCTGGGCAGCGGCAGGTACGGCTTGACGTGGTAAGGTGGCCAGGCCGGAAGACTTCCGTAGGACCGAGTGCTGCGAGACCAGTCAGAGCCCAAATCAGAGCCCGGGTCATCACTTCCTGGATTCGCAGAGGTAAAAAAAAAGAAACAATTAAAATCTAACACCATTCTAACATCGATCACAGCAGTGAAAGGAATTTCATCACTTGGAATAGTTTCCATTTCTTTAGGACTTCAGGCAATTGAAAATGAGCCAAAACTGCAGCTTTGGTTTTCTTCTCTTCCTGGAAGTAAAATGGTATTTCTGGAATCTACGATAAAGGAGAAACCGATCAATATGTAACATGTCTGTGATTATTTGGAAGTTGTGTTGCTGTGTCAGCTTCAAAATGGCAAGAGTGAATGAAACACCGATTGAACCTGAAACAAAATTCCGGGATCAGAGATCAGATCAGAGCTTACCTTGATCTTTTCTACCCCCGTTAAGACGCCCCAAATCCACCTTTTTCTAATTCCGACTTCTTTCCTGAATTCACATGAGCCTCGACCTTGTGTATATATATATATAAATCTAGCATCCGCGTGTACACCACCAACCTCAGAGGTATATTCCACGTGTGCACAAACAGCCTAGAGGTATACAACGTTTACACCAACAGCCACATAGGTATATCATATGTGCACACCAACCACAGAGGTATACCATATGTGCACACCAACCACAGAGGTATACCATATGTGCACACCAACCACAGAGGTATACCATATGTGCACACCAACCACAGAGGTATACCATGCGTGCACACCAACCACAGAGGTATACCATGTGTGCACACCAACCACAGAGGTATACCATGCGTGCACACCAACCACAGAGGTATACCATGTGTGCACACCAACCACAGAGGTATACCATGTGTGCACACCAACCACAGAGGTATACCATGTGTGCACACCAACCACAGAGGTATACCATGCGTGCACACCAACCACAGAGGTATACCATGCGTGAACACCAACCACAGAGGTATACCATGTGTGCACAGCAACCACAGAGGTATACCATGTGTGCACAGCAACCACAGAGGTATACCATGCGTGCACACCAACCACAAAGGTATACCATGCGTGCACACCAACAACCACAGAGGTATACCATGTGTGCACACCAACCACAGAGGTATACCACGTGTTCACACCAACAACCACAGAGGTATACCACTTGTGTACACCAACCACAGAGGTATATCACGTGTTCACACCAACAACCACAGAGGTATATCACGTGTGCACACCAACCACAGAGGTATACCACGTGTTCACACCAACAACCACAGAGGTATACCACGTGTGCAGTTCACCATACAGTTAACCCTAACATCATCATGACATCTCCAGGTATCTCCATAAATCTCTCTGCTCTTTGCGAACGAAGATGGAGTCCTGTGGTCAAGGTTAGGTGGTTACCTGCTGTGTTCACACTCATGGTTTCATCTTGAATCGGGAGAGTTTCCAGTAAATGTGAAAGAAACCCCGTTGGTTGTAAACATGGCGCCCATCCATGCTGCCAACGGTTGAAGCCAATGCTTTTCCTCTGGAGTAAGAAATATAAGAAACTCTTTGTATACCGGTGGCGGTTACCCAAATGACTTGGAGTCTGCAGTACAAATAAAAATGTCTGCCTTGGTATTTGGTGAACAGGAATGAAAAGAGGAACCATGCAGGTGTGTTCGTGTGCGGTGAGACTCGTGGCTGTGACGTCACGATTTAAGAATTGAGGGACAATATAATTGTTGTTTGCAAAAATAACTAGCTGAAGTACCCTCGGGGGGGGGGGGGGGGAGAAGAGGGGAAGTGGGGAAGAGGGAAAGAGGCAAAGAGGAAAAGAGGGAAAGAGGGCAAGAGGGGAAGAGGGGAAGAGGAAATGAGGAAAACAGGAAAAGAGGGAAAGAGGGAAAGAGGGAAATATGGAAAGAGGGGAAGAGGGAAAGAGGAAAAGAGGAAGAGAGGGAGAGAGGGAAAGAGGGCAAGAGGGGACGAGGGGAAGAGGAAATGAGGAAAAGAGGAAAAGAGGGAAAGAGGGAAAGAGGGAAATATGGAAAGAGGGGAAGAGGGAAAGAGGAAAAGAGGAAGAGAGGGAGAGAGGGAAAGAGGGCAAGAGGGGAAGAGGGGAAGAGGGGAAGAGGAAATGAGGAAAACAGGAAAAGAGGGAAAGAGGGAAAGAGGGAAATATGGAAAGAGGGGAAGAGGGAAAGAGGGCAAGAGGGGAAGAGGGGAAGAGGAAATGAGGAAAACAGGAAAAGAGGGAAAGAGGGAAAGAGGGAAATATGGAAAGAGGGGAAGAGGGAAAGAAGCAAAGAGGAAAAGAGGGAAAGAGGGGAAGAGGGGAAGAGGAAATGAGGAAAACAGGAAAAGAGGGAAAGAGGGAAAGAGGGAAATATGGAAAGAGGGGAAGAGGGAAAGAGGGCAAGAGGGGAAGAGGGGAAGAGGAAATGAGGAAAACAGGAAAAGAGGGAAAGAGGGAAAGAGGGAAATATGGAAAGAGGGGAAGAGGGAAAGAGGGCAAGAGGGGAAGAGGGGAAGAGGAAATGAGGAAAACAGGAAAAGAGGGAAAGAGGGAAAGAGGGAAATATGGAAAGAGGGGAAGAGGGAAAGAAGAAAAGAGGAAGAGAGGGAGAGAGGGAAAGAGGGCAAGAGGGGAAGAGGGGAAGAGGGGAAGAGGAAATGAGGAAAAGAGGAAAAGAGGGAAAGAGGAAAGAGGGAAAGAGGGAAATATGGAAAGAGGGGAAGAGGGAAAGAGGAAAAGAGGAAGAGAGGGAGAGAGGGAGAGAGGGAAAGAGGAAAAGAGGAAAAGAGGGAAAGAGGAAAAGAGGGAAAGAGGAAAAGTGGAAAAGAGGGAAAGAGGAAAAGAGGGAAAGAGGAAAAGAGGGGAATATGGAAAGAGGAAAAGAGGGAAAGAGGGAAAGAGGGAAAGAGGGAAAGAGGAAAAGAGGAAAAGAGGGAAAGAGGAAAAGAGGAAAAGAGGTAAAGAGGTAAAGAGGAAAAGAGGAAAAAGGAAAAGAGGAAAAGAGGGGATGAGTATGTGCAAAAGGGGGAGGGGGGGGTTGAAGAGGAGGGGATAAAAGAGCGAATTATGGAGGGAATGGGGAGGGGAAGGGGGAGAAAAGGTAGAAGGAGAAGGGAGGGGAGGGAAGGAGGCCGAGAGTGCTTTCACCTCGAAGCTGTCTAGCCTGGGTTCGAATCTCAGCCCAGGTATAAACTATCACCCTGGTGTTTTGCATGCGGCCGGGCAAGGCCTCAATGTGTGGGCCATCCATCGGATGGACGTGTGAAGCTGGAGGATCCGTCTTCTTGCAGTGGGGGTACAGGTGGACGTTAAATATGTAATGGTGTATTTTGTGGAAAGGAGGCGAGTAAGCGACAGCACCTGAACAACTTACGAATTGCCGCCACCTTTAGTAAAGCATCAGGCCTGGCCACCTGGTTTGTGAAAACGTGGCCCAAAAACATTCAGAGGCCGACTCAACTAGAAGGGGGCAGTATGTGAGGCCGTTAAGAGGGTTAGGGTATCTCAGCTCTTTCATACTCTCGTTAGACGTTATTCGTATCATAATGATGCAATGGAGTTGAGAGGAGAGAAACGTTATTTTGGGGTTTATGCCAATGATGCCAATAATGGACACATGGGTCGTTTACCCCCAAATCCATTTATCCCCAAAAAATCCATTTATCCCCAAAAATCAACCGACTGGACAACCCTCCCATCTACTTTCTGAACAATCCTCTCCAAGAAGTTCTGTCACTCAAGCTTTTGGGTCTCAACATCTGCCATGATCTTTCCTGGGAAAAGCACATTTCCAAGCTGGCCTCCAAAGCCAGTCGCCGACTGGGCATCCTCCGTCGTGCGAAGTCCTTCCTCGGCACACCTGAGCTCCTCACCACATACATGGCTTTCATCCGCAGCTCAATGGAATACTGTTCTCCCCTATGGGCCGGTGCTCCTGCCTCACACCTAGCTCGGCTTCATGCTGTTGAAACCAAAGCTTTCAGAATCATTGGAATCTCCCGCGATTAAGCTAACTCTGAGGGCCTTTCACTCGCAGGCAGGTTGGTGGTCTTTCTGTCTTCTACCGACTCCTCTCCGGCCTTGCTCCCCCAGCTCTCTCTGGGCTCTGTCTCCCAAATACTCCTACAGGTCGCCCAAGATCTGCCAGCAACCCTCTGATGGTTAAACTGCCAAAATCTAGGCTCTCTGCTCACCTGCACTCCTTCATTCCTCTTTTCTCCCGCCTCTGGAACAAACTCCCTCACTCCCTTCAATCCCAATCCTCCCTCCAGCTCTTCAAAACATCTGTTCACCACCATCTCTTATCTTCCCCCATCCAAAACCTTGATCTTTTCTACCCCCGTTAATTCACCCCAGATCCACTTTTTTTTTTGGTAAATCCCGACTTCTTTCTTTCCTGGAAGTTCTAGCAGTGTCCATGTGTTTTATACCTATTTTATACCTATTAACAGCTAACAGCTAATCCTAACAGCTAACACCATATTTGTGTTTATTTAAAAAAAACAAAAAAAAACAAAGGAGAGTAAACAAGTTAAAGTGAGAGCCATTGTTCCCAAACACCTGGACAAACAACCCAAGCTCACAAAGAGGCCGAGAAGCAAATAAGCAAAAACCTAAACGTGTCATTCATGATCTGCACAAGAATACATGAAAATATTAACTTGCATATTCCATAAATGGGACAGAGAGAGGAATGCCGGTTCAAGGGATTGATGTAAACACAACTATTCCATGTATTCCTCGCCTCCCAGCTGCCTACTCTGGGTTGGAATGTCGGTCCAGCTATAAACTGCCGTCCTGGTGTTTCTGAGGAAGGACAAAGCATCGATGCCCTGTCATTGTCCTGTCTGCTCTTGTCCGTTTGTATCACTAACCCCAGATCTTTCAGGGTCACGTGTTCCAAAATTGTCATCTCGATTTTAATTATTCTTATCCATCCCCAGCACCATACATTTCCCAATGTTAATCTGCATTTGCCAATCTTTTCCCCAATCTAGGAAAGTATCTACACTCTCTTAAAACTGACCCCCCCCCCTCAATTATCCCCCTGCCCCCACTCTCTGCTATCTACCTTACCTCCAAGCTTAGTGTCATCTGCAAGTTTAGAAAGCTGACTCGTAACCCCACTGTCCAAATCACTGATGTAAATGATGAATAATAACTTCCCCAGCACTGATCCCTGAGGTTCCCCACCAGCCACTCCTTGTTTCCAATCATTAAACCAGGTATGAATCCAATTAGTTACTCCACGAGCCACTCCACAACCCCTCACCTTGGCTAAGAACATTCTGAAAGTGTAACTACACTAACCCTAACCCAAACAACCCAAACAACCCTAACAACCCTAACAGCCAACAGCTGACCCTAACAGCTAACTCTAAAAGCTAATCCTAACAGCTAACTCTAAAAGCTAACAGCTAATCCTAACAGCTAACAGCTAATCCTAACAGCTAACTCTAAAAGCTAACAGCTAACCCTAACAGCTAACTCTAAAAGCTAACAGCTAACCCTAACAGCTAATCCTAACAGCTAACCGTAACAACCCTTTTTCACTTTCGCACGTGAAACCCTTTTTCACTTTCGCACGTGAAAAAGCTGAATGCCTCAACTCTGTGTTTGCCTCTAAATCTTGTGTCCCAAACCCATCCCTCTCTGTACCCACCGTACCCAGTCGTACCCAGCTGCTCCTGGACTCTGTGTCCTTTCCTCCTGACAAGGTGGAAAAGTTTCTGTCAACCCTCGACTCTGATTCTGCAACTGGTCCTGACGGCATCAGCCCACGGGTCCTAAAATCATGTTCTTCTGCTCTTTCACTCCCTCTTTCTGTTCTCTTCACCCTCTCTTTTGCTCAAGGTCATCTGCCATCTGCTTGGAAATCAGCCAACATCACCGCTTTGCACAAAAAGGTGCAAAAACAGATCCCAGCAACTACAGACCAATCAGCCTTCTCCCAATTATCAGCAAAGTCATGGATTCCATCATTGCTTCAGATATTAAATCTTTCCTCTTCTCCAATGGCTTGATCTCTGATCATCAATTTGGTTTCAGACCTGGTCACTCTACTCTGGACATGCTGCTTCTGCTTTCTCAACAATGGATGGAGGTCCTCAACGCCAAACAGGAAATTAGAGCTGTCTCCCTTGACATTTCACGTGCCTTCGATACGGTCTGGCACCCTGCTCTGCTCTCCAAACTCTCCTCCTTTGGTATCCATGGAAATCTCCACGCATGGCTGGCGGACTTCCTCTCTGGTCGTAGTCAACGTGTGGCCCTGAATGGGTTTCTCTCATCTCCTCTTCCTGTTCAGGCTGGAGTTCCCCAAGGTAGTGTTCTGGGCCCTGTGCTTTTTCTGGTCTTCATCAATGATCTCTCTGACTCTCTTGAAAATCCTCTCTATCTCTTTGCTGACGACTCTACTCTCTGTTGCTCCATTCCTCATCCCTCAGATCGGCAGTCTGCAGCCTCCTCACTCTCTGCAGACCTGGACAAAATCACAGACTGGTCAAACAAGTGGAACATGTCTTTCAATCCTGACAAATCTCACACTCTTACAATGTCTCTCCGAAAGGACCGACTGGACAACCCTCCCATCTACTTTCTCAACAATCCTCTCCAAGAAGTTCTGTCACTCAAGCTTTTGGGTCTCACTATCTGCCATGATCTTTCTTGGGAAAACCACATTTCCAAGCTGGCCTCCAAAGCCAGTCGCCGACTGGGCATCCTCCGTCATGCGAAGTCCTTCCTTGGCACACCTGAGCTCCTCACCACGTACAAGGCTTTCATCCGCAGCTCAATGGAATACTGTTCCCCCCTCTGGGCTGGTGCTCCTGCCTCACACCTTGCTCGACTTCACGCTGTTGAGGCCAAAGCTTTCAGAATCATTGGAATCTCCTGCGATGTAGTCAACGCCGAGGGCCTTTCACTCACTCACCGCAGGCAGGTTGGTGGTCTTTCTGTCTTCTACCGACTCCTCTCCGGCCTTGCTCCCTCAGCTCTCTCTGTGCTCTGTCCCCCCAATATTCCTTCAGGTCGCACAAGATCTGCCTGCAACCCTCTTCTGGTTAAACTGCCAAAGTCTAGGCTCTCTGCTCACCTTCACTCTTTCATTCCCCTTTTCTCCCGCCTCTGGAACAAACTCCCCCACTCCCTTCAATCCCACTCCTCCCTCCAGGTCTTTAAAACAGCTGTTCACCACCATCTCTTATCTTCCCCCTCGAAAACCTTGATCTTTTCTACCCCCGGTAATTCACCCCAGAGTCCTTGCAGTGTTCATATGTTTTAATCCTCTCCCACCTCCCCCCAAGTCCTCCCGATGTCCCTGCTCTCAAATGTTGTGTTTGTGTCCTTCCCCCTCTCTTTTGTGTCCTTCCCCCTCTCTCCCCATCTTGTCTACCGCTCCCCTTATTTTTTTGTTTTGTGTGTCGGTTTGTCTTTTTGTGTGATTAATGTTAGCTCTTTCACGAGCCTCGATCTTGTATACAAAAAAAACAACAAAAAAAAAACAAAAAAAAAACAAACAGCTAATCCTAACAGCTAACTCTAAAAGCTAACAGCTAACCCTAACAGCTAACAGCTAATCCTAACAGCTAACTCTAAAAGCTAACAGCTAACCCTAACAGCTAACAGCTAATCCGAACAGCTAACTCTAAAAGCTAACAGCTAATCCTAACAGATAACTCTAAAAGCTAACAGCTAATCCTAACAGCTAACTCTAAAAGCTAACAGCTAATCCTAACAGCTAACCCTAACAGCTAACCCTAACAGATAACCATAACAGCTAACCCTGACAGCTAACCCTAACCGCTAACCCTAACAGCTAATCCTAACAACTAACCCCAAACGCTAACCCTAACAGCTAACCCCAAACGCTAACCCTAACAGCTAATCCTAACAGCTAACCCCAAACGCTAACCCTAACAGCTAATCCTAACAGCTAACCTTAACAGCTAATCCTAACAGCTAACCATAACCGCTAACCCTAACAGTTAACCCTAACAGCTAACCCTGACAGCTAACCCTAACAGCTAACCCTAACAGCTAATCCTAACAGCTAACCCTAACCGCTAACCCTAACAGCTAATCCTAACAGCTAACCCTAAAAGCTAACCACAACAGATAACCAGAAACAGCTAACCATAACAGCTAACCCTGACAGCTAACCCTAACAGCTAACCCTAACAGCTAACCCTAACAGCTAACCCTAACCGCTAATCCTAACAGCTAATCCTAACAGCTAACAGCTAACCCTAACAGATAACCCGAACCGCTAACCCTAACAGCTAATCCTAACAGCTAATCCTAACAGCTAACCCTAACAGTTAACTATAACAGCTAACCCGAATGGCTAACCCTAATAGCTAACCCTAACAGTTAACCATAGCAGCTAACCCTAACCGCTAACCCGAACAGCTAATCCTAACAGCTAACCCTAACAGCTAACCATAACAGCTAACCCAAATAGCTAATCCTAACAGCTAACACTAACAGCTAACCCTAACAGATAACCCTAACAGCTAACCCTAACAGCTAACCATAACAGCTAACACTAACAGCTAACCCTAACAGCTAACCATAACAGCTAACCCTAACAGCTAATCCTAACAGCTAATCGTAACAGCTAATCGTAATAGTTAACCCTAACAGTTAACCCTAACAGCTAATCCTAACAGCTAATCCTAACAGCTAACCCTAACAGTTAACACTAACAGTTAACCATAACAGTTAACCATAACAGCTAACCCTAACAGTTAACCATAACAGCTAATCCTAACAGGTAACACTAACAGCTAACACTAACAGTTAACCGTAACAGTTAACCCTAACAGTTAACCCTAACAGTTAACCATAACAGCTAATCCTAACAGCTAATCCTAACAGCTAACCCTAACAGCTAACCCTAACAGCTAACCCTAACAGCTAATCCTAACAGCTAATCCTAACAGCTAACCCTAACAGCTAACCCTAACAGCTAATCCTAACAGCTAATCCTAACAGCTAACCCTAACAGCTAATCCTAACAGCTAACCCTAACAGCTAATCCTAACAGCTAACCCTAACAGCTAACCCTAACAGCTAACCCTAACAGCTAATCCTAACAGCTAATCCTAACAGCTAACCCTAACAGATAACCCTAACAGCTAACCCTAACAGCTAATCCTAACAGCTAACCCTAACAGCTAACCCTAACAGCTAATCCTAACAGCTAATCCTAACAGCTAACCCTAACAGCTAATCCTAACAGCTAATCCTAACAGCTAATCCTAACAGCTAACCCTAATAGTTAACCCTAACAGCTAACCCTAACAGCTAATCCTAACAGCTAACCCTAACAGTTAACCCTAACAGCTAACCCTAACAGCTAACCCTAACAGCTAACCCTAACAGCTAACCCTAACAGCTAATCCTAACAGCTAATCCTAACAGCTAACTCTAAAAGCTAACAGCTAACCCTAACAGCTAACAGCTAATCCGAACAGCTAACTCTAAAAGCTAACAGCTAATCCTAACAGCTAACTCTAAAAGCTAACAGCTAATCCTAACAGATAACTCTAAAAGCTAACAGCTAATCCTAACAGCTAACTCTAAAAGCTAACAGCTAATCCTAACAGCTAACCCTAACAGATAACCATAACAGCTAACCCTGACAGCTAACCCTAACTGCTAACCCTAACAGCTAATCCTAACAACTAACCCCAAACGCTAACCCTAACAGCTAACCCCAAACGCTAACCCTAACAGCTAATCCTAACAGCTAATCCTAACAGCTAACCCCAAACGCTAACCCTAACAGCTAATCCTAACAGCTAACCTTAACAGCTAATCCTAACAGCTAACCATAACCGCTAACCCTAACAGTTAACCCTAACAGCTAACCCTGACAGCTAACCCTAACAGCTAACCCTAACAGCTAATCCTAACAGCTAACCCTAACCGCTAACCCTAACAGCTAATCCTAACAGCTAACCCTAAAAGCTAACCCCAAACGCTAACCCTAACAGCTAATCCTAACAGCTAATCCTAACAGCTAACCCCAAACGCTAACCCTAACAGCTAATCCTAACAGCTAACCTTAACAGCTAATCCTAACAGCTAACCATAACCGCTAACCCTAACAGTTAACCCTAACAGCTAACCCTGACAGCTAACCCTAACAGCTAACCCTAACAGCTAATCCTAACAGCTAACCCTAACCGCTAACCCTAACAGCTAATCCTAACAGCTAACCCTAAAAGCTAACCACAACAGATAACCAGAAACAGCTAACCATAACAGCTAACCCTGACAGCTAACCCTAACAGCTAACCCTAACAGCTAACCCTAACAGCTAACCCTAACCGCTAACCCTAACAGCTAATCCTAAAAGCTAACAGCTAACCCTAACAGATAACCCGAACCTCTAACCCTAACAGCTAATCCTAACAGCTAATCCTAACAGCTAACAGCTAACCCTAACAGATAACCCGAACCGCTAACCCTAACAGCTAATCCTAACAGCTAATCCTAACAGCTAACCCTAACAGTTAACTATAACAGCTAACCCGAATGGCTAACCCTAATAGCTAACCCTAACAGTTAACCATAGCAGCTAACCCTAACCGCTAACCCGAACAGCTAATCCTAACAGCTAACCCTAACAGCTAACCATAACAGCTAACCCAAATAGCTAATCCTAACAGCTAACACTAACAGCTAACCCTAACAGATAACCCTAACAGCTAACCCTAACAGCTAACCATAACAGCTAACACTAACAGCTAACCCTAACAGCTAACCATAACAGCTAACCCTAACAGCTAATCCTAACAGCTAATCGTAACAGCTAATCGTAATAGTTAACCCTAACAGTTAACCCTAACAGCTAATCCTAACAGCTAATCCTAACAGCTAACCCTAACAGTTAACACTAACAGTTAACCATAACAGTTAACCATAACAGCTAACCCTAACAGTTAACCATAACAGCTAATCCTAACAGGTAACACTAACAGCTAACCCTAACAGTTAACCCTAACAGTTAACCATAACAGCTAATCCTAACAGCTAATCCTAACAGCTAACCCTAACAGCTAACCCTAACAGCTAACCCTAACAGCTAATCCTAACAGCTAATCCTAACAGCTAACCCTAACAGCTAACCCTAACAGCTAATCCTAACAGCTAATCCTAACAGCTAACCCTAACAGCTAATCCTAACAGCTAACCCTAACAGCTAATCCTAACAGCTAACCCTAACAGCTAACCCTAACAGCTAACCCTAACAGCTAATCCTAACAGCTAATCCTAACAGCTAATCCTAACAGCTAACCCTAACAGCTAACCCTAACAGCTAATCCTAACAGCTAACCCTAACAGCTAACCCTAACAGCTAACCCTAACAGCTAACCCTAACAGCTAACCCTAACAGCTAATCCTAACAGCTAACCCTAACAGCTAACCCTAACAGCTAACCCTAACAGCTAACCCTAACAGCTAACCCTAACAGCTAACCCTAACAGCTAATCCTAACAGCTAACCCTAACAGCTAACCCTAACAGCTAACCCTAACAGCTAACCCTAACAGCTAACCCTAACAGCTAACCCTAACAGCTAATCCTAACAGCTAACCCTAACAGCTAACCCTAACAGCTAATCCTAACAGCTAATCCTAACAGCTAACCCTAACAGCTAATCCTAACAGCTAATCCTAACAGCTAATCCTAACAGCTAACCCTAATAGTTAACCCTAACAGCTAACCCTAACAGCTAACCCTAACAGTTAACCCTAACAGCTAACCCTAACAGCTAACCCTAACAGTTAACCCTAACAGCAAACACACCTCTCACAATATTGTTGGATGTAAATTACCTGGTCCTACGCCTTTCCTACCTGTTTCTTTACTTCTTCTAGCTGAAACTTCTCCAACACCGTTTAGTCCTTCACCTGCTACATATAGAATCTCTAAGCAACTGGTAATTTATTACCTTCGCCACCTAAGGTGGATGTCGGTCGTGTTTTCACCCTTGTCTGTTTGTTTGTCCGGCTGCCAACAAGACATCTCAAAAGGTTGTGGATGGATTCGGACAAAACTTGTTGAACAGGTTGGGTGTGTGACAAGGAAGAATCGGTTCAATCTTGGTGAAGATCCCGATCCGGCGAGTAGAATCTTTTAAGTGAATCTTCACCATTGAGTGATTGGGCTATTCCACTGATAGGGCGGATCTGGATTCGGACCTGAACCAAAATCGAATCGACTTGTTGTTGTCACCGAACCAACTCAATCACTTAAAAATTAAATAATTCTCGTATCCGAATCCATATCCGGATCTTCACCAAAATTGATTCGATTCGGTCTTGTCACACACACAATCTGTCCACCAAGTTTCGTCCAAATCCGTCCGCAACTTTTTGAGATGTCGTGCTATAGCTATAGCACGATGTCTCGATATATGAGATGAGGGGTGGGAGGAGGAGGGGGGGGGGGGGGGGGAGTGGGGTGAATTAACGGGGGTTAATATAATTATTATTAACGGGGGTTAATACACCCCAAACTGTTTTAATCGCAATCCTCCCTCAAAAAGATATAATTTTCTAAATTTCTCAAAATTATCTCACTCCCTGCACACTTACCCCCTACCGTCTTCATCTCGTTACATGAATAACTTTATAAACTCTAACTAGAACGTCACTTAGTAGAGCGCATACTCCCGCCGTGGGTTTAGTTGGAATAATACGTTTTGTTTAACATCCCCTCCCCCCAAAACAATAAATGAAAAAGAAAGTAGGCCCTAACTGTCAGAGAATTAATTTTGATATATCTCGGAATTAGAGGAGAAAAACATCATTTAAGAATAAGTATAAAAGCTTTAATGCAGAAAAACACAAAAAAAAATTCCCAAAAAAAATTCCTGGATCCGGAATAATATCCTGAGCTTCACCAAAAACTCATCAGTTCTTCCTTATCCCAAGGGCAATCATCCCACCAACTTTCATCCAAATCCGTTCAGAACTTTTCCAGATATCTTGTTCACGAACACACGAACATACACACACACACACACACACACACACACACACACACACACACACACACACACACACACACACACACACACACACACACACACACACACACACGAGTGAATGCATTAATCCCTGGCGGGAGTAATGATATGGTTTATACGATGACATAAATCTTGTGTAGCCCCATTATTTCAGCTTTTGTCTCCGCATTATTGCAGATGGGACAGCCGGCTTAAGTGTCCCCTCCAGAAAAGCTCTATCATGCAGCTCCCCCTAACGACATCCAAGATTAAACAGATCAGAAGCAACAGGTTTATCAAGGGCCTAAAGCTATTCTACCATTTATAAGAATATCCAGAAATTGAAATCCCGACTTCTTTACTGCAAGTTCTAGCAATGTCCATGTGTTTTATACCTCTCCCACCCCTCCCCCCTTCCCATGCCTCCTCTCCCCAAGCCCTCTCCCTCCCACAGATCTCCCGATGTCCCGGTTCTCTACTGTTGTACTTGTGTGCTTCCCTCTCTGTCCCCATATTGTCTCCCGCTCCCTTTATTGTATGTTTTGTCTGTCCGTTTGTCCTTTTTGTGTGATTAATGTTGGCTCTTTCACGAGCCTCGATCTTGTATCCCAAAAAAAAAAAACCCCAATAATATGTTTACCCCAAACATTCCGTTTACCCGCCAAAGTTTACCCACATTGAGTCAATAAATAGGGAAACCAACTATTTTTGAAGTCAAAGGTCAACTCAAGGTCAAACTACCAAAATCATCACTTTTCATTTGAAAAACCGTCAATTTTCATCCGATTGACTTGAAAATTGAACAGCATTTGCACATCGAGTCCATAAATAGGGAAACCAACTATTTTTGAGGTCAAAGGTCAACTCAAGGCCAAACTTCCAAAATCATCACTTTTCATCTGAAAAACCATCAATTTTCATCCGATTGACTTGAAAATTGAACAGCATTTGCACATTGAGTCCATAAATAGGGAAACAAACTATTTTTGAAGTCAAAAGGTCAAAGGTCAACTAAAGGTCAAACCTCCAAAATCATCACTTTTCATCTGAAAAACCATCAATTTTCATCCGATTGACTTGAAAATTGAACAGCATTTGCACATCGAGTCCATAAATAGGGAAACCAACTATTTTTGAAGTCAAAAGGTCAAAGGTCAACTAAAGGTCAAACCTCCAAAATCATCACTTTTCATCTGAACAACCGTCAATTTTCATCCGATTGACTTGAAAATTGAACAGCATTTGCACATTGAGTCCATAAATAGGGAAACCAACTATTTTTGAAGTCAAAAGGTCAAAGGTCAACTAAAGGTCAAACCTCCAAAATCATCACTTTTCATCTGAAAAACCATCAATTTTCATCCGATTGACTTGAAAATTGAACAGCATTTGCACATTGAGTCCATAAATAGGGAAACCAACTATTTTTGAGGTCAAAGGTCAACTCAAGGTCAAACTTCTAAAATCATCATTTTTCATCTGAAAAACCGTCAATTTTCGTCCTGTTGACCCGAGCTTTGATCAAGATCGTAAATTTTAATCTTCATGAAATGGACAATTTGCTGTATCAATGGAAAACTTTTGGGGGTGGGGGGGAAGGCGGGGGCGGATTTTGCAAGTTATGAAGTATCGTGCTACGCATGACGTCTTCTTGTTGTATGTTTTGTGTGTCCGTTTTTTTTGTGATTAATTTTAGCGCCTACACGAGCATCGATCTTGTACACAGAAACAAACAAAAACAAAAAAACAACATTTCATTTCGAGTTTGTCATCCGTGCTAAGCGGCTATTTTCTGAGGGGATCAAGCCCATGTAATGAGCAAATTGGCAGGATAAAGATGGACTTCGGGAGCGACCAAGCAGTGAAGAGGTGCATGAGAAATCGTTTTTTCTTCCGATAAAGTTCCACCTACTGTTGAAATAAATAATAAATAAACGCTGTGGGGTCTTCAACGTCCACCGATGTTCAGCGCTCGCAGACAGATCCTCCGTGTCCTGCTGGACCGTTCATAGACTGATGCGTCGGTCATAAATAGCGTGGTCATAAAGAAACCCATTCCCATGTCGTTCTTGAATGTAGTTTGGCTGTCTGTCTAAGTGCGTATAGGTACATGTAGGGAGGACCGTACACGTTCAATATAAGATCCATTGAAATGTACATATATCTGCAGACAATGGGTGTTCTATATAATTCTGCAGATGTTCTATAGATCCTGTCCATATAAAATATCTATAGTGCTTTAGGACCAAATTATATAGGACTGTTCCACAGAAATCCTTTAGAAAATTTCTATCGATGTTCTATATAGAACCTGTCCTATCGAAATTCATGAGTACTTCCGGATCAAGGTCTGCAGGGATGTTCCATACAAGTTCTATAGAATTTTTCTATTGAAATTCTGCAGAAACTCGACTTTTACTGTACATTCTATTTCTGGAGAAAATTTATATGGACCAGTTCTACAGACCTTGGCCCTGAAGTACAACAGAATTTCAAGACAGGTTCTATAGAACGTCTAAATAAATTTTCTAAAGGTTTTTATGGAACATTTTTGCTGGGAATGAGGAAGAACCTGGCACGATGGGGCATGGCGGATATAGTCAGTGTGCGGCTGCCTCTGGAGCCAAGCTTCGATTTACGGGCTGCACAAGAAAGGTCGTGCCTGATGGAGAAAGCCCAGAAGGTCAAGGCACTGAAATTGTTACAGTGATTTAGCAAATCTACAAATTATGTGGATCTGCTTGAAGAAACAAAAATTCAGCCTCGGGTCCTTCATGTATCAATGTGGAGAAGTCAGTGAGTGGGCAAATCAATGGATAACGAGGTGCGGAGTATGTCATTGGGAGCTGTTGAAGCCACACTGTACCTCCATGTTAATCTCACATTGTACAATAACACAAAATGGACCCTGTGACATAATATAGGCCTAGCAGGGGTTAGCCACACTGTACCTCCAAGTTAATCTCACATTGTACAATAACACAAAATGGACCCTGTGACATAATATAGGCCTAGCAGGGGTTAGCCACACTGTACCTCCATGTTAATCTCACATTGCACAAAAACACAAAATGGACCATGTGACATAATATAGGCTTCGAATGGGTTAGCCACACTGTACCTCCATGTTAATCTATCTCACATTAGACAATAGCACAAAATGGACCATGTGACATAATATAGGCCTAGCATGGGTTAGCCACACTGTACCTCCATGTTAATCTATCTCACATTACACAATAGCACAAAATGGACCATGTGACATAATATAGGCCTAGCATGGGTTAGCCACACTGTACCTCCATGTTAATCTATCTCACATTGCACAAAAACACAAAATGGACCATGTGACATAATATAGGCCTAGCATGGGTTAGCCACACTGTACCTCCATGTTAATCTATCTCACATTACACAATAGCACAAAATGGACCATGTGACATAATATAGGCCTAGCATGGGTTAGCCACACTGTACCTCCATGTTAATCTATCTCACATTACACAATAACACAAAATGGACCATGTGACATAATATAGGCCGAGCATGGGTTAGCCACACTGTACCTCCATGTTAATCTATCTCACATGACACAATAACACAAAATGGACCATGTGACATAATATAGGCCGAGCATGGGTTAGCCACACTGTACCTCCATGTTAATATCACATTGCACAAAAACACAAAATGGACCCTGTGACATAATATAGGCCTCGAATGGGTTAGCCACACTGTACCTCCATGTTAATCTCACATTGCGCAAAAACACAAAATGGACCCTGTGACATAATATATGCCAAGCATGGGTTAGCCACACTGTACCTCCATGTTAATCTCACATTGCACAAAAACACAAAATGGACAATGTGACATAATATAGGCCGAGCATGGGTTTGCCACACTGTACCTCCATGTTAATCTCACATTGCACAAAAACACAAAATGGACCCTGTGACATAATATAGGCCTAGCATGGGTTAGCCACACTGTACCTCCATGTTAATCTCACATTGCGCAAAAACACAAAATGGACCCTGTAACATAATATAGGCCGAGCATGGGTTTGCCACACTGTACCTCCATGTTAATCTCATTGCACAAAAACACAAAATGGACCCTGTGACATAATATAGGCCGAGCATGGGTTCGCCACACTGTACCTCCAGGTTGATCTCACATTGCACAAAAACACAAAATGGACCCTGTGACATAATATAGGCCGAGCATGGGTTCGCCACACTGTACCTCCAGGTTAATCTCACATTGCACAAAAACACAAAATGGACCCTGTGACATAATATAGGCCGAGCATGGGTTAGCCACACTGTACCTCCATGTTAATCTCACATTGCGCAAAAACACAAAATGGAACCTATGACATAATATAGGCCTAGCATGGGTTAGCCACACTGTACCTCCATGTTAAGCTCACATTGTACAAAAACACAAAATGGAACCTGTGACATAAAATAGGCCTAGCATGGGTTAGCCACACTGTACCTCCATGTTAATCTGTCTCACATTGTACAATAACACAAAATGGACTCTGTGACATAATATAGGCCAAGCATGGGTTAGCCACACTGTACCTCCATGTTAATCTCACATTGAACAAAAACACAAAATGGACCCTGTGACATAATATAGGCCGAGCATGGGTTCGCCACACTGTACCTCCAGGTTAATCTCACATTGCACAAAAACACAAAATGGACCCTGTGACATAATATAGGCCGAGCATGGGTTTGCCACACTACCTCCATGTTAATCTCACATTGCACAAAAACACAAAATGGACCCTGTGACATAATATAGGCCTAGCATGGGTTAGCCACACTGTACCTCCATGTTAATCTCACATTGCGCAAAAACACAAAATGGACCCTGTGACATAATATAGGCCGAGCATGGGTTCGCCACACTGTACCTCCATGTTAAGCTCACATTGCGCAAAAACACAAAATGGAACCTGTGACATAATATAGGCCTAGCATGGGTTAGCCACACTGTACCTCCATGTTAAGCTCACATTGTGCAAAAACACAAAATTGAACCTGTGACATAATATAGGCCTAGCATGGGTTAGCCACACTACCTCCATGTTAATCTGTCTCACATTGTACAATAACACAAAATGGACTCTGTGACATAATATAGGCCAAGCATGGGTTAGCCACACTGTACCTCCATGTTAATCTCACATTGCACAAAAACACAGAATGGACCATGTGACATAATATAGGCCGAGCATGGGTTCGCCACACTGTACCTCCAGGTTAATCTCACATTGCACAAAAATACAAAATGGACCCTGTGACATAATATAGGCCTAGCATGGGTTTGCCACACTGTACATCCATGTTAATCTGTCTCATATTGTACAATAACACAAAATGGACTCTGTGGCATAATATAGGCCAAGCATGGGTTAGCCACACTGTACCTCCATGTTAATCTCACATTGCACAAAAACACAAAATGGACCATGTGACATAATATAGGCCTAGAATGGGTTAGCCACACTGTACCTCCATGTTAATCTCACATTACACAATAACACAAAATGGACCCGGTGACATAATATAGGCCTAGCATGGGTTAGCCACACTGTACCTCCATGTTAATCTATCTCACATTGTACAACAACACAAAATGGACCATGCGACATAATATAGGCCTAGAATGTGTTAGCCACACTGTACCTGTGTAGCGGTTACCGCTGGATGCACACAATCGCCTTGCACCGGCCAGAACACGGCCAGACGCGCCTCTCCCGGGCATGGCCGGACTCACTGTTCCCGGGCATGCCCGAACCTCCCGGGCACGCCCGGTCTCGTCTTTCCCGGGCATGCCCGCTCTCGCCTTTCCAGGGCTCGCCCAGAGCGTCCGGGCATGCCCGCTATCGCCTTTTCAGGACTCGCCCAGAGCGTCCGGGCATGCCCGCTATCGCCTTTCCAGGGATCGCCCAGAGCGTCCGGGCATGCCCGCTATCGCCTTTCCAGGGCTCGCCCAGAGCGTCCGGGCATGCCCGCTCTCGCTTTTCCAGTGCTCGTCCAGAGCGCCCGGGCACGCCCAGCCTCGACTTGCCAGGCCGCAGCCAAACACGCCCGGGCAGGTCCAGACTCGCCTTTCCAAGGCTCGCCCTTGACACCCGGGCATGCCCGGTATAGCTTTTGCCGGGCAAACTTCCCGACATAAATGTGTATATATATTGCTGCCCGATAAACGGGCTTGGGAGAATACCTGAGCTGTTTTGTTTCAATAAAGCAACTCGGACGAATTCCGTCTTTGGTCGCGTCAATTCTTTCGACTCGCGTTGGAGCGCAGTTACTTCATTGGTGACCTACCGACATGGATACGGCAGTGACGCTTGAACTGCCTACCTTCTGGGAGGCTCACGCGGCTGTTTGGTTCGCTCAGGCGGACTCTCAGTTCGCCCTGCGAGGCATCACCGCGGACGACACCCGCTTCCACCATGTTGTGGCGGCGCTCGGTTCCGCCACCGCGGCCCGCGCCTTGAGCCTCCTCGAGCACCCGCCGGCTGCTGACAAATACGACGCGCTGAAGACACTCCTCCTCGACGCTTTCGCCCTCTCACCGGCAGCACGCGCACGGCGCCTGCTCGCTCTGCCCGAGCTCGGCGACACGCGCCCGTCCGAGTGCATGGACTATATGCTCTCGTTGCTCGGTGAGCACTCTCCGGATTTTCTGTTCCGCGAGCTGTTCCTTCGCCAGCTGCCTCACCCGGTACGCCTCGCCCTGGCTGGCACGTTGATCACGGATTCCCGCGCCCTCGCCAGGGAAGCCGATAAGATCTCCTCGGCGGGCCAGCACATCGGCGCGGTTACCTGGAGCCCGCCGCCGTCTGAGTCGACGCCCACGACAACCGAGCACCCTGCGCGGGTGGAGGCCGAACTGCCGGTGCAAATGGCGGCCGCCACGCCGCACCGCCCGCTTCCGACACGACGGCCGGGGCCTCCACCTGACCGGGCGTGGTGTTATTACCACGCCAGGTTCGGACACAAGGCCCGGACGTGCCGGCCCCCGTGCACTTTCGGCAGGTCGGGAAACGGCCGGGCCGGTGTTCATTCCCAGCCATGAGCGCCGGCCACTCGGGCAACTTGCTGTTTATTCGGGACAAAGCGTCTGGGCGGCGTTTCCTGTGTGACACCGGCGCCCAACTGAGCGTCATACCCGCCTCCGAGCAGGACAGGCGGGATGCCGTTTGCGGCCCCTCTTTGGTCGCTGCTAATGGCTCGGCCATACTCACTTTCGGCCCAAGCGTCGTCACCCTCTGCTTCGGCAGCCAGCGTTTTCAATGGACTTTTGTGACCGCCTGCGTCCCCATGGCTTTGCTGGGCGCCGACTTCCTCTGCGCGCACGGGCTGCTGGTCGACGTCAAACGTCGTCGCCTTGTCAACGCCGAGACCTTCAGCTCCCTGGCGTGCACGATGAGCAGCTCCGCGCCGACCGAACTGGTGTGCGCCCTCCCGGCAGCGAACGAGTTCGCTCGCCTGCTCGCGGAATTCCCGGCCCTCACGCGGCCGACGTTTTCGGCCGTCGCGGTGCGGCACGGGATCGAGCACCACATACCCACTACGGGCCCGCCGGTCTACGCCAGGGCCCGCCGCCTCGACCCGGCCAAGCTCGCCGTGGCGAAGGCCGAGTTCGACGCTTTGGAGCACCTCGGCATCGTGCGGCGCTCCGATAGCGCGTGGGCCTCGCCACTGCACATCGTGCCAAAGCCGGGGGGTGGATGGCGCCCGTGTGGCGACTACCGCCGTCTCAACGACGCTACCACCCCCGACAGGTACCCGATCCCGCATATTCAGGACTTTTCCGCCCGTTTGGCGGGACGGGTCATCTTTTCGAAAATTGACCTGATACGGGGCTACCACCAGGTACCTGTCCGGGCGGCCGACGTCCCGAAGACGGCCGTCATCACGCCGTTCGGCCTGTTCGAATTTTTGCGGATGCCGTTTGGCCTCAATAACGTGGCCCAGGCGTTCCAGCGCTTGATGGACGGCGTGCTGCGCGACCTGCCGTTTCTTTTCGTCTATCTGGACGATATCCTCGTCGCCAGCACGTCCCGCGCCGAGCACCTCCTCCACCTCCGAACACTGTTCGGTCGCCTCAGCGAGCACGGCTTAATTGTCAACCCGGTCAAATGCCACTTCGGCGCGACGACCGTTGACTTTTTGGGCCACCGCATCACCAAGACCGGGGCCGTGCCGCTGCCGACCAAGGTCGAGGCCATCACCACGTTCCCGCATCCCCGTTCCATCAAGGCCCTCCAAGAGTTCCTCGGCATGGTGAATTTTTATCACCGATTCGTGCCCCGCGCTGCTCAGCTCATGCGGCCCCTTTACGAGGCCCTCCGGGGCAAGCCGGCCAAGCATGACATTGTTTGGTCCGCGGCCATGGACGCGGCCTTCGCCAGCGCCAAACGGGCCCTCGCCGACGCAACGCTGCTGGCTCACCCGGTGCTCAACGCGCCCATTGCCCTCACTACGGACGCCTCCAACTACGCGGTGGGCGCCGTCCATGAGCAATGGGTGGACGGGGTTTGGCAGCCACTCGCTTTTTTCAGCCGGCAACTCCGGCCGAACGAGTTAAACTACAGCACGTTCGACCGCGAGCTGCTCGGGCTATTCCTGGCCATTCGCCATTTCCGACACCTCCTGGAGGGCCGCCCGTTCACGGCTTTCGTCGACCACAAGCCGTTGGTCTACGCAATGGCTAAGGTCACGGAGCCGTGGTCGGCCCGCCAGCAGCGCCACCTCTCCGCCGTGTCGGAGTTCACCACGGACATCCGGCACGTTGCCGGCAAAGACAACGCCGTGGCCGACTGTCTTTCTCGGGCCAGCGCGAACGCGGTCCACCTCGGCGTGGACTTCGCGCTCATGGCGGCCGACCAGACCACCGACGCCTCGGTGCAGGCACTCCGTGCGGCGGACACGGGCCTCCGCCTGGCCGACATTCCCTTCGCGGGCACCGTCCTGCTCTGCGACGTCTCCCAGGGCCAGCCTCGCCCTATCGTGCCCGTTTCCTGGCAGCGCCGCATCTTCGCCTCCATCCACGGCCTTTCTCACCCGGGCCGGAAAGCTTCTCAGAAGCTGGTGTCGGCGCGTTTCGTCTGGCACGGCCTTCGACGAAACATCCGCGACTGGGCCAACGCCTGCACGGCCTGCCAGCGGGTCAAGGTCCACCGCCACACCCAGGCCCCGCTGGCACCTTTCGCCGTGCCTGAACGGCGTTTCGACCACGTCCACGTGGACCTGCTGGGTCCCCTGCCCCCCTCGCGGGGGTTCACCCACCTGCTCACCATGGTGGACAGGACCACCAGGTGGCCGGAGGCCATGCCCCTCGCCTCCACCACCACCGCCGACGTGGCGCAGGCGTTCATCGCCACCTGGGTCGCGCGCTTCGGCGCACCAGCGGACATCTCGCCCGACCGTGGCCCACAGTTCGCGTCTGAGCTTTGGGGCGCGGTCGCCCGTTCGTTGGGGGTCACGCTGCACCGCACCACGGCCTACCACCCCCAAGCCAACGGGTTGTGCGAGCGGTTTCACCGCTCCATGAAGGCCGCACTCATGGCCGGCCTTCAGGACGACGGTTGGGCCGACCGGCTGCCGTGGGTCCTTTTGGGGCTTCGCACGGCCCCCAAGGAAGACCTCTAGGCGTCCGCCGCCGAGCTCGTCTACGGCCAGCCGCTCCGTGTCCCGGGCGAATTCGTGCCCGACGCTACCAGTCCCTGGTCCGCCGCTCGCCAGCGCTCGGACCTCCAGGAGGCCGCCCGACGATTTGCCCCCGTGCCGACGTCCCGCCACGGTGGCCCCCAGTCCTACGTCCCCTCGGCGCTTCGCACAGCGGAGTACGTCTTTGTGCATCATGACGCGCACCGGGGGCCACTCCGGCCGCCGTACGACGGGCCCTTCCGGGTCCTGCGACGGGGCGACAAGTCTTTCATCGTCGACTTCGGCGGCCGGCCGGACCGGATTTCTGTGGACCACCTCAAACCGGCACACATGGACGTCGACAGACCACCACGGTTGGCCCTTCCTCCGCGGCGAGGCCGCCCCCCGTCCACAGTTCCCCCCGCTCGACCACCCACCACCACGTCGGACCCCTCCCCACGACCCTCCAGGAGTCGCTTCGGCCAGGTCATCCGGACCCCCCTTAAATTGACCCTGCCGGTGCAGGTCGATTCTGGAGGGGCGTGTGTAGCGGTTACCGCTGGATGCACACAATCGCCTTGCACCGGCCAGAACACGGCCAGACGCGCCTCTCCCGGGCATGCCCGGACTCACTGTTCCCGGGCACGCCCGAACCTCCCGGACACGCCCGGTCTCGTCTTTACCGGGCATGCCCGCTCTCGCCTTTCCAGGGCTCGCCCAGAGCGTCCGGGCATGCCCGCTATCGCCTTTTCAGGGCTCGCCCAGAGCGTCCGGGCATGCCCGCTATCGCCTTTCCAGGGCTCGCCCAGAGCGTCCGGGCATGCCCGCTATCGCCTTTCCAGGGCTCGCCCAGAGCGTCCGGGCATGCCTGCTCTCGCTTTTCCAGTGCTCGTCCAGAGCGCCCGGGCACGCCCAGCCTCGACTTGCCAGGCCGCAGCCAAACACGCCCGGGCAGGTCCAGACTCGCCTTTCCAAGGCTCGCCCTTGACACCCGGGCATGCCCGGTATAGCTTTTGCCGGGCAACCTTCCCGACATAAATGTGTATATATATTGCTGCCCGATAAACGGGCTTGGGAGAATACCTGAGCTGTTTTGTTTCAATAAAGCAACTCGGACGAATTCCGTCTTTGGTCGCGTCAATTCTTTCGACTCGCGTTGGAGCGCAGTTCCTTCACCTCCATGTTAATCTCACATTGTTCAAAGACACAAAATGGACCCTGCGACATAATATAGGCCTAGAGTGGGTTAGCCACACTGCACCTCCATGTTAATCTATCTCACATTGCACAATAACACAAAATGGACCCTGTGATATAATATAGGCCGAGAGTGGGTTAGCCACACTGTACCTCCATGTTAATCTATCTCACATTGTACAATAACACAAAATGGACCCTGTGACATAATATAGGCCGAGAGTGGGTTAGCCACAATGTACCTCCATGTTAATCTATCTCACATTGTACAATAACACAAAATGGACCCTGTGACATAATATAGGCCTAGCATGGGTTAGCTACACTGTACCTCTATGTTAATCTCACATTGCACAAAAACACAAAATGGACCATGTGACATAATATAGGCCTAGCATGGGTTAGCCACACTGTACCTCCATGTTAATCTATCTCACATTACACAATAACACAAAATGGACCATGTGACATAATATAGGCCTAGCATGGGTTAGCCACACTGTACCTCCATGTTAATCTATCTCACATTACACAATAACACAAAATGGACCATGTGACATAATATAGGCCGAGCATGGGTTAGCCACACTGTACCTCCATGTTAATCTATCTCACATTACACAATAACACAAAATGGGCCATGTGACATAATATAGGCCGAGCATGGGTTAGCCACACTGTACCTCCATGTTAATATCACATTGCACAAAAACACAAAATGGACCCTGTGACATAATATAGGCCTCGAATGGGTTAGCCACACTGTACCTCCATGTTAATCTCACATTGCGCAAAAACACAAAATGGACCACAACAACAACAACATGCATTTTAAAACCCTGTGACATAATGTGACATAATATATGCCATAATATAGGCCGAGCATGGGTTCGCCACACTGTACCTCCATGTTAATCTCACATTGCACAAAAACACAAAATGGACCCTGTGACATAATATAGGCCTAGCATGGGTTAGCCACACTGTACCTCTATGTTAATCTCACATTGCACAAAAACACAAAATGGACCCTGTGACATAATATAGGCCGAGCATGGGTTAGCCACACTGTACCTCCATGTTAAGCTCACATTGTGCAAAAACACAAAATGGAACCTGTGACATAATATAGGCCTAGCATGGGTTAGCCACACTGTACCTCCATGTTAAGCTCACATTGTGCAAAAACACAAAATGGAACCTGTGACATAATATAGGCCTAGCATGGGTTAGCCACACTGTACCTCCATGTTAATCTGTCTCACATTGTACAATAACACAAAATGGACTCTGACATAATATACGCCAAGCATGGGTTAGCCACACTGTACCTCCATGTTAATCTCACATTGCACAAAAACACAAAATGGACCCTGTGACATAATATAGGCCTAGAGTGGGTTAGCCACACTGTACCTCCATGTTAATCTATCTCACATTGTACAATAACACAAAATGGACCCTGTGACATAATATAGGCCGAGCATGGGTTCGCCACACTGTACCTCCAGGTTAATCTCACATTGCACAAAAAGATAAAATGGACCCTGTGACAGAATATAGGCCGAGAGTGGGTTAGCCACACTGTACCTCCATGTTAATCTATCTCACATTGTACAATAACACAAAATGGACCATGTGACATAATATAGACCGAGAGTGGGTTAGCCACATTGTACCTCCATGTTAATCTATCTCACATTGTACAATAACACAAAATGGACCCTGTGACATAATATAGGCCTAGAATGGGTTAGCCACAATGTACCTCCATGTTAATCTATCTCACATTGTACAATAACACAAAATGGACCCTGTGACATAATATAGGCCTAGCATGGGTTAGCCACACTGTACCTCTATGTTAATCTCACATTGCACAAAAACACAAAATGGACCATGTGACATAATATAGGCCTAGCATGGGTTAGCCACAGTGTACCTCCATGTTAATCTCACATTGCGCAAAAACACAAAATGGACCCTGTGACATAATATAGGCCTAGCACGGGTTAGCCACACTGTACCTCCATGTTAATCTATCTCACATTGTACAAAAACACAAAATGGACACTGTGACATAATATAGGCCGAGCATGGGTTTGCCACAATGTACCTCCATGTTAATCTCACATTGCGCAAAAACACAAAATGGACTCTGTGACATAATATAGGCCAAGCATGGGTTAGCCACACTGTACCTCCATGTTAATCTCACATTGCGCAAAAACACAAAATGGACCCTGTGACATAATATAGGCCAAGCATGGGTTAGCCACACTGTACCTCCATGTTAATCTCACATTGCACAAAAACACAAAATGGACCATGTGACATAATATAGGCCGAGCATGGGTTTGCCACACTGTACCTCCATGTTAATCTCACATTGCACAAAAACACAAAATGGACCCTGTGACAAAATATAGGCCGAGCATGGGTTCGCCACACTGTACCTCCATGTTAATCTTACATTGCACAAAAACACAAAATGGACCCTGTGACATAATATAGGCCTAGCATGGGTTAGCCACACTGTACCTCCATGTTAAGCTCACATTGCGCAAAAACACAAAATGGAACCTGTGACATAATATAGGCCTAGCATGGGTTAGACACACTGTACCTCCATGTTAAGCTCACATTGCGCAAAAACACAAAAAGGAAACCTGTGACATAATATAGGCCAAGCATGGGTTAGCCACACTGTACCTCCATGTTAATCTGTCTCACATTGTACAATAACACAAAATGGACTCTGTGACATAATATAGGCCAAGCATGGGTTAGCCACACTACCTCCATGTTAATCTCACATTGCACAAAAACACAAAATGGACCCTGTGACATAATGTAGGCCGAGCATGGGTTAGCCACACTGTACCTCCATGTTAATCTCACATTGCACAAAAACACAAAATGGACCATGTGACATAATATAGGCCTAGAATGGGTTAGCCACACTGTACCTCCATGTTAATCTATCTCACATTACACAATAACACAAAATGGACCACGTGACATAATATAGGCCTGGAATGGGTTAGCCACACTGTACCTCCATGTTAATCTGTCTGACATTGTACAACAACACAAAATGGACCCTGCAACATAATATAGGCCTAGAATGGGTTAGCCACACTGTACCTCCATGTTAATCTATCTCAAATTGTACAACAACACAAAATGGACCCTGCAACATAATATAGGCCTAGAATGGGTTAGCCACACTGTACCTCCATGTTAATCTATCTCACATTGTACAATAACACAAAATGGACCATGTGACATAATATAGGCCTGGAATGGGTTAGCCACACTGTACCTCCATGTTAATCTATCTCACATTGTACAACAACACAAAATGGACCATGTGACATAATATAGGCCTAGAATGGGTTAGCCACACTGTACCTCCATGTTAATCTATCTCACATTGTACAATAACACAAAATGGACCATGTGACATAATATAGGCCTGGAATGGGTTAGCCACACTGTACCTCCATGTTAATCTATCTCACATTGTACAACAACACAAAATGGACCATGCGACATAATATAGGCCTAGAATGGGTTAGCCACACTGCACCTCCATGTTAATCTATCTCACATTGTACAATAACACAAAATGGACCATGTGACATAATATAGGCCTGGAATGGGTTAGCCACACTGTACCTCCATGTTAATCTATCTCACATTGCACAACAACACAAAATGGACCCTGCAACATAATATAGGCCTAGAATTGGTTAGCCACACTGTACCTCCATGTTAATCTATCTCACATTGTACAATAACACAAAATGGACAATGTGACATAATATACGCCTAGAGTGGGTTAGCCACACTGTACCTCCATGTTAATCTATCTCAAATTGTACAATAACACAAAATGGACCCTGTGACATAATATAGGCCTCGGATGGGTGAGCCACACTGTACCTCCATGATAATCTATCTCACATTGTACAATAACACAAAATGGACCCTGCAACATAATATAGGCCCAGAGTGGGTTAGTCACACTGTACCTCCATGTTAATCTATCTCACATTGTACAATAACACAAAATGGACCCTGTGACATAATATAGGCCTGGAATGGGTTAGCCACACTGCACCTCCATGTTAATCTATCTCACATTGTACAATAACACAAAATGGACCCTGTGACATAATATAGGCCTGGAATGGGTTAGCCACACTGTACCTCCATGTTAATCTATCTCACATTGTACAATGACACAAAATGGACCCTGTTGAAGGAGCCCGGGCTCCAGCATGATATGGACAAAAGGATGGCAAGGCACAAACTCGTCCGAGAAGATGTTTATTCGTAAAACCAACTCGGGAACACTGTAACACTAAATAGCCCGTTTATCGGGCTGCCTTATATAGCAAAACCAAAAACCCGAAACCGAAACCGAAAGCCACGCCTCTCAAGCGAGGCGTGCTTCGGTGGTCACGTGATCCACAGGTGTAGCTCATTATACCCGTACGCGCGGCACGCTTTGGCGGTCACGTGACCAGCCACTCTGGCGCCGGGGATCCCCGCCGGTGACGTCACCGGCTGGAGCAAGGAGATTCTGATGCCGGTCTTGCTTGGGGGACCCATGGGTCGCTACACACGCCCCCCCAGAATGGACTTGGTCCAGGGAGGTGAACCTGAGGGGGGTCCGGATGACCCAACCGAAATGACCCCTGGCCAGTCGCGGGGGGGGGGGGGGGCGGTGTGGTGGTGGGTGGTCGGACGGGGGGTGCAGGCAGGGGGGGTCCCGAGGGGCCGGGCAAGTCCTCGGGGGAGGCTGCCGAGGTTCCTTGCGGGCCTCCCGAGGTTGCAGTTCGCGGGTGCAGTGCCGAGATGGCTCGAGCGGTGCACGCGAAAAGCGGGTGAGCCAACCGAGGGGCTGGTCCAGGCCTCGGGGGAGGCTGCCAAGGTTCCTCGCGGGCCTCCCGAGGATGCGGGGCTGGTCAAGGCCTCGGGGGATGCAGTGGACTGGGGGCGGCCGAGGGGCCGGGCAAGTCCTCGGGGGAGGCTGCCGAGGTTCCTCGCGGGCCTCCCGAGGTTGCAGTGCGCGGGGGCAGTGCCGAGAAGGCTCGAGCGGTGCACGCGAAAAGCGGGTGGTCCAACCGAGGGGCTGGTCCAGGCCTCGGGGGAGGCTGCCGAGGTTCCTCGCGGGCCTCCCGAGGATGCGGGGCTGGTCAAGGCCTCGGGGGATGCAGTGGACGGGGGGCAGCCGAGGGGCCGGGAAAGTCCTCGGGGGAGACTGCCGAGGTTCCTCGCGGGCCTCCCGAGGTTGCAGTGCGCGGGGGCAGTGCCGAGAAGGCTCGAGCGGTGCACGCGAAAAGTGGGTGAGCCAACCGAGGGGCTGGTCCAGGCCTCGGGGGAGGCTGCCGAGGTTCCTCGCGGGCCTCCCGAGGTTGCAGTGTGCGGGGGCGACGAAGCGGCCGTGCCGCGAACGTCAGTGCGCGCGAAGGTGACGAAGCAGCCGTTCTGCCAATGTCAGTGCGCGCGAAGGTGACGAAGCAGCCGTGCCTTCGGAGGGTCTTAGAATAGCTTCGCCCCTCCGGTCGTAGAGGAGGAGCCGAGCGCGGTGCGCGAACCTCATAGTCATGGGCGTCGGTGTTTCCGAAACTCCGGCATTTCGAAACCGCGTTCGAAACTGCGCCCGAAGCCGTGCGGGAGAAGCCGGCGTCACCAGCCTAGGTGGCTGCCCTGGCTAGGGCGTGCTCGCCGTGTCCGTTCGCAGCCCCCACATCCGTGGGGGGGCAGTCGGGGTTGCGTGTTCAAATTCGGGGTCACCAGTGAAGGAGTCCGGGCTCCAGCATGATACGGACAAAAGGATGGCAAGGCACAAACTCGTCCGAGAAGATGTTTATTCGTAAAACCAACTCGGGAACACTGTAACACTAAAAAGCCCGTTTATCGGGCTGTCTTATAAAGCAAAACCAAAAACCCGAAAGCGAAAGCGAAAGCCAGCCTCTCAAGCGAGGCGTGCTTCGGTGGTCATGTGATCCACAGGTGTAGCTCATTATACCCGCACGCGCGGCACGCTTTGGCGGTCACGTGACCAGCCACTCTGGCGCCGGGGATCCCCGCCGGTGACGTCACCGGCTGGAGCAAGGAGATTCTGATGCCGGTCTTGCTTGGGGGACCCATGGGTCGCTACACTGTGACATAATATAGGCCCAGAGTGGGTTAGCCATTCTGATATATCACAGCCATTTTAAACTTTGGTTTCGATTTTTTAGCCAAAAAGGTGATTACGTTAAGGAAGTTCGAGAGTGTTTGGCGATTTCCCATTTTAATCTCTGTGAGCGTCACAAGATAAATCACGTGAATTTCGATCATCACGTGGATTATACTCAAAATGACAGGTCGTAGTTTCAGAAATTTATGATTTGGCTTCAAATCTATCCAATTGAACTTGTTTGTGGGGAAAAAAGAAAACAAACAACATTACAACTTCATTTGGTGTTATTCTATTCGAGCAAGGCCTCAGTGTGCTTGAGGAAAATGGTGGCGGTGCAGAAGATTCATAATTTGTCTCCAATTGGGTAAAGTTAACATTTTGTACAAATCATCAAAACTATTTGATGCGAATAATGGGATAACAGGTGGAAGCAACAAGTAAGGGAAAGGTTAACAGGTGGAAGCAACAAGTAAGGGAAAGGTTAACAGGTGGAAGCAACAAGTAAGGGAAAGTTTAACAGGTGGAAGTAACAAGTAAGGGAAAGGTTAACGGGTGGAAGCAACAAATAAGGGAAAGGTTAACAGGTGGAAGTGTTACAGATTCATCACTTCCGTTGTGGTGGTTTTCATCCACTGTAAACATTTTTTGATTCCATGTACTATTATTGTTTTCAAAAGGCTTATTGTTTATGAACTGTTTTCAAAAGGTGAAAAAGTTAGAGTTAAAAGAAACTGGAAACCGGATCGGGAACCGGACGACGAAGAGGAAGAAGAGAAAAAAAAGAAGGCGGAGCGAGTGAGTTCGACAAGAAAGCCGAGCTGATTTGAGGTCTGGAGCAAACGTTGACGAACGGAGGTCACTAGCGAACTTCGGGTTTCCCGGGAACGGGATTCTTGCAACAGAGTTGTTATCGCTGTGACAGATCAACCTGCGTGTCAGGCTTTTGGCGGTGGATTCCGAGGAGAATCATCGTCGGGCCATTATGCCTCGAGAACGGGCCGTCGGCCATTTTGACTCACACGCTTTACGTATCGCGCAAGGTCTTTGCTTCGCTTCAGCCGTTTTCACCGCATTCAGACGTATCTGGTGTGTGTGTGTGCAACGTGGATTTTGAAGGTAAATCTGCGGTTCGCCGACTGTGAGCCGTGAAACGTCCATACCCGAGGGTGTGATTTCCCAGTCGCCTGGAGGGCGCCTTTGGATTTCCCAGTCGCCTTGAGGGCACCTTTGCGCAGCTATGGCCGCGTAACTGTGACTGTCATCCGAACAGGATTCTGGTCTCGATTAGACATCGTTCTGACGATCGCTGGAGCGGATCGACTTTGGCTTGAAACCGGAATCAACTTTGGTTTGAAGTCGGGAAAGAGACATTGGGAATGTTCTTGTTTCACTCACTTGGAGCACAGTGAGTTATATATTACGAAACTGATGGTACCATCATAGTATATATATATTGATTGTACTTTTGATTACTATTATTGTTGTACTGTTATTCTTGTGTGATCTTAATAATACAATATTTGTTTGTTGGTAACAATTGGTGTGGTTTAACCATTGATCTTTGACATACAGAATAACACATTTTTCTACCGTGACTCCTCTCGGGGCTCGGAGGTACACCGTGACCAGGGGATCGGGGAGGAGCACGTAACAGAAATCAAAAAATAATGGAAAGGATAATAGGTGGAAGCAACAAGTAAGGGAAAGGTTAACAGGTGGAAGCAACAAATAAGGGAAAGGATAACAGGTGGAAGCAACAAGTAAGGAAAGGTTAACAGGTGGAAGCAACAAGTAGGGGAAAGTGAAACAGATGGAAGCAACAAATAAGGGAAAGGTTAACAGGTGGAAACAACAAGCAAGGGAAATGATAATAGGTGGAAGCAACAAGTAAGGGAAAGGTTAACAGGTGGAAGCAACAAGTAAGGGAAAGGTTAACAGGTGGAAGCAACAAATAAGGGAAAGGATAATAGGTGGAAGCAACAAGTAAGGGAAAGGTTAACAGGTGGAAGCAACAAGTAAGGGAAAGGTTAACAGGTGGAAGCAACAAATAAGGGAAAGGTTAACAGGTGGAAACAACAAGCAAGGGAAATGATAATAGGTGGAAGCAACAAGTAAGGGAAAGGTTAACAGGTGGAAGCAACAAGTAAGGGAAAGGTTAACAGCTGGAAGCAACAAGCAAGTGAAAGTGAAACAGATGGAAGCAACAAGTAAGGGAAAGGTTAACAGATGGAAGCAACGAGCAGGTGAAAGTGAAACAGATGAAGCAACAAATAAGGGAAAGGATAACAGGTGGAAGCAACAAGTAAGGGAAAGGTTAACAGCCGGAAGCAACAAATAAGGGAAAGGATAACAGGTGGAAGCAACAAGTAAGGGAAAGGTTAACAGCTGGAAGCAACAAGTAAGGGAAAGGTTAACAGCTGGAAGCAACAAGTAAGGGAAAGGTTAACAGCTGGAAGCAACAAGTAAGGGAAAGGTTAACAGCTGGAAGCAACGAGCAAGTGAAAGTGAAACAGATGGGAGCAACAAATAAAGGAAAGGATAACAGGTGGAAGCAACAAGTAAGGGAAAGGTTAACAGCTGGAAGCAACAAATAAGGGAAAGGATAACAGGTGGAAGCAACAAGTAAGAGAAAGGTTAACAGCTGGAAGCAACAAGTACGGGAAAGGTTAACAGCTGGAAGCAACAAGTAAGGGAAAGGTTAACAGCTGGAAGCAACAAGTAAGGGAAAGGTTAACAGCTGGAAGCAACAAGTAAGGGAAAGTGAAACAGATAGAAGCAACAAGTAAGGGAAAGGATAACAGGTGGAAGCAACAAATAAGGGAAAGTTTAACAGCTGGAAGCAACGAGCAAGTGAAAGTGAAACAGATGGAAGCAACAAGTAAGGGAAAGGATAACAGGTGGAAGCAACAAATAAGGGAAAGGTTAACAGCTGGAACCAACAATTAAGGGAAAGGTTAACAGCTGGAACCAACAATTAAGGGAAGGGTTAACAAGTGGAAGCAACAAATAAGGGAAAGGTTAACAGCTGGAACCAACAATTAAGGGAAAGGTTAACAAGTGGAAGCAACTAGTAAGGGAAATGACAACAGGTGGAAGCAACAAGTCAGGGAAATGATAACAGGTGGAAGAAAGCAAGGTAGTCAGGGCCCTTAGGGATATTTTTGTTCAAATTCTTCCGAAAGCATCAAATTTGGCGCAGATGTTGCCCATGCCATACTCTTTCGATTTTTGACGGGCGCCAAGGGCGGTATGATCCGGGGACCATACCGGTCCATCCCGCCATGTCACCTGACCTATGAGGTCATAATTAGGATATGCATCCAATCACATGGCGTACTATAAGTGGTCAAAGTTCAAAATGAATCGATCGAAAAATGAAGGCAGGGATCCATTTTTAAGGTTTTCATAAAACCAATATGGCCGCCAGGTCACATGACCTATGACGTCATATTTATGACATGTATACAATCATGTATACATGAACCCGGATCATGATCGCACAAAAATTAAACACAAGGATATGGCATACAGTTCATAAAACATCAAAATCCGTACCTTTGTAATTAGACCGATGAACTGCATATGCCTGAAAATTAGGAAATAGACATGTAAATATTTCCTCTAATTGTCAAAAATAAGGTCAGAGTTCGATTACCCAACCCAGAAACATAAAATGGTGAACCTCGCGTAAATCTTGACAAAAAACTCAAAAACCGACATGTTTGACTCAAAAATGACCTTTAAGATGACCTTGAGGGTTGACTTTGACCTCGAATCATCAAAATAACATCATAATTGGATTCCTCGACCTCGAAAACCCCTGAAAAGTGGTATCATACATGATTCCAACCCTTTTGGTTATTTAACTGATTTTCCTCTAATCCGGGTGGCGGCCATTTAGTATTTCGCCAATATGGGGCCCCCCGGAGGGGGGGGGGGGGGGGCGCCCGTCTTGGCGCCCGTCAAAAATCGAAAGAGTATGGCATGGGCAACATCTGGGCCAAATTTGGTGCTTTTGGAAGAATTTGAACCAAACGGCCCCAAAATATCCCTAAGGGCCCTGACTAAGGCAAGGTTGTGGCAGGAAAAACAGTAGAGATGTTTAAACTGGACTTAGATAGGTACCTTGAGACATTGGGGATGGAGGTGTACATGGACAATGGCCAGACAGGTGTTATATAGATGAGGGATGGTGTTGTAGAGATGGTGTTATAGAGATGGTGTTATAGAGATGGTGTTATAGAGATGGTGTTGTAGAGATGGTGTTGTAGAGATGGTGTTATAGAGATGGTGTTATAGAGATGGTGTTATAGAGATGTTGTAGAGCTGATGTTATAGAGATGGTGTTATAGAGATGGTGTTGTAGAGATGGTGTTGTAGAGATGGTGTTATCGAGATGGTGTTGTAGAGATGGTGTTATAGAGATGGTGTTGTAGAGATGGTGTTGTAGAGATGGTGTTATCGAGATGGTGTTGTAGAGATGGTGTTGTAGAGATGGTGTTATAGAGATGGTGTTGTCGAGATGGTGTTATAGAGATGGTGTTGTAGAGATGGTGTTATAGAGGTGGTGTTGTAGAGATGGTGTTATAGAGATGGTGTTATAGAGATGGTGTTGTAGAGATGGTGGTATAGAGATGATGTTATAGAGATGATGTTATAGAGATGATGTTATAGAGATGGTGTTATAGAGATGGTGTTACAGAGATGGTGTTATAGTGATGGTGTTATAGAGGTGGTGTTATAGAGGTGGTGTTATAGAGATGGTGTTATATATATGGTGTTATAGAGATGGTGTTATAGAGATGGTGTTATAGAGATGGTGTTATAGAGATGATGTTATAGAGATGATGTTATGGAGATGGTGTTATAGAGATGGTGTTATAGAGATGGTGTTGTAGAGATGGTTATAGAGATGATGTTATAGAGGTGGTGTTATAGAGATGGTGTTATAGAGATGGTGCTATAGAGATGGTGCTATAGAGATGGTGTTATAGAGATGGTGTTATAGAGATGATGTTATAGAGAGGATGTTATAGAGATGGTGTTATAGAGATGGTGTTATAGAGATGATGTTATAGAGGTGATGTTATAGAGATGGTGTTATAGAGATGATGTTATAGAGGTGGTGTTATAGAGATGGTGTTATAGAGATGGTGTTGTAGGGATGGTGTGATAGAGATGGTGTTATAGAGATGGTGTTATAGAGATGGTGTTACAGAGGTGGTGTTATAGAGATGATGTTGTAGAGATGATGTTGTGGAGATGGTGTTATAGAGATGGTGTTGAAGAGATGGTGTTATAGAGACGGTGTTATAGAGATGGTGTTATAGAGATGGTGCTATAGAGATGGTGTTTATAGAGATGGTGTTATAGAGATGGTGTTATAGAGATTGTGTTATAGAGATGGTGTTATAGAGATGGTGTTGTAGAGATGGTGTTATAGAGATGGTGTTATAGAGATGGTGTTATGGAGATGGTGTTATGGAGATGGTGTTATAGAGATGGTGTTATAGGGATGGTGTTATAGGGATGGTGTTATAGAGATGGTGTTATAGAGATGGTGTTATAGAGATGGTGTTGTAGAGATGGTGTTATAGAGATGGTGTTATAGAGATGGTGTTATAGAGATGGTGTTATAGAGATGGTGTTATCGAGATGGTGTTGTAGAGATGGTGTTGTAGAGATGTTGTAGAGCTGATGTTATAGAGCTGATGTTATAGAGATGGTGTTATAGAGATGGTGTTATAGAGATGGTGTTGTAGAGATGGTGTTGTAGAGATGTAGAGCTGATGTTATAGAGATGGTGTTATAGAGATGGTGTTATAGAGATGGTGTTGTAGAGATGGTGTTGTAGAGATGGTGTTGTAGAGATGGTGTTATCGAGATGGTGTTATCGAGATGGTGTTGTAGAGATGGTGTTATTGAGATGGTGTTGTAGAGATGGTGTTATAGAGATGGTGTTATAGAGATGGTGTTGTCGAGATGGTGTTGTAGAGATGGTGTTATAGAGGTGGTGTTGTAGAGATGGTGTTATAGAGATGGTGTTGTAGAGATGGTGTTGTAGAGATGGTGTTATAGAGATGGTGTTATAGAGATGGTGTTATAGAGATGGTGTTGTAGAGATGGTGTTGGAGAGATGGTGTTGTAGAGATGGTGTTATCGAGATGGTGTTATTGAGATGGTGTTATTGAGATGGTGTTGTAGAGATGGTGTTATAGAGATGGTGTTATAGAGATGGTGTTGTCGAGATGGTGTTGTAGAGATGGTGTTATAGAGGTGGTGTTGTAGAGATGGTGTTATAGAGATGGTGTTATAGAGATGGTGTTGTAGAGATGGTGGTATAGAGATGATGTTATAGAGATGATGTTATAGAGATGGTGTTATAGAGATGGTGTTATAGAGATGGTGTTATAGAAATGGTGTTATAGAAATGGTGTTATAGAGATGGTGTTATAGAGATGATGTTATAGAGATGATGTTATGGAGATGGTGTTATAGAGATGGTGTTGTAGAGATGGTGTTGTAGAGATGGTTATAGAGATGATGTTATAGAGGTGGTGTTATAGAGATGGTGTTATAGAGATGGTGCTATAAAGATGGTGCTATAGAGATGGTGTTATAGAGATGGTGTTATAGAGATGATGTTATAGAGAGGATGTTATAGAGATGGTGTTATAGAGATGGTGTTATATAGATGATGTTATCGAGATGGTGTTATAGAGATGATGTTATAGAGGTGGTGTTATAGAGATGGTGTTATAGAGATGGTGTTGTAGGGATGGTGTTATAGAGATGGTGTTATAGAGATGGTGTTGTAGAGATGGTGTTATAGAGATGGCGTTATAGAGATGGTGTTATAGAGATGATGTTATAGAGGTGGTTTTATAGAGATGGTGTTGTAGAGATGGTGTTATAGAGATGGTGTTATAGAGATGGTGTTATAGAGATGGTGTTTTAGAGATGATGTTATAGAGATGATGTTATGGAGACGGTGTTATGGAGATGGTGTTGTAGAGATGATGTTATAGAGATGGTGTTATCGAGATGGTGTTATCGAGATGGTGTTGTAGAGATGGTGTTATAGAGATGGTGTTATCGCGATGGTGTTATCGAGATGGTGTTATAGAGATGGTGTTAAAGAGATGTGTTATCGGGATTGTGTTATAGAGATGGTGTTATCGGGATTGTGTTATAGAGATGGTGTTATAGAGATGGGGGTGATGTTGTAGAGATGGTGTTATCGGGATTGTGTTATAGAGATGGTGTTATAGAGATGGTGTTAAAGAGATGGTGTTATCGGGATTGTGTTATAGAGATGGTGCTATCGAGATGGTGTTATAGAGATGGTGTTATGGAGATGGTGTTAAAGAGATGGTGTTATCGGGATTGTGTTATAGAGATGGTGTTAAAGAGATGGGGGATGGTGTTATAGAGATGGTGTTATAGAGATGGTGTTATAGAGATGGTGTTATAGAGATGGTGTTATCGAGATGGTGTTATAGAGATGGTGTTAAAGAGATGGTGTTATCGGGATTGTGTTGTAGAGATGGTGTTAAAGAGATGGGGGATGGTGTTATAGAGATGGTGTTATCGGGATTGTGTTATAGAGATGGTGTTACAGAGTTGTTCCCATTGTTGTCCTACCTTTATATGCGATGCTCATTCATGGCGTTCTCCTCTTTTGTCCTATTGTTGTCCTTCCTTTGTTTGTGATGCTCGTTCATGGCATTATCATATATATGCCAACATTGTTTTGATGGACCTGAACCGTACACCTGTTTGGATACACCTGTGTTTGGATACACCTGCGTCTCTCCCCATCTTGTCTCCCGCTCCCTTTATTGTTTTACGTGTCCGTTTTTTTGTTGTGTTTTATGTGCCAATATGTGTTTGACGTGCTAGCTCTTAAACGAGCCTCGATCGAGTATACAAAAAAACAAAAAAAAACAAAAAAAAAACGAGAATTAACTTCTATTCCTCAAACTTGATGCCCGTTCAGCCTCAGCAATAAATTTTGCCCAAATACCAGAAACTCTTCGATCTCGTTAAGGACACAGAGAAGGACTCCTCGCTCGACCCTCCAATTTACCGTCCTCTTCATTGTTGTAGATGGCTCTGAACTTGATAACATTATTCGACCAATGAACTCTCACACATGCTGGAATAAGATGGGGGAAGCATCTGAAAGAACACTTCGCTGCCTACCTGAACATGCGCGTTTGCTATTCCTAAATGTGGGGGTTTCCTAAATATGCGGGTTTCCTAATTGTGGATGTTTCCTAAATGTGGATGTTTCCTAATTGTGGATGTTTCCTAAATATGGATGTTTCCTAAATGTGGATGTTTCCTAAATGTGGGGTTTCCTAAATGTGGGGTTTCCTAAATGTGGGGTTTCCTAAATGTGGATGTTTCCTAAATGTCGGGTTTCTTAAATGTGGGGTTTCCTAAATGTGGGCGTTTCCTAATTGTGGATGTTTCCTAAATGTGGATGTTTCCTAAATGTGGGGTTTCCTAAATGTGGGGTTTTCTAAATGTGGGGTTTCCTAAATGTGGGGTTTCCTAATTGTGGGGTTTCCAAAATGTGGGGTTTCCTAAATGTGGGGTTTCCTAAATGTGGGGTTTCTTAAATGTAGGGGTTTCCTAAATGTGGGGTTTACTAAATGTGGGGTTTCCTAAATGTGTGGTTTCCTAATTGTGGGTGTTTCCTAATTGTGGGTGTTTCCTAAATGTGGGGTTTCCTAAATGTGGGGGTTCCTAAATGTGGTGTTTCCTAAATGCAGGGGTTTCCTAATTGTGGGTGTTTCCTAAATGTGGGGTTTCCTAAATGTGGTGTTTCCTAAATGTGGGGTTTCCTAAATGTGGGGTTTCCTAATTGTGGGTGTTTCCTAAATGTGGGGTTTCCTAAATGTGGTGTTTCCTAAATGCGGGGGTTTCCTAATTGTGGGTGTTTCCTAAATGTGGGGTTTCCTAAATGTGGGGTTTCCTAAATGTGGGCGTTTCCTAATTGTGGATGTTTCCTAAATGTGGGGTTTCCTAAATGTGGGGTTTCCTAAATGTAGGGGTTTCCTAAATGCGGGGGTTTCCTAATTGTGGGTGTTTCCTTAATGTGGGGTTTCCTAAATGTGGGGTTTCCTAAATGTAGGGGTTTCCTAAATGTGGGGTTTCCTAAATGTGGGGTTTCCTAAGTGTGGGCGTTTCCTAATTGTGGATGTTTCCTAATTGTGGGTGTTTCCTAAATGTGGGGTTTCCTAAATGTGGGGTTTCCTAAATGTAGGGGTTTCCTAAATGTGGTGTTTCCTAAATGCGGGGGTTTCCTAATTGTGGGTGTTTCCTAAATGTGGGGTTTCCTAAATGTGGGGTTTCCTAAATGTGGGCGTTTCCTAATTGTGGATGTTTCCTAAATGTGGATTGTAGTGAAATCGTATTCGTACTAATGCTGAACCCAGGTGATTATCGTTGCTCGCTGACACCGCTAGGGGCGTGGCTATAAGACCCGCTGCGGTCGGTGCTCAGGGGGACTTCTCCTGTGACATGTTACATCTAGTGGACTCGCTAACGGTACGCCTGCATAGAATATTAAGCTTGCTTGCATTGAATGTTATGAATGGACCCATGTGATGCCAAACCTTATTCCTATTGCATTTCCTGTATTTACAGAATGATGTCATGGTCTTAATGGAATTAAACCAACAGATGGACTAAAGTTGTGGACCCGATTGGTTTTTCACAACACTTAATTCCATTAACGATCTACCGACATGGCGGGCAACAAGACGCTGGTGGTCACACTATTCTGCGCAGACCCGCAAGCCTCGGATGGTGGATTGCAACTGAAGCACTGGCTGAAAACGTTGGAGAACCATTTCGCTGAGCCTACGAGCCGAGCTCGGAACACGGCGCCTTACCCGGCTTTGAAGGACAGGGTCCCTCCTGGTCGCTGGTCGCTGCGGCGCTGGTCGCTGCGGTCGCTGCGGCCCCTGGTCGCTCAATCGACGAGCGACGAGCGACGAGCGACGAATCGACGAGCGACGAATCTTGGCGAGAGTCACCGAACAGCCACAACAGTCTCATCCTCAATCGGGCACGGCACATGCATCCTTGACCAGACTCCGGGCCACGCGAGGGGCTTTGGAGCCTCGCCAAGCCCCAGCGGTACGTTCTCGTCGTGTCTCTCAAGAGCGTACAGCGTCCACTGGTGGCGACACGAGCTCGGTACCAACTACGGTGGCCCTCACCCGTCAAACGGTGATTTCGAATACTACGGAGGCCCATACCCGTCAAACGGCGATTTCGAATACTACGGAGGCCCATATTCGTCAAACGGCGATTTTGAATCGTCAAACGGCGATTTCGAATACTACGGAGGCCCAAACACATCAAACGGCGATTTTGAATCGCAAAGCACCGGAATGCATGGGAAAGCTCTCTAACGGCTTTAACGGATTCCCCATGAACAACGAATACTCCGGCAACGACTGCAAAACTGCAGATTGCATGGGAACACACCCTGACAACTTATACGAGACTCCACGGGCACCCTCTGACGCCCGGAAAACTGCCGCTGGCATAGGATCCGCCCGCGAGGCGAGGCCGACCCACTCGGGAGGTTCTGTCCCACTCCCAGCAGGCTCGTCCGGCCTGGCTCAAGCCCTTATTCCCCTCATGGTCGAGGGCCATTGTGTGCGGGCCTTGGTGGATACAGGGTCTACGGATAGTTTTATCGACCAGCGACTAGTGCACAGGCATGGTTGGCAGGTCTTGAGGTCTACGAGACGGATCTTCATGGCTTCCCAGGGACTTCAACTCAGCACGAAGGGGGAATGCCGATTGAAACTCGTGATAAAGGGACGGGTCTTCCCAGATGTACACCTTATGGTCTTACCTGCTTTATGTGCTGATATTCTGTTAGGACACGATTTTCTTAAGCGACATGGACGTCTGGAAATGGAGTTTGGTGGGCCTGACACGCTTGTTGTGGGGGTTGACGCGCTTGCTGTGTGTGCCCTAGCGAAAATGGAAATCCAGCCGCTTTCGCTGTTCCCCAATCTAACCTCCGACTGTACCCCTGTAGCGGTAAAATCACGGCGCTACTCTCGCGCAGCCATGCAATTCATTGCGGACGAAACGGCTCAGCTCTTGAAAGATGGTATCATAGAACCTAGCCGGTCGCCGTGGCGAGCCCAGGTCTTGGTGGTGCGAAGCGATGCACACCGCAGGCACATGGTAATCGACTATTCCCAAACGATTAACCGCTTTACACAGCTGGATGCCTACCCCCTTCCGGGGATGGACGCGCTGGTGCGACAGGTGGCCCAGTACTCGGTCTACAGCACTCTCGATCTCCATAGTGCCTACCATCAGATCCCCATCTCTAGGGCAGATCGTATCTATACCGCATTTGAGTCGGGGCAACGGTTGTACCAGTTTAATCGATTGCCTTTTGGGGTAACGAACGGGGTCTCCTGTTTCCAGAGGGCCATGGATGACCTCATTGCAAGGGAGAACTTAACCGATGTTTTCGTCTACCTAGACAATCTTACGGTTTGTGGGTATGACCAAGGGCACCATGATGCTAATCTGAAGCGCTTCCTCGAGGTCGCGCAGTGGTATCACTTAACCATGAACGAGGATAAGTGTCAATACTCTCTACGCAAGATAGATCTTCTGGGGTACACCGTGACCCATGGCTCTGTCGCTCCGGATAAGGAGCGTCTGCGACCTTTGCTCGACATGGCCCCTCCCTGTGATCGGGCGTCCCTGAAGCGCGCCCTCGTGCTATTCGCCCATTACTCAAAATGGGTCCAAAATTTCTCCGTGAAACTTCGCCCCCTTGTGGCCTGCGACACATTCCCTCTGCGTCCGGCCGCATTGGCGGCCTTTGGAGGCCTTAAGGCCGACATCGCCAGTGCCGCTGTGGCGACGATCGACGAGAGCGGATCTTTCGTCCTCGAAAGTGATGCCTCGGATCAGGCCATCGCGGCGACCCTCTCCCAAGGAGGGCGTCCGGTGGCTTTCTTTTCACGGACTCTTACCTCCGCTGAGCGGAGACATTCGTCTGTCGAAAAGGAAGCGTATGCGATCGTCGAGTCTATTCGGCGATGGCGCCCGTACTTACTCGGGCGATGTTTCCAAATCATCACGGACGAGCAAAGTGTTGCGTTCATGTACGACACTTTACACGCCCAGCGCATTAAGAATGAGAAAATCACTCGCTGGCGTATAGAGCTTGCCGACTTCTGCTACACTATCAAATACCGCCCGGGGAAGGATAACCAGGCCGCCGACGCCTTATCGATACCGGCTACGTGCACGGGTATCGCCACTTTGGAGGGCCTACGCATGCTGCATGCCACTGCGGGGCATCCGGGCGTAACACGTTTCGCTCATTTTGTGCGGCGTGGCAATCTACCATACTCGATTGACGATATCCGCCGTATCTGTCGCGACTGCGCTATATGCGCGGAAATCAAACCGCGTTTCTATAACCCACCCATGGGGACTCTGGTTAGGGCTACGAGGCCGGGGGAACGCTTGGCGATGGATTTCAAGGGCCCATTGCCGGTGTCGAGTAACTCTCGCTATCTGCTCACTATCGTCGATGAGTACTCGCGATTTCCCTTCGCTTATACGTGCGTGGACATGACTGCTGCCACGGTAATGCGATGCTTACAGAATTTGTTCTCTATGTTCGGGTACCCGGCCTATTTGCATACTGACCGGGGTGCGGTCTTCTTGTCTCAGGAGGTGCGAGGCTATCTGCTCCAAAATAACATCGCTTCTAGTTACACCACGCCGTACAGACCCCAGGCAAATGGGCAGATCGAACGCTTCAACGGGATTATATGGAGGGCCGTCATGCTCAACCTCCGGACCCTCGGCCGGGGCCTCGATAAATGGGCTTGGTCGCTACCTGCGGCGTTGAACTCGATCAGGGCTCTACTGTGTACAGCCACCAACCAGACTCCCCATGAGAGACTTTTCCACCACCCCAGGAGCACGGGGTGTATACGGTCTTTACCCAGTTGGCTCGCTGAGCCCGGGCCGGCCTACCTCAAACGGGCGGTTCGCACGAGCAAGTACGACCCCTTAGTGGACAAAGTGCAGATACTCCAGGCTAATCCTGAGCATGCTCGTGTGATGACGGCTGATGGACGTGAGACCACTGTCTCCGTACGTCATCTTGCCCCATGTGGGATCGCCGACCCTTGTAGGGAATCGGACGAACCGATCGAACCAATCTATGAGACTATGGACTCTTCCGACGCTCCCGTCGCTGAAAGTCTGCCGACCCTCCCTTCGCCGCATCTACCCGTGCCCGAAGGCTTGGCGGTACCCCCTTCGTCACCTGACTCCGGTAGCTCCTCCGACGCCGGAGTCTCTGGGATACGTGATGCCGTACCCGGGGAATTTCGGACGCGTGCTGGCAGAGAAATTCGCCGCCCGGACCGGTACGGTTGGGTCGACTGATACCATGTTCCACACCCTGTTAATGCTGACGCTCGCTCGATTCTAGCCACTCTGCAGTGTAATTCTAACGGTGGGGAGAATGTAGTGAAATCGTATTCGTACTAATGCTGAACCCAGGTGATGATCGTTGCTCGCTGACACCGCTAGGGGCGCGGCTATAAGACCCGCTGCGGTCGGTGCTCAGGGGGACTTCTCCTGTGACATGTTACATCTAGTGGACTCGCTAACGGTACGCCTGCATAGAATATTAAGCTTGCTTGCATTGAATGTTATGAATGGACCCATGTGATGCCAAACCTTATTCCTATTGCATTTCCTGTATTTACAGAATGATGTCATGGTCTTAATGGAATTAAACCAACAGATGGACTAAAGTTGTGGACCCGATTGGTTTTTCACAACATGGATGTTTCCTAAATGTGGGGTTTCCTAAATGTGGGGTTTCCTAAATGTGGGGTTTCCTAATTGTGGGGTTTCCAAAATGTGGGGTTTCCTAAATGTAGGAGTTTCCTAAATGTGGGGTTTACTAAATGTGGGGTTTCCTAATTGTGGGTGTTTCCTAATTGTGGGTGTTTCCTAAATGTGGGGTTTCCTAAATGTGGGGGTTCCTAAATGTGGGGGTTCCTAAATGTGGTGTTTCCTAAATGCGGGGGTTTCCTAATTGTGGGTGTTTCCTAAATGTGGGGTTTCCTAAATGTGGGGTTTCCTAAATGTGGGGTTTCCTTAATGTGGGGTTTCCTAAATCTGGTGTTTCCTAAATGAGGGGGTTTCCTAATTGTGGGTGTTTCCTAAATGTGGGGTTTCCTAAATGTGGGTTTTCCTAAATGTGGGGTTTCCTAATTGTGGATGTTTCCTAAATGTGGGGTTTCCTAAATGTGGGGGTTTCCTAAATGTGGGGGTTTCCTAAATGTGGGGGTTTCCTAAATGTGGGGTCTCCTATATGTGGGGGTTCCTAAATGTGGGGTTCCTAAATGTGGGGTTCCTAAATGTGGGGGTTTCCTAATTGTGGCTGTTTCCTAAAAGTAGTGTTTCCTAAAATGGTGTTTCCTAAAATGGTGTTTCCTAAATGTGGTGTTTCCTAAATATGCGGGTTTCCTAAATGTGGTGTTTCCTAAATGTGGGCGTTTCCTAAATGTGGGGTTTCCTAAATGTGGGGTTCCTAAATGTGGGGTTTCCTAAATGTGGGGGTTTCCTAAATGTCGGGTTTCCTAAATGTCGGGTTTCCTAAATGTGGATGTTTCCTAAATGTGGGGTTTCCTAAATGTGGGGTTTCTGGAATGTGTGGTTTCCTAAATGTGGTGTTTCCTAAATGTGGGTGTTTTCTAAATGTGGTGTTTCCTAAATGTGGGGTTTCGGAAATGTGGTGTTTCCTAAATGTGGTGTTTCCTAAATGTGGGGTTTACTAAATGTGGGGTTTCTGGAATGGGTGGTTTCCTAAATGTGGATGTTTCCTAAATGTGGGGTTTCCTAAATGTGGGGTTTCCTAAATGTGGGGTTTCTGGAATGTGTGGTTTCCTAAATGTGGATGTTTCCTAAATGTGGGGTTTCCTAAATGTGGGGTTTCTGGAATGTGTGGTTTCCTAAATGTGGTGTTTCCTAAATGTGGTGTTTCCTATATGTGGTGTTTCCTAAATGTGGTGTTTCCTAAATGTGGGCGTTTCCTAAATGTGGGGTTTCTGAAATGTGGGGTTTCTGGAATGTGGGGTTTCCTAAATGTGGTGTTTCCTAAATATGGTGTTTCCTAAATGTGGTGTTTCCTAAATGTGGGTGTTTCCTAAATATGGGGTTTCCTAAATGTGGTGTTTCCTAAATGTGGTGTTTCCTAAATATGGGGTTTCCTAAATGTGGTGTTTCCTAAATGTGGGTGTTTCCTAAATGTGGTGTTTCCTAAATGTGGGTGTTTCCTAAATGTAGGCATTTCCTAAATATGGGCGTTTCCTAAATGTGGCAGTTTCCTAAATATGGCGGTTTCCTAAATTTGGGGAGATCCTAAATGTGGGATTCCTTAAATATATATTTAAGGAAACACCTGGTGTTTCCTTATATATATTTATAACATTAGCTGGCCAACCTATTCACGCGGCGGGGGGGGGGGGGGGGGGGGGGGGGGGGGAGGGGGGGGGACAGGGCTGGCAGGCCACATTCTCGGAGTGACGTGGCCCGATGATGTGAGCGGAGCGTGAAGCGAAGCAAGGCAGGCAAGGAAAATGAAAGTTCGAGAGTCTCTGAGGGGATTTTGGTGGTGTGACCACGTGGAGGTGTGCTACTGTCGCTGGTGTGCTGAAGGCTGCTGAAGGCCACAGGTGGAGGATCTTGTTGATCACACAAAGAAGAGGATTGTGGAACTTTGAGTGACTGGAGAGAAAGATGGCCGTCTACGCCACTCACCTCAATCCCAGATGCCCGCGGCGTTTGACGTTGCCGCCATTTGCCGTGCTTCATGCCTGTCTGGCTTCGGTTTTCTATGGCTGCTGACTTACCACAGGATCCATTTGGTCCCGCTGATTGCCGTAGCGTGTCTTTTTTTTTTTTTTTACCTCACCCTGTGTGTGTTTTTGTGTCTGTTTGGAGGATCCTCGCCGCAGCATTTTTACCTCAGTATTTCTTTTATTTATTCTCATTCTGCGCCTTGTGTTGTTGTAATAATGATTGTTACGTTTTTGTTGTGTTGTTATTGGTGGTTTCGGAATAAACCCGTATGTTTCGTGGTTCTTCGTTCTTGCGCGCGCAATAACCGCCAAAATTGGAGATCGCCTCGGGGGTTAAAGGTCGTTTGGCTCATCCGTCCATTGCTAGGTGGTAACCAAGTGTGGACAGGACGATGTTATAAAAATCCAAGACAAATCATTGAGCAAACCAGAAGGGCATTCAGTAGAGCACAAACCTCCACCAGTGAACAGTTTACGTATTGTATCCACTGAAAGGTTGGATCTGGATTCGGACCTGAACCAAAATCGAATCGGCTTGATGTTGTTACCTTACCGACTCGTATTGCATCTTCCCTCGTCACACCAAGGTGGCTAATTGTTGTCCACCGTGCAGACACATTATGCTATCGGACAAATGGATGCGGTGTCATGGATCATGCAATCTTTCAGAGGGAATGATAAGCTATCACATCTCTTTCATCATACATGTTACCTTTCTAACAACCCCATGTCTTTGCACACTTTGCCAATAAATCAAGTGTCGTAAAATGGGATCTGGACGTATTTTGCGAAACTCGGGTGATGGGTCAAGCAGTTTCCGCTCGTGTCAAACTTTCCTCGTAAATCCAGGATGTCTAACTGCAACGCAAGGCCATTTGGAACATCGTGGTGCCTGAGATCAGAACCTTCTCACATTATCAATGAAATAAATGTTAAGCTTAGCATCATTCTCAGTATATTACACGGTCAGTAATAAAGAACAATGTATACATGAACTGTCCCACAAAACCTCGACAGTACGTAATAACACACAAACACACACACACACCCCCACAACCACACACAAACACACACACACACAACCACCCCACAGACACACTCACATACATACGTACTCACACACACACACACACACACACACAACCACCCCACAGACACACTCACACAAACACACACACACACACACACACACACACACACACACACACATATTTACACCCATACATAGAGTCATGTGAAAAAGTAAGTACACCCCATGTAAAGTTTTGACTTTTTCAACATATTTCAACACACAGCTATTTGATCTTCATTTCAACAATATTGAGAGATAAAGATGATATAATATAACAAATATCATGAAACATTTACATTTTGTAGTCCATTGTATAATTTAAATAAACATAAATGCAAATTTCGCATGTGGAAAAAGTAAGTACACCCTTGGCTCTAATAGGTGGTATTGCCCCCTTTGGCAGAAACAACCTCAGGTAGGCGTTTCTTATAACTGTCTACCAGTCTCTGACATCGACTGGGAGAAATTTTTGCCCACTCCTCCATGCAGAATTATTTCAGCTGTGCGATGTTTGAGGGGTTTCTTGCATGCACAGCTCGTTCCAAATCCCCCCACAACATCTCGATGGGATTTACATCGGGGCTTTGACTTGGCCATTCCAGAACCCTCCATTTCTTTATTTTCAGCCATTCCTTGCTGGATTTACTGGTATGTTTAGGGTCATTGTCATGTTGCAAGGTCCACCTTCGGTTGAGCTTCAACTTTCCGACAGATGGCCTCACATTATCCTCAAGCACCTTCTGGTACAATGAAGAATTCATCGTGGATTCTATGATGGTGAGCTGCCCAGGCCCTGATGCAGCAAAGCTGCCCCAAACCATAATATTTCCACCACCATGCTTTACAGTTGGTATCAGGTTCTTGAGTTCAAATGCTGTCTTTGGTTTTCGCCAAACATGTCTTCTGGTACTGTGGCCAAATAGCTCTACCTTTGACTCATCTGTCCAGAGCACATTGTTCCAGAAGTGCTGGTCTTTGCCGAGGTGTTCATTGACAAACTTTAGTCTTGCCCTGATGTTCTTTCTGGACAGCAAAGGTTTCCTCCTGGCACACCTCCCATGTAGATAAAATTTGTGCAGCCTCTTTCTAATGGTAGACTCGTGCACTTTGACATCAACAGTGGCAAGAGCTACCTGTATGTCCCGTGATGACATTCTGGGATTCTTAGAGACTTCTTTCAGCATCTTGCGGTCTGCTCTCGGGCTGAACTTGCTGGGGCGGCCTGGCCTGAACAAGTTGGCAGTTGTTTGGAATCTTCTCCACTTGAAGATGATCTTCTGGACAGTCGAATGATTGATTTCAAATCGCTTGGAGATCTTTTTAAATCCCTTCCCAGACTCGTAGGCATCTATAACCTTCTTTATGAAGGCCTCAGAGAGCTCTTTTGATCAGGGCATGGTGACGCCGCACACTTCAACAACAAACAGCAAACCAAACTAAATGTCTGAGCTTTAAATAAGACAGGTTCCTCCAAGATCCTCTCTAACGATGTTCTAATCATTTGCACCTGAGCTGGTGCATCTGATTCTAATTTTAGGTATTTGAAGTATTGATAAATGTAGGGGTGTGCTTACTTTTTCCACATGCAAAATTTGCATTCATGTTTATTTAAATTATACAATGGACTACAAAATGTAAATGTTTCATGATATTTGTTATATTATATCACCTTTATCTATCAATATTGTTGAAATGAAGATCAAATAGCTGTATGTTGAAATATGTTGAAAAAGTCAAAGCTTTACATGGGGTGAACTTACTTTTTCACGTGACTGTACACACACACACACACACACACACACACACACACACACACACACACACACACACACACACACACACACACACACACACGGCTCTCTTATAGTGTAGATTATGAAGGCAAGGACGACCAGAGAAGTTGAAGCATTCCAAAAATTTTGAGTACATAATATATCGATGGCCCATTATGATATTCACTTATTTCAATCCCCTCATTCCCCCTCCTCCCCCCAATCTCACCCCGACCCCCAATCTCACCCCGACCCCCAATCTAACCCGGACCCCCAAAACAATAAATTAAGCTCTCTGATAAACCTTCCATGAAAAATAAACAACTTTGTAAGAGGATGTGAAAAGATACAATGATTGCTGTAACTCCGACATAAAGTTTGATGTTAATGTTGAAGAAAGATTGTTTTATTTAAATTACAAATCTAAAAGCTGGCTTATGGGATCCAGGTAGAATGTAAACAATCATGGATCCAGGTAGAATGTAAGCAATCATGGATCCAGGTAGAATGTCAACAATCATGGATCCAGGTAGAATGTCAACAATCATGGATCCAGGTAGAATGTCAACAATCATGGATCCAGGTAGAATGTCAACAACCATGGATCCAGGTAGAATGTCAACAATAATGGATCCAGGTAGAATGTAAACAATCATGGATCTAGGGAGAATGTAAACAATCATGGATCTAGGTAGAATGTAAACAATCATGGACCCAGGTAGAATGTAAACAATCATGGATCTAGGTAGAATGTCAACAATCATGGACCCAGGTAGAATGTAAACAATCATGGATCTAGGTAGTATGTCAACAATCATGGATCCAGGTAGAATGTAAACAATCATGGATCCAGGTAGAATGTCAACAATCATGGATATAGATAGAATGTCAACAATCATGGATCCAGATAGAATGTCAACAATCATGGATCCAGGTAGAATGTCAACAATCATGGACCCAGGTAGAATGTAAACAATCATGGACCCAGGGAGAATGTAAACAATCATGGATCTAGGTAGAATGTCAACAATCATGGACCCAGGTAGAATGTAAACAATCATGGATCTAGGTAGAATGTCAACAATCATGGATCCAGGTAGAATGTAAACAATCATGGATCCAGGTAGAATGTAAACAATCATGGACCCAGGTAGACTGCAAACAATCATGGATCCAGGTAGAATGTAAACAATCATGGATCCAGGGAGAATGTAAACAATCATGGATCTAGGTAGAATGTAAACAATCATGGATCTAGGGAGAATGTAAACAATCATGGATCTAGGTAGAATGTAAACAATCATGGACCCAGGTAGAATGTAAACAATCATGGATCTAGGTAGAATGTCAACAATCATGGACCCAGGTAGAATGTAAACAATCATGGATCTAGGTAGTATGTCAACAATCATGGATCCAGGTAGAATGTAAACAATCATGGATCCAGGTAGAATGTCAACAATCATGGATATAGATAGAATGTCAACAATCATGGATCCAGGTAGAATGTCAACAATCATGGATCCAGGTAGAATGTCAACAATCATGGACCCAGGTAGAATGTAAACAATCATGGACCCAGGGAGAATGTAAACAATCATGGATCCAGGTAGAATGTAAACAATCATGGACCCAGGTAGAATGAAAACAATCATTCATTTCTCATGTCACAGGTGATCTATACAGAGCATCAGTTCTCTGAATTAGTTTCTATGGCTTGAGTTACAATGTTCCACCTGGTCGACACTCGGCCACACAGTCAGGGCAAGAATCTGTAATTTGTTCAGAATGCCGGCGATAGCTCGCCTATTCTTCACAGGTAGAATGTAACAGGACACCGTGTGGGGTTTTAAGGTCCACCAACGAATGCTGACAGATGGGACGCCCAGCTTAACGTCCATCCGAGGAACGGTAGACACATTGATCCTGCCTGTCCAACACCTGATGGCGGTTTATTGCTGGGTCAGGATTCCAACCCGAGCTCGACAAGCTCAGAGAGGAGTGTTTGTCAATGCAAACACATGAACAGGTAAATTGTAGATGAGGAAATAAAGCACATCAGAAGAGAGTCATGGAAAAATAAATAAATAAAATTACATATATATATATATATATTGTATATGTCTGGATTGACACAAGGCACTTCAACCTTACTTAATGTATGGAGCTACATTAAGTACTGCAGGTATACAGCAGGTGTACACAAGATACACTGCAGGTATACATACACAAGGTAGGTACCACAAAAAAGCAAGATAGTGTGAATAAAGCAGTATTTCGTTTGGGTTATTCTCATTTTAGAATCTAAGATTATAAATTTATAGAGAAAAAAAAATTGAAATGTCAAAATCTGAAAATTACTCAAATGACGCTCGATGGAATCATCGTTCAATTTTCCACTTCACATCATTTAATGATTGGATCGGGAATTTCTCCGTTTTTGACATTCCATTTCTGTTTCGCTGAACAAATCCCGCAGTTAGAAGAGTTTTCAGTCCATTGAACAAAGCACAAAGCAAATGCTCAGTGACATTAACAACCCCTGCGAGGAGCATGAACATCTGATATATCGAGAAGAAAGTTCGCTTGACTTTTTAATGCCTCCACCGATGAGGTCGACTGAATCATTATGTTTTTGGGGTTTTTTTTGTATACAAGATCGAGGCTCATGTAAGAACTAACATTAATCACAAAAAACAAACTGACAAATAAAACAAATGATAAAGGGAGCGGGAGACAAGATGGGGAGAGAGAGGGAAGCACACAAGTACAACAGCAGATAACAGGGACATCGGGAGATCTGTGGGAGGGAGAGGGCTTGGCGGGAGAGGGCATGGGAAGGAGGGGAAGGGGGAGGATGAGAGAGGTAAAAAAACAAAAACACATGGACACTGCTAGGACTTCCAGGAAAGAAGTCGGGATTTCAAAAAAGTGGATCTGGGGTGAAATTAGCGGGGGTAGAAAAGATCAAGGTTTTGGATGGGGGACGATAAGAGATGGTGGTGAACAGCTGTTTTAAAGACCTGGAGGGAGGAGTGGGATTGAAGGGAGTGGGGGAGATTGTTCCAGAGGCGGGAGAAAAGAGGAATGATTTCTTTTTTTAATGAATGTTTTCGGATTTTCAGTCTGTCTGCAATAGGTTTTCGTTACCGTGATAACTTGTAAACCAGTAAATGGGATTCTGACCAAGGTTGGCACAAGTATGCATTATGATGCAACGTTGAACTGATTTGATTTTGAGGTCTTATTTGCAACGATTAACTGATTTGGACTTCCGCTTCCGGTTCTGCCGCGAGATCGTGTTCTTCCGAGCTCTACACGTCATCAAAGTTAAATATTTTCCCGTTTGTGTTTTTGTCAAATCTCTACTGTTGCTTCACGAGTTATCAAGTGACCACTATATTCGTCATGTGTGTGCATCTGTCTGTGTATGTGTCTGTTTCAAGGTCACAAAGGTCAAATTTTCAAAGTTGTCGGAATCGAACCAAATTTTCGAAATCGAACCGAAGAATACCGCCCGCTCGTGAACCATCGTCGTCTCCTGACTTGTTTATTTTACTGTGTATATGTTCACTGTGTGTCTCTAGTAAGATCTCGGTTTGTAAGTCGTACATACCTGTGTGTAATAATCGTTTTGTTCATGCTGCGTTTGGGGCTTGGTCCCTCGAGGCTTCCCTGTCTCCTCGGCGGTCATTTGTCTAGTTCGTTCTTTCAGTTTTTTTTTTTTTTGTATACAAGATCGAGGCTCGTGAAAGAGCCAACATTAATCACACAAAACACAAAATAAGGGGAGCCATAGACAAGATGGGGAGAGAGGGGGAAGGACACAAACACAACATTTGAGAGCAGGGACATCGAGAGAACTGTGGGAGGGGGAGGGCTTGGGGGGAGGTGGGAGGGGGAGGGCTTGGGGGGAGGTGGGAGAGGTATAAAACATATGAACACTGCAAGGACTTCCAGGAAAGAAGTTGGAATTTCAAAAAAGTGTATCTGGGGTGAATTAGCGGGGGTAGAAAAGATCAAGGTTTTGGATGGAGGAAGATAAGAGATGGTGATGAACAGCTGTTTTAAAGACCTGGAGGGAGGAGTGGGATTGAAGGGAATGGGGGAGATTGTTCCAGATGCGGGAGAAAAGGGGAATGAAAGAGTGAAGGTGAGCAGAGAGCCTAGATTTTGGCAGTTTAACCATAAGAAGGTTGCTGGCAGATCTTGTGCGATCTGTAGGAATATTTGGGGGACAGAGCCCAGAGAGAGCTGGGGGAGCAAGGCCGGAGAGGAGTCGGTAGAAGACAGAAAGACCACCAACCTGCCTGCGGTGAGCGAGTGGAAGGCCCTCGGAGATAGCTTCATCGCAGGAGATTCCAATGATTTTGAAAGCTTTGGTTTCAACAGCGTGAAGCCGAGCTAGGTGTGAGGCAGGGGCACCGGCCCAGAGGGGGGAACAGTATTTCATTGAGCTGCGGATGAAAGCCTTGTATGTGGTGAGGAGCTCAGGTGTGCCAAGGAAGGACTTCACATGACGGAGGATGCCCAGTCGGCGACTGGCTTTGGAGGCCAGCTTGGAAATGTGGTTTTCCCAAGAAAGATCATGGCAGATAGTGAGACCCAAAAGCTTGAGCGACAGAACTTCATGGAGAGGATTGTTTAGAAAGTAGACGGGAGGGTTTTCCAGTCGGTCTTTTCAGAGAGACATAGTAAGAGTGTCAGATTTGTCAGGATTGAAAGACATGTTCCACTTGTTTGACCAGTCTGTGATTTCTTCCAGGTCTGCAGGGAGTGAGGAGGCTGCAGACTGCTGATCTGAGGGATGAGTAATGGAGCGGCAGAGAGTGGAGTCATCAGCAAAGAGATAGAGAGGATTTTCCAGAGAGTCGGAGAGATCATTGATGACGACCAGAAAAAGCACAGGGCCCAGAACACTACCTTGGGGAACTCCAGCAAGAACAGGAAGGGGGAGATGAGAGAAATCCATTCAGGGCCACACGTTGCCTATGACCAGAGAGGAAGTCCGCAAGCCATGTGTGGAGATTTCCATGGATACCATAGGAGGAGAGTTTGGTGAGCAGAGCAGGGTGCCAGACCGCAACGAAGGCACGTGATATGTCAAGGGAGACAGCTCTGATTTCCTGTTTTGCATTGAGGACCTCCATCCATTGTTGAGACAGCAGAAGCAACATGTCCAGAGTAGAATGACCTGTTCTGAATCCAAATTGATGATCGGAGATCAAGCCATTGGAGGAGAGGAAGGATTTGATATCCGAAGCAATGATGGATTCCATTACTTTGCTGATAATTGGGAGCAGGCTGATTGGTCTGTCGTTGCAAGGATCTGTTTTTGCACCTTTTTTGTGTAAAGCGGTAATGTTTGCTGATTTCCAAGATGCTAGCAGATGACCGTGAGCAAAAGAGAGGGTGAAAAGAACAGAGAGAGGGTGAGACAGAGTGGCAGAGCAGGAGTTTAGGACCCGTGGGCTGATGCCGTCTGGTCCAGTTGCAGAATCAGAGTCGAGGTTTGACAAAAACGTCACCACCTTGTCAGGAGAGAAGGACACAGAGTCCAGGAGCAGTTGGGTTCGACTGGGTAAGGTGGGAACAGAGAGAGATGGGTTTGGACACAGGATTTTGAGGCAAACACAGAGTTGAGGCATTCGGCTTTGTCACGTGCGGTGTCAACTGTGTAGCCATTTGAGGTAAGGGAGGGGATGGAGGGGGAACAAACACCAGAAACGGATTTTACCAGATGCCACCAGGATTTGGAGGAAGGAGACACGTTTGAAAGTTCATTCTTGAGTGTGCATAGATAGTGCTTTCTGGCACTCCTGAGGGTAGACACACACTTGTTCCGAGCTTGGTGGAAGGAACTGAGATTGCCTGCAGTTGGATTTGCCTTCCAAGAGGCAAAGGCAAGTTGTTTTAGGGCAACTGCCTCACCACAAGATTCAGTGTACCATGGACGGGAGGAAGGTAAGACAACTGAAGACGAGATGGGATGAATCTGTGCATGAGAGAGAGCAGTTTGCTTTGGAAGAATTCCCAGGGAGAATTGATGTCAGAGGCAGTAGAGATGGGAGACCAGTTCAGATGATTGATGGCTGCTTGCAGACCGTGCCAGTCAGCCTGAGTGAAATGCCAGACTCGTCGGCGTTGAGGAGGCTCTCTGAGATTGGCCAGAGAGATGTCCACTTTAACAAGCACATGATCAGAAGAACCGATTGGAGCAGAAGAAGAGCAGCAGACATTTGCAGGGAAGTTTGTCATAACCAAGTGTAGAAGAGAACATACTCCATTGGCTGAGATCCGGGTCGGGAAATTGACAGATTGTGTCAGTCCCAATGAGTCACAGAAGTCCTTTGCTGAGGTGCCACAGTTGGTGAGAGAGGAACCCACACCCAGCCTGCTGGCATGATGACAGTTGAAGTCGCCACATATGAGGAAGAGAGAGTTCGGATGAGTTGATAGAAGTTGGTCGATGTTGTCAGACAGCGAAATGTAAATGTAGTCATCACTGTTTGGAGGATGGTACAGAACACATATGAACAAAAGGTGGGAGCGGAGAGGAAGCCGTAGCCAGAGGTACTCCTGGGGGTGGGGTGGAGAGAGGGCAGTGCAAAGAGAGTGAGGAAGAGAGTTTTTGATGAAGATAGCCACCCCACCACCAGGACGAGGCTCAGGTCTATCATACCGGCGGAGGGAGTAACCAGGAAGAGATATTAAGGAATCAGAGACATCTTGAAAGGGGAAAGTTTCTGTTAAGCAGATCAAGTCTGGATTGTCAGAAGCAACCTGAATGGAGAGATCAATCAGGTTTGAGCGAAGGCTCCGGATGTTTGAGGTCCATACCGTTAATGGGGAGAGAGGAGGAGCATCGGGTGCAGGACAGGGGAGGAGAGGGGTAGGGTCAGATGAAGGATGAGAGGGGGAGGTAGGGAGAGCAGTTGATAGTGTGTCAGAGATTACAGAAGAGTTACAAGAAAGGGAAGGATGAGGAGGACGAAAGGTTTGATGGTGATGGGATGAGGCACAGTGAGGGGTTGTTTGAGGAGGGGGGGGGGGGGGGCAGAGGAAAGTCGAAGGTTGGGGGAGGTGGAGGTATGAGATAGAATGGAGACGAAGTGGGGAGGAGACAGCTTAGAGGAGGAGCGGGGAGGGGAGAGAATTGGAGAGGGATGATAGGGGAGGAGATTTGAAGGGGAGGGGTTGGGGGGGAGTTTTGAAGGGGAGGGGCGAGGGGGGAGTTTAGGAGGGGAGGGGAAAAGGGGGAGTTTAGGAGGGGAGGGGGAAAGGGGGGAGATTTGGAGGGGAGGGGCAAGGGGGGAGTTTATAAAGTGTATGATTCATGAAAGATGAACATTTGTAACAAATTGGGTTGATTGTGATTTTCAAGTTAGCGATCCGTTTAAGAACGATAGAGGAGGGGTGGAATGAATGTGAATTTAGAGCATGTAGTGAGTAAGAATTATCAGAGATTGAATTTGTTTTTGAAGTGGAATGAGTTGAAGAGGAAATTGAAAGGAGCCTTTTAATTAGGAAGAAAAACAGCGTGTTGTAATATACCACTGAATAAAACACTGCAGGGGAAAGTTTAAACATATTTAAACAGAACCGTGAAGAACAATCTTATATTCACAAAATACCAATGGGGAGAGGGTCGAGGAGGACAACCATGAGTCATGTGAACAGGGCAAAAGGTGGAAGGCGAGGAGATAATGGTGGCGGGGCGACAAAGCGCACGTGGACAGAAGCCCACGATGAGACAAACAGCACACGTGGAGAAAGGGAAATAAATGTTGTTTTTTTTGTTTTTGTTTTTTTTGGGGGTGGGGGAGGTTAAAACTTTAGACAAACAGTCGATGTTTGGGGAAGTTCGGGGTAGAAGGGAAAAACAGCGAAGGAAGGAACTTTAGTTAACTAAATTCGACGGGGGAAGCCTCAGGCTACAAGGCCGCACATGCGAGGCAAACAGAAACGATTAATTTATTACGAGTTACAGGAAATTCAAACCAAAACGAACTAGAAACAAACAATAACGCAAAGACGATAAAATAACGAGTGGAAATTTGACAAACACACAAATGGAAAAATAACAACTTTGGATGCTGGGAGAGAACAAAAGTCGCCACCTCGACCGCGAAACCGGAAGTCCGTATTACTTTTTTCTTTGTTTTTCTTTGCTCCCCATGCTCCCCCCAAACATTTTACCCTTTGTTTAAAGTCTTCATACAAAAAAACTCTAAAAAAAACTCAATAATAATTTCCTTCTCTCTTCGTAGCCCCCCTTCCTCCGTGCTGTCTCGGCCCACCCATTTTCCCTTCTTCCTTCATATCTCAATCCTCTCCAACCGATACCTTCCAATTCTAGTTTTCACCATGCTCCTTCAACCTTTCTCCTTCTTCCTCAGATCCACTATCACCTAAACTTCAAAGAAAAAATATTAACAAAGAGTTAAAGAAGTAGGCCCCTCTTCCCATACTAACACAATTGCTTATACACCTCCCTGTTCCTTCTTCTCTGCTCACCTGGCTATCAATCTCCTATTCTTCTGTTCCTTCTTCTGAACCTGTTTTGGAATCCTTCATCCCCCTTTGCCTCCATGCCCTCACTTCAGGGAACTTCCCAGATAGTTTTCAAGGTTTTGTTTTAAAATGTTTAAACTTTCCCCTGCAGTTCTGTATTCTGTTGTATATTTTAACAAGCTTTTCTTCTTCTTCTTTAAAAGGCTTTCTTTAATTTGCTCATCAAATCTCTCCATTTCAATTTATTTTTAATCTCTTACAGTTCTTCCTTCCTACATTCCCTAAACTCACCTGCATTCCACTGCTCCTCCAACGTTTTCAAACAGATCTCTGACTTGAAAATCACAAGAAACTCATTTTGCAATAAATGTTCGTTTTCCATTAATTGTCCAACACTTTCTAAAATCCCCTCTCACCTCTCCCCTCTTAAACTCCCCCCTCACCCCTCGCCCCTCCCCTTCAAATCTCCCCCCACGTTCCTCCCCTCCAAAACTCCCACCTCACCCCTCCACTCCTAAATTCCCCCCTCACCACTCCCCTTCAAATCTCCCACCCTCCATTTTTCTCCAATTCTCCCCTCTCACCAAAGCTGCCTCCTCCCCACTTCCTCTCCCTTCCACCTCATACCTCATACCTCCACCTCCTCCAACCTTCTTCCTTGCTCTGACCCCCTCAAACAACGCCTCACAATGCGTCATCGCATCACCATCAAATATTTTGTCCTCCTCATCCTTCCCTTTCTCCTAGCTCTTCTGCAATCCCTGACACACTATCAGCAGCTCTTCCTACCTCCTCCTCTTCCTCATCTATCTTACCCTCCCCTCCCCTGGCCTGCATCTGCTGTTCTTCCTCTGCTCCAATAGGTTCTTATGATCATTTCCTTGTTAAAGTAGACATCTCTCTGGCCATTCTCAGAGAACCTCCTCAGCGTCGACGAGTCTGGCTTTTCACTCAGGCCGAATGGCACAGTCTTCAAGGAGCCACAAAATATCTGGACTGGTCTCCCATCTCTACTGCCTCTGATATCAACCAATCCTGGGAATTCTTCCAAAGTAAAATGCTCTCTCTCTCATGCACAGACTTATCCCATCCAGTCTTCAGTTGTCATACCCTTCCTCCCGTCCATGGTACACGGAATCTTGTGATGAGACAGTTGCCTTCAAACAACTTCCCTTCGCCTCCAGGAAGGCAAATCCAACAGAAGGCAATCTCATTTCCTTTCACAAAGCCAGGATCAAATGTGTGTCTACCCTCAGGAGAGCCCGGAAACAATATCTCTCTACTCTCAACACAGAACTCTCAAACCTGTCTCCCTCCTATAAATCCTGGTGGTGTCTGGTCAAATCTGTTTCAGGTGTTTGTTCCCTTTCCATCCCCTCCCTTAACTCAAACGGCTACACAATTGACACTGCTCGTGAAAAAGCCGAATCCCTCAACTCTGTGTTTGCCTCAAAATATTGTGTCCCAAATCCATCTCTCTCTGTACCCACATTACCCAGTCGAACCCAACTGCTCCTGGACTCTGTGTCCTTCCCTCCTGACAAGGTGGAGAAGTTTCTGCCAAACCTCGACTCTGATTCTGCAACTGGACCTGATGGCATCAGCCCACAGGTCCTAAAATCCTGCTCTGCCGCTCTTTCACACCCTCTCTCTGCTCTCTTTTGCTCAAGGTCATCTGCAATCAGTTTTGGAAATCAGCCAACATTACCGCTTTACACAAAAAATGTGCAAAAACAGATCCTTACAACTGCAGACCAATCAGCCTGCTCCCAATAATGAGCAAGATTATGGGATCCATCATCGCTTCTAATAATCCTTCCTCTTCTCCAATGGCTTGATCTCTGATCATCAATTTGGTTTCAGACCAGGTCATTCTATTCTGGACATGCTGCTTCTGGTATCTCAACAATGGATGGAGGTCCTCAATGCCAAACAGGAAATCAGAGCTGTCTCCCTTGACATATCACGTGACTTTGATATGGTCTGGCACCCCGCTCTGCTCACCAAACTCTCCTCCTATGGTATCCATGGAAATCTCCACTCGTGGCTTGGGGACTTCCTCTCTGGTCGTAGTCAACGTGTGGTCCTGAATAGATTTCTCTCATCTCCTCTTCCTGTTCAGGCTGGAGTTCCCCAAAGCAGTGTTCTGGGCCCTGTTCTTTTTCTGGTCTTCATCAATGATCTCTCCGACTCTCTGGAAAATCCTCTCTATCTCTTTGCTGATGACTCCACTCTATGCCGTTCCATATCCCAACCCTCAGATCGGTAGTCTGCAGCCTCCTCACTCTCTGCAGACCTGGACAAAATCACAAACTGGTTAAACAAATGGAACATGTCTTTCAATCCTCACAAATCCCACACTCTTACGATGTCTCTCGGAAAAGACCGACTGGACAACCCTCCCATCTACTTTCTCAACAATCCTCTCCAAGAAGTTCTGTCACTCAAGCTTTTGGGTCTCACTATCTGCCATGATCTTTCCTGGGAAAACCACATTTCCAAGCTGGCCTCCAAAGCCGGTCACTGACTGGGCATCCTCCGTCGTGCGAAGTCCTTCCTTGGCACACCCGAGCTCCTCACCACACGTGTTGGGGGCAGTCACATTTTGGTCTCTCTGTCCTGGTGCTCGTTGGAGGCGGTCACATTTCTCTTGTGTGCTGGCTTTCAAGAGAACGGCTGTGTTTGCCTTTTTCTCTTTGTTCTGGCTTGGTCGTGGGCAGTGGCGCATCTTTGGCTCGTGTGCGCTTGTGGAGGGAGACTGGGCGGGAAAGGTTCGGGGCAGTCGGCATTGCGAGAGGTGCCTCGTGTTGGGGCATCGGGGAGCGTGACTCCGCGCCATTTTGTGCGCTTCCCGCGTGGTGATTTGGAGGCATCAAACGACCAGCAAGCCTTGCCAGCCAATTGGGGACGTAGAGCTGAGTGCTGGCCGATTACCAAATCATTTTATTTTAATTGATCATTCCCTTGTTTGTATACGAGTTTGAGTGGAGACGTCTCAAATTAGGAAATAGTTTTTACCTCACATTCATTCTATTTGGTTTACAATTACTTTTAATAAATTCATTATTTGTGGAATTTTACTCTTCTTGTCCTGGTTCGTTTCTTTGTTTGTGGGTTCGGATTAACCCCGTGTGTTCCCGATGATCATATAAGACTTCAAACATTCCTGCGCGTGCCCGAAATAATCCCACCAAGTTCGAAATACGCCTCGGAATTAAAGCTCGTTCCACTCATTCATCCTTTTGGGGTGTTAACCCCGGGGACATGACAATATGTTTACATGTGCGCCTCTTATTAAAAAGATTGCTTAACACAAGTTTATTTTAACACCTCTGTGTTCAGGCCTCAATCGGGTCTTGTGCTTCCACACTGCATGAGTTTTTCCCTCGTACGATCGAGTAATATGTTTTGTGAAGATCATATGTTGAGGTTGTAGTGATTTGTTGTCGACAGCACAAATTTAATCATGACAGTGTTTCCATGTGCGTTTGTTTTAAAAAAAAAATTGCATTGCACAGGTTTGTTATAACACCTCCGTTGTCAGGCCTCGATCGGGTCTTCTGCTTATACACTGCCTGCGTTTTTCCCTGGATTGAGCGAGTAATGCCTTGTGAAGATTGTATGTTGAGGTCATATGCTTGCAAGCTAATAACGGACTCTGTTATGGCAGGGATTTGTACCTTGGTCAGGATGTCGGTGATAGCTCGCCTATTCTTCACGAAGGACACTGTCAGATTTTAACGTACACCAACTAATGCCGGCAGAAGGGTCGTCCAGCTTAACGTCCTTATTATATGGGGAACGGCACACACATTAATGCCTCAGTGCCTCACCCTGTCTGCGAAAAAATCGGGATGATAGTTTGTAGCTGGGTCAGGATTCGAATCCAAGCCAGAAGGCAAAGGGCAAAGGCCATCACAACTCTCGGGCAAAGGCCATCACACCAACCCGGCAAAGCACGTGTTGATCAATGAACAAGGAACATTTGTTTTCCTGTAGATGCTGTGAGTTCTGCGTTGACTCAACTGACTTTGCTTCTGCAAATTGTAACTTGTCCATGAAATCCGAACCTTGCAGGAAAGGCAATGGCAAAACCGCCAAGTATGTCTCTCTGTAGCAGTAGTGGCAATCTGTAGCAGTAGAGCGAGTGTGTGTGAGCACCTGTATTATTTGTATATGTAATAGATATGCAGCATGTGCACATTCATGTCTGTGTCATTGCAGGCGGTCCACACTGGTTTAGTTCACTGAACGATGATGGCAGAACTGTCAGACATCTGATGTAACACAGCCTAATGCCGTATTCAGTTAGTAATAGGTAACCGTTGCTTTCGTGCTCAGAGAGAGCCTTGAGGTCACATCTGAAACATGACCGACTGGCATGAGCTCCACTGTGGGTTAGGACATGAATGTGTAATTTGGTCAGGGTGCCAGCACACAATGGCCTCCTCTTGCAAAAGACATCATGGGATCTTTGACATCTACCAGTAAACGGGTAATCAGCTTAAGGTCCATCTGTAGGATGGCGTACTCGTTGACTCAGCACCCTGCTTGAGAACACCAGAGCGGCAGTTCATAGTCTCGTCGAACATCGAACGCAGAATGGACGGCACAAAGAGCCAGGTACGCAACCTGTGAAATATCATGTTAGCTCCGCATTGAGGGCGACGAGGAGCAAGAGATAATTGTAACAAATAATGATAACCAAAACCAAAATTATCAAATAAAATTAATATCAACGAATATAAAAATAACAAAATACTAAACAAAACAAATAACAAAGAACAAATAAACAACAAAACAAATACCAAAATAACCAACCAAATAACAAAATAATAATAACAATCAATTCCAAAATAACAAAATAATAAGCAACAAATAACAAAACAAATAACAAAATAAAAATAACAATAAATAACAAAATTACAAAATAATAATAATAAATAACAAAATATCAAAACAACAAAAAACAACACATAACAAAACAAAGAACAAAATAACCAAACAAATAACAAAATAATAAAAACAATAAATAACAAAGAACAAAGTAACCAAACAAATAACAAAATAATAATAACAAATAACAAAATAACCAAACAAATAACAAAATAATAATAACAAATAACAACAAATAACAAATAACAAAACAAAGAACAAAATAACCAAACAAATAACAAAATAATAATAACAATAAATAACAAAGAACAAAGTAACCAAACAAATAACAAAATAATAATAACATATAACAAAATAACCAAACAAATAACAAAATAATAATAACAACAAATAACAAATAACCAAACAAAGAACAAAATAACCAAACAAATAAGAAAATAATAATAAATAAATAACAAAACAAATAACAAAATAACCAAACAAATGACAAATAACAAAATAACCAATCAAAAAACAAAATAATAATAACAAATAACAAATAACAAAACAAAAAACAAAATAACCAAACAAATAACAAAATAATAATAACAAATAACAAAACAAAACAAATAACAAAATAAGAATAACAATAAATAAACAAGAAGACGTCATGCGGAGCACGATACTTGCAAAATCCGCCCCCGACCCCCAAGAAAAAAAAATTCCATTGATACAGCAAATTGTCCATTTCATCAAGATTAAAATTGACAATCTTGATTAAAGCTCAGATCAACAGGAAGAAAATTGACGATTTTTCAGATGAAAAATGATGATTTTGTAAGGTTGACCTTGAGTTGACCTTTGACCTTTTGACTTCAAATAGCTAGTTTCCCTATTTAGTGACTCAATGTGCAAATGCTGTTCAGTTTTCAAGTCAATCGGATGAAAATTGGCGACTTAAAAAATTTGGCCTATGTTGACCTTTTGGCCTATGTTGACCTCAAAAATACTTGGTGGTTGAATTCAGTGACCAGATATGCAAGTCCTCTTCAAATTTCAAGTCAATCGGGTGAAAATTGAGGATTTTAGAAATTTGGCCTATGTTGACCTTTTGGCCTAGGTTGACCTCAAATATACTTGGTGGTTGAATTCAGTGACCATATATGTAAATCTTCTTAGAATTTCAAGTCAATCGGATGAAAATTGAGGATTTTAGAAATTTGGCAAAGTTGGTGACCTTTGGCCTATGTTGACCTTTTGATCTTTTGACCCCAAAAACATTAGGCTTCTCAATTGGGACGACATATACAACTTGGTGAAGTTTCGTGACAATTGGTTTGGAATTGTGACCTGTCGGCCAGTGACAAACAAACAGATAAACAAACAGACAAACAGATAAACAGACAGACAGACAGACAGACAGCCAGACAGACAGAACCACAAACGCAACCGACCAATATACTTGAAAAATCTTCGATTTTGCAAGTAAAAAATAACAAATAATAGCAAATAACAAAAGTAATAAAATACCACAATGATAATAATAATAAATGAAATAATAACATAATGATAACCAAAACGATGGGGAATAGGAAGTGTCAAAGGGAGAAAGAGGCAGGGGGAGGGGGAGTGGGGCGGAGAGGCATGCTCCCGGATGCAAATTTGGATGCCATTGAGATTTCAAGCACGTGAACCTCTTGCAGCTCATTATGGGGGAAAATGGGGACAATCACAGAATGTAAATAGGGTAATTAAACCTACAAAGAACGCCATGGCGAACAGAAAGAGAACAGATAACTAATCGAATTGTCAAACTATTAAAGATGAGTGTTTCAAGCCTTGGATTCGGTGGTGGACGTTGTGTTTTCACCCCTTAGTCTGTCTAATGTCTGTCTGTTTGTCTGTGAACAGGATGTCTCAAAAAGTTATGTTCGTCTGTCTCATGTCTGTCTGTTTGTCTGTGAACAGGATATCTCAAAAGGTTCTATTTGTCTGTCTCATGTCTGTCTGTGAACAGGATATCTCAAAAAGTTATGTTCGTCTGTCTCATGTCTGTCTGTTTGTCTGTGAACAGGATATCTCAAAAGGTTGTGGACGGATTCGGACGAAACCTGGTGGACAGGTTGGGTGTGTGACAAGGACGAATTGATTCGATTTTGGTGAAGATCCGGTTTCAGATCCGGATATGAGAAATTTAAATTTTAAGATACCTGTGGGTTCCTGTGGGTGATTTTTCACCTAGGTGGACAAGTTGGTCAGGTGATAAGAACAAGGCGATTTGCTTTTGGTTCAGGTCCGAATGCAGAAAATGACCTAACAGTGGACATGAAACGTATACTGTTCAGCCTGACAGAGGTATGGCCTCCACCGAGTGTCGTTGTAGTTCCAAATTGTTTATCTGATTATTATTGTTGTAGTTCGTATAAAATCTTTTCACCCAACCCGACATATCAGGCTGAACAAACTCACCACCTCCGTCAACCACGCGGACATAATACATAAATGGCACCTGATGATACCTTTGGGGGAGCATGACATTTTCAATTGTAGTTCGAGGCTTTCATTTGGTGATTGCACTATTTCTGGGGAAAAGTTGTGCAGGGGAAATGTGCGTGTAAGACCCCCTTTCCTGTGGGTGTAAGACCCCCTTTCCTGTGGGTGTAAGACCCCCTTTCCTGTGGGTGTAAGACCCCCTTTCCTGTGGGTGTAAGACCCCCTTTCCTGTGGGTGTAAGACCCCCTTTCCTGTGGGTGTAAGACCCCCTTTCCTGTGGGTGTAAGACCCCCTTTCCTGTGGGTGTAAGACCCCCTTTCCTTGCCACCCCGGTTATTCTGCCTATGATGTGAAGCAATAACGAAAAATAACAAACAAAAGGTCAAAGTTAAGCGACAACAAATGTTCTGACTTTGAGGCCGAAGTACAAATTCGGTTCTTTCAGTTTTAGACCGAAGTACCTTGATCTGCAAACGAGTGTGGAGGCTCGTTTAACACGTTCTATTAGGGGGTCTATTAACACGTTCTATTAGGGGGTCTATTAACACGTATATCTATATGTATAACTACATATGTATATGTGTATATGTATATGTGTATATGTATGTGTGTATATGTATATGTTTGTGTATATGTAAATGCATGTGTATATATATATAAACACTTCGAACAAACAACCGACATTTTCGGTTGAAGTGGAGCAATTACGGAAAAATAAGTACCTTACAATACAATCTCCACCCCTGCCCTCTACGCTACATTACAATACAATCTCCACCCCTGCCCTCTACGCTACATTACAATACAATCTCCACCCCTGCCCTCTACGCTACCTTACAATACAATCTCTACCCCTACCCTCTACGCTACCTTACAATACAATCACTACCCCTACCCTCTACGCTACCTTACAATACAATCTCCACCCCTACCCTCTACGCTACCTTACAATACAATCTCTACCCCTGCCCTCTACGCTACCTTACAATACAATCTCCACCCCTACCCTCTACGCTACCTTACAATACAATCTCCACCCCTACCCTCTACGCTACCTTACAATACAATCACTACCCCTACCCTCTACGCTACCTTACAATACAATCACTACCCCTACCCTCTACGCTACCTTACAATACAATCACTACCCCTACCCTCTACGCTACCTTACAATACAATCTCTACCCCTACCCTCTACGCTACCTTACAATACAATCTCCACCCCTACCCTCTACGCTACCTTACAATACAATCTCCACCCCTGCCCTCTACGCTACCTTACAATACAATCTCTACCCCTACCCTCTACGCTACCTTACAATACAATCACTACCCCTACCCTCTACGCTACCTTACAATACGATCCCTACCCCTACCCTCTACGCTACCTTACAATACAATCTCTACCCCTACCCTCTACGCTACCTTACAATTCAATAGCTACCCCTGCCCTCTACGCTACCTTACAATACAATCTCTACCCCTACCCTCTACGCTACCTTACAATTCAATATCCACCCCTGCCCTCTACGCTACCTTACAATACAATATCTACCCCTACCCTCTACACTACCTTACAATACAATCTCTACCCCTGCCCTCTACGCTACCTTACAATACAATCTCCACCCCTACCCTCTACGCTACCTTACAATACAATCTCTACCCCTACCCTCTACGCTACCTTACAATACAATCTCTACCCCTACCCTCTACGCTACCTTACAATACAATCTCTACCCCTGCCCTCTACGCTACCTTACAATACAATCACTACCCCTACCCTCTACGCTACCTTACAATACAATCTCTACCCCTGCCCTCTACGCTACCTTACAATACAATCTCTACCCCTGCCCTCTACGCTACCTTACAATACAATCTCTACCCCTACCCTCTACGCTACCTTACAATACAATATCTACCCCTGCCCTCTACGCTACCTTACAATACAATATCTACCCCTACCCTCTACGCTACCTTACAATACAATCTCTACCCCTGCCCTCTACGCTACCTTACAATACAATCTCTACCCCTACCCTCTACGCTACCTTAAAATACAATCGCTACTGCTACCTTCAACACTACCTTACAATACTTTCGCTACCCCTACCCACTATCCTACCTTACAATACGATCCCTACCCCTACCCTCTACGCTACCTTACAATTCAATATCTACCCCTGCCCTCTACGCTACCTTACAATACAATCTCCACCCCTGCCTCTCTACCCTACCTTACAATTCAATCTCTACCCCTGCCCTCTACGCTACCTTACAATACAATCTGTACCCCTGCCCTCTACGCTACCTTGCAATACAATCTCCACCCCTACCCTCTACGCTACCTTAAAATACAATCGCTACTGCTACCTTCAACACTACCTTACAATACTTTCGCTACCCCTACCCACTATCCTACCTTACAATACGATCCCTATCGCTAACCGCTACGCACAACCGTACGTAACCGATCCCAAAAACATCGCTCAATCCTCCATCCGAACCTGTCCAAGAGCCCCGAATGAAGGAGTCAGGTCGATGGCGGAGCATGTCCGGAGGAGGTGCAGGAAGCGTGGAGGGAGAGTCCATGTCGGGACTCTGATCTTCCGAGGTCCCATCCCGGTTGTTCCCCTCGAGAAGGGGTCGTGGGTCTGGGCAGGTCCCGTCACTTGAACCGCAAGGTTGTCGGATCATTGAGACCCCGCTGGAGGATCCACGCAGTCTCTGAGGTGGTCAGGATCATGGATCCGCAATAGGCGAGAGAAACTCGATTCCTTAATCCTTGTAGTTATGAACAGGATCCCCCCGTCCCGCTTCCCCGAGATTATATTTCCCACTCCTTTAATAAGCGGTTTATTTCAGAGATTTCAAACAACCTTCACAATGTTTCATTCCCGCCAGCTGGAACCTCTTCCACACTCTCCGCTGCGCTGGAATCTGGAGGAGCCCCCACCCCATCCCCTCCGCACTCATCCTGTACCACGCTCACGGAGTCCACGCCCTCCCAACCTACAGCCAACTCTTTCTCTCTCCCTTCTCTCTCTCCCCTCTGTCCCTTCTCCCTCTCCCCTCTCTCTATTCTCCCTCTCCCCTCTCTCTATTCTCCCTCTCCCCTCTCTCTATTCTCCCTCTCCCCTCTCTCTATTCTCCCTCTCCCCCTTGTCCCTCTCCCCCTTCTCCCCTCTCTCCATTCTCCCTCTCCCTCTCTCCTCTCTCCATTCTCCCCTCTCTCCTCTCCCTCTCTCTTCGTCTCCCCTCTCCCTCTCTCTCTCCATTCTCCCTCTTACCTCTCTCCATTCTCCCTCTCTCCTCTCTCCCTCTGCCCTCTCTCCCCTCTCTCCCTCTCTCTCTACCTTTTTCCTCTCCCTCTCTACCTTCTCCTTCTCCCCTCTCTCCCTCTCCTCTCTCTCCATTCTCCATCTCCCCTCTCTCTCCCTTCTCCCCTCTTCCTCCATTCTTTTTCTCCCCTCTCTCTCTCCATTCTCCCTCTCCTCCCTCTCTCTTCCTCTCCCCCTCTCTGCATTCTCTCTCTCTCCCCTCTCTCTCCATTCTCCCATCTCCCTCTCCATTCTCTCTCTCCCCTCTCTCTCTCCATTCTTTTTCTCCCTCCTCTCTCTCCATTCTCCCTCTCCATTCTCCCTCTCCCCATATCTCCATTCTTTTTCTCCCCCCTATCTCTCCATTCTCCCTTCTTCCTCTCCATTCTCCCTCTCCTCCTCCCTCTCCATTCTCCCTCTCCCCCTATCTCTCCATTCTTTTTCTCCCCCCTATCTCTCCATTCTCCCTTCTTCCTCTCCATTCTCCCTCTCCCCTCTCTCTCCATTCTTTTTCTCCCCCCCTATCTCTCCATTCTCCCCTCTCCCTCTCTCCTCTCCCCTTCCTCTCTCTCCCTCTCTCTCTCTCCATTCTCCCTCTTACCTCTCTCCATTCTCCCCTCTCTCCCTCTCCTCTCTCTCTCTCGCTCTCCCTCTCTCTACCTTCTCCCTCTCCCTCTCTCTACCTTCTCCTTCTCCCCTCTCCCCTCTCTCCATTCTCCCTCTCTCATCTCTCTACCTTCTCACTCTCCCCTCTCACTCCATTCTTTTTCTCCCCTCTCTCTCTCTCTCTCTCTCTCTCTCGTCTCCTCCTCTCTGCATTCTCTCTCTCTCTCCTCTCTCTCTCCATCTCCCCTCTCTCTCCATTCTCCCTCTCCACTTTCCCTCTCCCTTCTCTCCATTCTCCCTCTCCCTTCTCTCTCCATTCTTTCCCCCCCCCCCTCTCTCTCCATTCTCCCTCTCTCCCCATTCTCCCCTCTCTCCATTCTTTTTCTCCCCCCTATCTCTCCATCCTCCCTTCTCCCTCTCCATTCTCCCTCTCCCCTATCTCTCCATTCTTTTTCTCCCCCCTATCTCTCCATTCTCCCTCTCCCCCCTCTCTCCATTATTTTCTCCTACTCTCTCTCCCTCTCCCTCTCGCTACCTTCTCCCTCTCCCCTCTTTCCCTCTCCTCTCTCTCCCTTCTCCCTCTCCCCTCTCTCTGCATTCTTCCCCCTCTCTCTCTCCCCTCTCTCTCCATTCTTTTCTCCCGTCTCTCTCTCCATTCTCCCTCTCCCCTCTCTCTCCATTCTTTTGTCCCTTCTCTCTCTCCATTCTCCCCCCTCTCCCTCTCCTAGCTCTCTCCCCTCTCCCTCTGCGCTCTCTATTTTCACGCTCTCTCCCTCCCTTCTCCCTCTCTCTCCATTCTCCCTCTCCTCGCTCTCTCCCTTCTCCCTCTGCTCTCTCTCTCTCTATTCTCACGCTCTCTCTCTCCCTTCTCCCTCTCTCTCTCCATTCTCCCTCTCTCTCCCTTCTCCCTCTCTCTCTCCATTCTCCCTCTCTCTCCCTTCTCCCTCTCTCTTCTCCCTCTCCCCCTCTCCTCTCTCCATTCTCCCTCCCTCTCCTCCTCTCTCTCCCTTCTCCCTCCCTCTCCCTCCCTTCTCCCTCCCTCTCCCTTCTCCCTCCCTCTCCCTTCTCCCTCCCTCTCCCTTCTCCCTCTCTTGCCCCCTGCTGGCCGTTTGTGTGTTGGGCGTGGCAAGATGGCGACTGTGCATGGCCATGTGTGGTGAGGTGCGAGCTGCTTTGACTTTCGATCTTTCTACTCCCTCCCCCTTTTTTCCTTTTTTTGGTCGTTGTTCTCACCTTTCCTTTCCATTTTTGTTTATTTTCACATTGTGTATTCTCTGTCTCCCCCCACCACTCCATTTTCATCAACGCGGTACCACAACCCTCGTCCTCCCTTCCCATTTTTCCTTCCCCCACCTCCCAGTTCCACGCCCGTTCCCCTCCGCTCGGTCTTCCCT